>NC_086448.1:87152564-87516399 GCF_028390025.1 Pseudophryne corroboree
CCTCCTGCAAGCAAGAAGCCTTCTTCAGGGTCGACCTGTCCTGGTACAGTCATACAACATCACAGTGGTGGCGCATATAAACCATCAAGGCGGAACAAGGAGCAGAGCGGCAATGGCGGAGGCCACAAGAATCCTTCGCTTGGCGGAACAACACGTGAGCGCCCTGTCAGCAGTCTTCCTACCGGGAGTGGACAACTGGGAAGCAGATTTCCTCAGCAGACACGATCTCCATCCGGGAGAGTGGGCTCTTCACCAAGAGGTATTTGCAGAGGTGACAAAACGTTGGGGAATTCCGTTGATTGACATGATGGCGTCTCGTCTCAACAAGAAGCTCCCGAGGTATTGTTCCAGGTCAATGGACCCCCAAGCCAGTGCAATGGATGCCCTGGTGTCTCCGTGGGTTTTCCAGTCGGTGTATGTGTTCCCTCCACTTCCTCTCATTCCAAAGGTACTGGGGATCATTCAATGAGCAAGGGTTCAGGCGATTCTCGTCGTTCCAGATTGGCCAAGAAGGGCCTGGTACCCGGATCTTCAGGAATTACTGGTGGAAGATCCTTGGCCGCTTCCTCTGAGAGAGGACCTGTTGTTGCAGGGTCCATGCGTGTTTCCAGACTTACCGCGGCTGCGTTTGACGGCATGGAGGTTGAGCGCCAGATCTTAGCTCGTAAGGGTATTTCCAGGGAGGTCATTCCAACTCTCATTAAGGCTAGGAAGGAGGTTACGGCGAAGCATTATCACCGTATTTGGAGAAAGTATGTTTCCTGGTGTGAGTCTAAAAAGGCTCCTGCGGAAAATTTTCACATGGGTCGCTTTCTCCACTTTTTACAGGCGTTAGTAGATGCAGGCCTGAAATTGGGTTCCATCAAAGTGCAGATTTTGGCTTTGTCTATTTTCTTTCAAAAAGAGTTAGCTGTCCTTCCAGAGGTTCAGACTTTTGTGAAAGGAGTAATGCATATCAATCCTCCGTTTGTGCCTCCTGTAGCTCCATGGGACCTTGATGTAGTCTTACGTTTTCTCATGTCTTCCTGGTTTGAACCTTTGCATAAGGTTGAGTTGAAATTTCTCACTTGGAAGGTAGATATGCTATTGGCACTGGCGTCTGCCAGGCGGGTGTCAGAGTTGGCGGCCTTATCTCATAAGAGCCCGTACTTGATTTTTCAGTCGGATAAGGCGGAATTGAGGACTCGCCAACAATTTCTGCCGAAGGTGGTTTCTTCATTTCACATTAACCAACCTATTGTGGTCCCGGTGGCTACGGAAGCTGTGACGATTCCAAGATCTCTGGATGTTGTGAGAGCGTTGAAGAGCTACGTCACTAGGACAGCTGTTGCTAGGAAAACTGAGGCGCTGTTTGTCTTGTATGCTTCCAACAAAATTGGTCATCCTTCTTCAAAACAGTTTATTGCACGCTGGATTTGTAGTACGATTCAGCAGGCTCATTCTTCGGCCGGACTACCGGTGCCGAAGTCAGTAAAAGCCCATTCTACCAGGAAAGTGGGCTCATCTTGGGCGGCTGCCCGAGGCGTCTCGGCGTTACAGCTTTGCCGAGCAGCTACCTGGTCGGGTTCAAACACTTTTGCTAAGTTCTATAGTTTGATACCCTGGCCGATGAGGACCTTGCGTTTGCTCAGTGGGTGCTGCAGAGTCGTCCGCACTCTCCTGCCCGTTCTGGAGCTTTGGTATAATCCCCATGGTCCTTTTGGAGTCCCCAGTATCCTCTAGGACGTAAGAGAAAATAGGATTTTGGTACTTACCGGTAAATCCTTTTCTCCTAGTCCGTAGAGGATGCTGGGCGCCCGGCCCAGTGCGGACTATTACTTGCAGTGTTTTCTTGCTGGTTAAATTAGTTTATACACGGGTTGTGTATTTCTTGTTTCAGCTTGTTGCTGGTGTTAATTCATACTGTAATCTGGTTTAAAGTTACTCCGGTTGTACGGTATGTTTGTGGTGTGGGCTGGTATGTTTTTAGCCCTTTAAACAATAATCCTTTCCTCGAAATGTCTGTCTCTCCTGGGCACAGTTCCTATAACTGAGGTCTGGAGGAGGGGCATAGAGGGAGGAGCCAGTTCACACCCAGATTAAGTCTTTTAAGTGTGCCCAAGATCCTGCGGATCCCATCTAAACCCCATGGTCCTTTTGGAGTCCCCAGCATCCCCTACGGACTAGGAGAAAAGGATTTACCGGTAAGTACCAAAATCCTATTAAAAATAGGTACGTGTGTACCCCCCTTATGTTTAAAGATTACAGAGATCTGGAATGAAGAGCGAGTGCAAATAGCGCAAGCGAGTGCAAATAGCGCAAGCGACTGTAAACTTCAAGGCTGTTAGGATTGCATGGGCTTTCCACAATTTGTAGGTTATCAAACAGTTAATAGGCTTGGGGGGGGGGGTTGGACTTATTTAGAATAGTGGGAGTGTAGGGAGGAGCTAGCAGACATTTTGAGTGAGACAGGATCTGCATTCTGCCTCTTTCTCTTCGGATTTTTCAGGAGAAAGTTGTGCTGCTCCTGTGAGTATCCACTTGTCTCTTTTATTACATTTCTTTTCTTTATTTTACTGCATTCTTTAACTATTCTTCTCTATCCTCTATCATACCTAATCATTCTTGCTATTCCCTCTTCCTTTCCTGTTCTAACCTACACTCTTATCCCCCTGCTGATGATGGGCGCTCGCCCACACAGAAGGGCGCTCGCCCCCCTCTGCTGCTACCTTGGTGCTGCGGCTGGGGCGGCTTCAGCGGAGCCTCTCACTCAGCGCTGCGCCAGTCCCCCAGCCCTCCTGTCTCCACAGGTGCACTCGCGGGTGCTTCCCCCGGCGGTCCCGCAACGCACTCGGGTGGACTCCGGTGGGTCCTGGCTATCAGCAGCGCTGCTCCTGTCTCTGCCCCCGCAGCCGCACATGGCACGCGGGTCGGGCTGGAGGCAGTAGCAAGTGTGGGGGGTGGGGGGTTCGGTTATTAACCCTCGAGGTGCTGCTGCGTCAGCCCCCAGGGGTGGGGGCACATGAGACATCACACATACTCAAGCCACAGGGGGGTGTCAGGTGCTGTCCCCTGGAGGGCATAATATGTCAGCCTCCAGGGGTACGGTTCCCCCAGTGATCATCAGGCTGTGTATGCTGAGGGGTCCTCACAGGGTCGCGTGGCCCATGCGGGGGCACCAGCACGTGCGCCCATCTCGTCACGCGGCACCTGGGCTCGGGCTAGGCGTGTCAGGAGGCGTGATGCTGCTGTGCCCAGTCTAGGGGTGACCCCAGTGTCTGGCGTGGCTCAGTCTCCTGCAGCGGGTGCTCGGGCATCTGCGTCCACTCTGGGTCGCCCTGATTTGGGTACCTCCCGTCGGGCGGGCTCTGGGAGTAGGACGAGGTGCATGGCTACGGGTCCTGCACATACGGATGGTGGTGCAGGGCCTTTGGCCGGCAGTGCACCTTCAGCGAGCAGCATTGCTTCCCCATTATTACACCTGTGGCAGGACCCGCGCATGCGGTCGAGGACACGGCGGCTGTTACCGTACTACTGGTCTCTGTGGTAGGGATTTTGACACTCCTATTGTCTGCGCAGGCGTCTGGGAGTGGATCGGCGGGGCAGTTCAGTAACTTGCGGTCTGCACTGACCCCACTTGTCACTCAACTGATGTCGTTATGCGCCGCTACCGCTTCTGCTGCGGGTCTGCCATAACCCATTGCCAGGCTTTTTGCTGGCACCTTCTGTTCCCTCTCGTGTTTCAGATTCGGTGGACATGGCGGAGAGCGATTCCGGAGACAGCGACCACTCTTCCGCATCGGCCGCCGTGAGATGGGACTCCCAAGCCTCCTCGTCAGGTGAGACTGATGGTGATTGCGCACTAGGGCAGCTGGGTGATGTGGCCGAGGCTGTGAGTGGGAGAGGGCATGTGGAGCTTTCCAAGAACTTGCGCTCGGCCACGGACCTTCCCCACATTCTGAAAGGGAAAGTGGACAAGGAGGTGCAGCTGGGCCGGCCCCTTTGCTGCACCCCTTTGCCGAATTTGGTATTATGCCCGGTCGGAGTCCCTAAGAAGACTCCTGGCAAATTTAGGCTGACCCAGCACCTGTCTTACCCGCATGGCGCGTCAGTTCACGATGCAATCCCCGAGGCACTGTCCTCGGTGACGTATCAGTCGTTTGATGACGCTTTGAAATTAGTCAGAGTGGTGGGCCCCCACGCGTTATTGGGTAAAGTTGATGTTGAATCTGCATTTCATCTTTTGCCTTTGCTCCCTGATTTGTGATTTGATTCGTTTCATGGGCTTTAGGCGGGACGACGGATTTTGCATCGATAAATGCCTACCCAGGGGTTGCCCGTTCTCTTGTGCTTTTTTCAAGGCTTTTAGTTAATTTCTCCTTTGGTGCGTTTGCGCTGGGACGGGCGAACCGAGAGTCGCCCACTGCCTGGACGATTTCCTGTGCGTAGGGGCCTTCCAACTCGGACAGGTGTGCGTGGCTGCTATTTTCCTTGAAAGCACTCTTTTCTGAGTTCGGGGTGCCGATCGCTCCAGACGAATGTGAGGGTTCCTGCACTCGCCTCTAGTATCTAGGCATAGAAATGGATACTGAGGTGGGCTGCTGGCTTTTGCCCTTAGACAAA
Source organism: Pseudophryne corroboree (assembly GCF_028390025.1). Classification (NCBI taxonomy): domain Eukaryota; kingdom Metazoa; phylum Chordata; class Amphibia; order Anura; family Myobatrachidae; genus Pseudophryne; species Pseudophryne corroboree. Next base: position 87,157,167 of record NC_086448.1, read on the forward strand.
GTTGCCAAACTGCGTGGGGTGATTTAGAGGGCATTGGCCCTCATTCCGAGTTGTTCGCTCGCTAGCTGCTTTTAGCAGCATTGCACACGCTAGGCCGCTGCCCTCTGGGAGTGTATCTTAGCTTAGCGGAATAGCGAACGAAAGGTTAGCAGAACTGCTACTAAATAATTTGCAGCAGTTTCTGAGTAGCTCCAGACCTACTCCTAGACTGCGATCACCTCAGTCCGTTTAGTTCCTGGTTTGACGTCACAAACACGCCCTGCGTTTGGCCAGCCACTCCCCCATTTCTCCAGCCACTCCCGGAAAACGCTCAGTTGCCACCCAGAAACGCCCCTTTCCTGTCAATCACTCACCGATCAGCAGTGCGACTGAAAAGCGCCGCACGAACACCAGCAAATCTACTAAGTTTTGTGTTAAATAACTTAGCGCATGCGCGCTGCGTACCATGCGCATTTTCCACCTAATTGCTGCGTTGCGAAAAACGGCAACGAGCGAACAACTCGAAATGACCACCATTGTCAGGTGGCAAGGTTACCTTGCGCCGGTGCCAATGCCTTCTCAGTCTTTTAATTTTGCATGTCGGGTCATTCCAATGGGTATAATCTTTTGTCGCACATTGGAGCGGGCGACGGCTGGTGCTCGTGGGCCGCATCACTTCATTGGATTGTCATCCGGGATTTGCAGGGATCTGCGAGTTTGGGATGCCTTTCTACATGTGTTCAGTGGGTATAAATTTGGCTGCCTGATGTGGTCCACAGCCCAGGTATCCAGTTGTTCACTGATGCGTTGCAGTCTTCTGGTGTGACAATCTGGGTGTGGAATAGGCGATGGGCAGCGATCTTCCTCGCTTCCAGTTCTTCGCTTGTTGGCCCGACTGGTCTTGCGCTGTTTGTGTCTTACTGTTTACTGCGTTGCGCGGCACGTCCCAGGGGAAGACGACGGGATTGCCGATGCAACAGTGGGACAGGTTTCGCGCTTTGGCTCCTACTGCAGCGCTTACAGGTGACATTTGCCCTTCTCATTGCTGGCAGGTTATATGGCAAGGATAACTGCTTTGATCAGTTGGGGTGTGGGAGTTGATTTACCTTGCCTTCCTGCCTTAACACCAGTGTCTGTCATGCATATGGTGACTCTCAGCCGCATGGTGGCGAAGCGTGGCTCATCCACCTCAATGGGTCTCCGGTGTCAGTGTACCAATTCCGGTGGGTAGTTCAGAAGTGCCTCCTTGCGTTGAGATTGTCACCATCGCTGTATGGCACACATTCTTTTCGTATTGGGGCTGCAACAACAGCCGCGTTATTGGGTTTTTCAGAGACTGTGATTCAATCGCTTGGTTGATGGAAATCCAATGCCTACAAACGCAATGTCAGGTAATGATACTTTTTCCTGTTTCAGGCCGGCCCCTTTTTTCTGGTTTGGCTACTTTTTCTGCATTTTGTTTTATTTTCAGTTCACTCAAGGGACAACGGGAGGATGGGCCAATGGGTCGGGGTTAGGGTGCCTTCGCTCTTGCCGCTGTGTATTTTTGGCGGTGCTCTGCGAGAGTGCCTCGGCTCTGTCCTGTTTCCCCGTCTTTTCTGTCAAAGTCAGAAAAATACCACTATGCACACTGCCATATTTGCACCTCATACATGTCCGCACTGCGCATGCGTGCGCTCTCCCGTGCGTGCGCATACCCGCTGTTACGTGCACCCGCAGGTGCACGGTATGCGTATTTACGGTAGAGTTTATGTGTTCGTAGCGTGCGACTCAATCGTTACATATTTTCACTATATAATGTATTTTAAAGATCATGGTCCCTTTGATAGATCTTGAAAGTTTAGTTAATGTAGCATGTTCCTGGACAGAGAGATCCCTCTTTGTATTGTACGAAGGGTCCAACAGGGGTCATACAGTGGTGTTTAGTATCCATCGGAAGAGTATTTAATTAGCAATATTCCGGTGTTGGTTTGGAGCGGATTAATCGCTCGTGCGAATAGTTATGGACATAAGAAGTTTATGTCCATTTACTATTATTTGCACTTACTTAGCCATGCGGCGGGAAACCTAGTTTCCCACCCACCTGAGCAGTTGGAAGTAGACACAGCCCACCTGTATGAATCAACCTATGACCTTTTGTTATAATGCGAAGACGAATTCCTGTGTCCAATGAACAATGAGATTGTAGGGACCATTGAATTGTATTGTGTGTGGGGCATAAATAGACAAGCCGATGGTATCCAGCTCACTCTCTTCAACGGTTCTCATTGCTGATAATCGGGAGCTGGATATCGAGGCGCATGCGATCGTTTCCCCTTGTGCGTAAGTTTTTCTCCGCAATCATATTGTCTTTATTGTTATTGTGAGCCATTTCTCTCTCTCTCTCTTCTCCTCTTTCTCTCCAAATTTTCCCTTAAACGTAATTGTATTATATTGTATTTCCTGTGTAGTTATCTGGTTAGTTAGTCTATGTTATATTGTAGTGTGTGACTTGTACTGTATTTATCTTTTTGCAAGTAATAACATTCATATAAGGCGTTAGACCCTAAGCACGGTATCTGTGTATTTCTTATAGTGTTAAGTATTCTCAGAGCGTCGGTGACGCTCGAACAGCTTTTGAGTTAATAAGGTTATACTGTGTTGCATTTACACCCTATCACTACACTAAGGTTTTGCTGCATAATACACTGTCCATGGTTTAGATATAAAGGTTTAACATCGTGAGCGTCTGCGCCGCTGGTGATCTCCTCGTGGTCCCGAGCGTCCGCTACGCTATAGCGAATCATTACGTTAGTCGGCAGCCAATAGCGTGCCTGCCTGTGATCCCTTGGCCGTGAGCGAACGTGACGCTTGAGCGTCTCGACCATGGCTAAGCGATTGTTACGCAACGTGCGTACCCTTACGGTACTCCATACGTCAATAGCGTACAGTGTTCTTAGACCTCTTAAAGGGTTTTATATAAGATAAATATTTAGCTTTATCATTTCGTTTTTCCTCGACTGGACTCGACCTGTAGCCTTTTTTGGCCACTCGTCACTGTTTGACCGGTGAGGGTCCCATCGGATTTTGCCCTGCTTTTCTCCTGAGAACCCGGGGGGTGCTATTGGCAGGTTTTCACTTCAGGACAGGTCATTTCCCTCCCCGCCCGTCCCGTTTGTTGCCGGTTAGTTCCGGTCACGCTGGAGCCTTTATTGTTTATTTTCAGGGGTGCCACTCATGTGTTTATTGGGCAGCTGATGTTAGCATTTTACAGTGGGTTAGATGATTAGGTCGTAGGGGGTTGTGATGGGAGGAACTCTTGCCTGCCTTGACCTTGCACATTGCATCCAATGGCCCCCCGGGGGCGCTGGTCATTCACCTAGGGGTAACAACGAGAAATTTGGAGCAGGTCATGACGTGGTGGCCTTGGTGTCTGCTTGTTTGGTCCGCAATCATTGCGCATCAGGTTTGGTGTAGTCCGCTGCCTGGTGTTATTTTGGACAAATCCCCGCGCAAGGTTAATGCTTTTGTTGGCAGGAGAGTTTTGGATCTTGGTGGCACAGTAGTCTCCCACCCCCTAATTTGTTTTACGGACTCCCATTTATATAGACCTGATGGCATCCATTTGACTGATGAGGGTATTTCTTTATTTTGGAAAACATTTTCGAGTTCTCGATAGCTTGGTTTGAGTTAGTTAGCTTAGTCAGGTTGTTTCATAGTAGTGAGTTTTAGAGTATGGTGGCGGCACCGGCTCCTACCGGGCCGGTGTGTGGCAGGAAAGAATGGCAGTTACAGTGGCTATTGCGCCGCTGTTTGCAGGTGTGCTCTTTGCCCAATACATTGTATACTCTGGCCCTCCTTAACGGTGGTCAGTGGGCTTGGCTGTCTGGCCGGCCCTATTATGGTGTATTGGGAAGAGAGTTGGAGACTCAGCACTTATTGGCGTAGCTAATGAGAGAAATAAAGTCATGTCGTGGACATGCGTAGCGGCAATAAGACGTAATGTCACTGTTGATCTGGCCGTTCTTTCTTATTGCCACCATACTTAGTTTAAATATATCATAATAAATAACGGTTGACTGATTTTAATGGCATTTCAGTGGTCTCTGTCGTTATTTCTCTGTGTCATTATTTCTAGATAAGTTAGTTCATATTTAGTTGTAAGGTTATTGTGTAATGATGTCATGCGGTCCAACATCGGCCGATAGAAAGTTTATGAAAACTGGAGTAAAACCTGCTCACCAACAGAAATGTTGTTAATTAGGGAACTCCTGATTGAAACTCTGTAATCCTCTAACAACCACTGTATATCCTTCTATAGCCACTGTACAGCCTTCTACTACAGCAACTCGATATCCTTCTATACTATACACATTCTGTAGCCTTCCGAAACGGGATGCGGTCATGTGACCGCCGCTCAGGATCCCGGCGGTCGCCAGCCTTCTATTAGATGTTATGCGGGATCAACAGTGACTTAATCCTATGCAGGAAAAGATGTGTGCACGAAATAGCGCCTTTACGTGTTGTGTTCAGTACAGATGTGCCCAGCTATACAACACTAGGATCTGGGACAGTGACTATATCGATCCCGGAATGCAAGTGCCGACATGCTGACAAGGATTGCCATGGTAACTGTAACATGTTGGTAAAGCAGCATGTTTAAAGCACCTTATGATTTACTTAAAAGGACATTTTATCATCAGAAAATCATTAATGATTTCATGTTCACCTTTCTATTTCTTTATTTTGCCCCCCAAAGGCTATGACAGTCCGAATCGCTGCGAGGACCTCCTCGGCCACCGATCCAGCTTTGGCATAAGCTTCTAGCTCCTGGCTGGTGAATGCTGCCAATACCTGTGGATAGAAATGTGCACAATCTAGAATCTGTATCTCATTTAACCCAGTACAAGACCAGATATCACATCACAGTTTAGGGGGTTATGTAATAGGGTTCGAGTTTGCCGGAAGTGTGGGATGGCGGCCGATCTCGGACATTTTTTAGAGCGGCAATCATTACACGGCAAAACCATGCCTTGTACCCTGTTACATATGCCCCTGTATATCTATTTCTCCAACCAAGATAAAATTGGTGAGCTATATCAGCTAAATTACAGTTATTTTGTTCTATTATGAAACTTTTGGCTCATGTAGAGTTACACTCAGCCGTATGCAGGAAAAGATGCGTCCATGAAATAGCGCCTTTACGTGTTGCGTTCAGTAGAGATGTTCCCAGCTATACAACACTAGGATTTGGGCCAGGTGTATGCGAGAAGTAGCAGTGTATGCATTTTTGCCCCAGGACCAGGGGAGCTGAGAGAAGGTTGGAAGAATACAATGTCCAGGACTCTCTAGGGGTCTTGCTATCAACTGTAAAGTCATTATGGAATCAGCCAATCCAAAGCTTCTAGCTAGGTGCAATCACTGCATCCCATTGCTGTAGCCGTCCAGCACCTGCCATACACACTGCTTCTATCTTCCTGCTTATAGTACTTCACGGTATGCAGTTTGGTTGTCGGCAGTCAGGATACAGACGCCAGACTCCCGACCACTGACCATGCCAACAGCCGGAATCCCGGCTAACAGGTGCTATTCCCACTTGTGGGTGTCCACGACATTCCGTTATTAGCATTGCCGCTATTTTAAAATTTCATGTTTGCCGTTTCCATTTTGAAAAAAGCAGAAGATGCAGAACGTGGTAACTAAGGATGTTGGCTGTCGGTATTTATTTGCATTTCATATGGACAATGCAACTAGGGGGTAATTCAGATCTGATCGTAGATGTGCTAAATTTACTCTGACATGCGGCAGGACGCCCAGCATAGGGCTAGTCCATACCGCTGTCAGGCCCTACCCCCCCTCCACACAGGTGCAAAACCATTGCACGGGAGCGATGCTTTTGCACCTGGCGAGTAGCTCCCTGCCAGCACAGCTTCTGCGTGCTGGCAGGCCGCTACCTGCCGCATCTTGGGTCACAGCGGCTGTGTTTGAGATCACGCAGATGCTGCAACCCCCCCCAATGGTCCAGACACGTCTGCGTTGTTCAGACCACGCCCCGCCAACAGCATTCTAACATCGTTGGCACGCCCCCTCCTGCCCCACAGCCACCTCTGCCTGTCAATCAGGCAGGGGCGATCACAGCCCTGAGATGCTGATAACAGTGCGGCCACTGTGCACACGCACTCCATCAAGGGCTTCAGACTGCGATCACTGCCGCTATAGCGATCCAGTATGAACAGGGCCCTATGTGACCAGGTGACATCATCTGGTGGGTCCCTAACACTAAGGTCCAGGGCACAGAACCCCCCAGGCCAGCACAAGCCAACTACCCCAAGGAATCACAGTAGTGGGAGGCTTAAGTGTTATAAAGTGTTACATTGGTCAGGTTTGTAGGCTTGCCTTAATTTCCCTTTAATCCAGGGGACATCTATGATTTACACAGGGTCTGCGGCTGGCTACATTCAAGACTGCATCTCACCTGGTTTTAATCAGAACCTAAATCATAGGTGTCCCGGATTAAAGGGATATTATGTCAAGCCTAGATATATAGATGTCTACAACAAAGAGAGGGAACTTGTAATGTATGTGCAAATCCCAGCATACCTTGTAGTCCAGTGCACTGGAATCTGTAGTTCAGCAACTATTGAATGGTCATACGTATGTTGCCAAACCTGATCTAGAAATTCACTACACATTTTTTTTTTGATTACTGTATACTCCCTGACAATGGGGGAGATGTATCAAGCATAGAAGAGAGATAAAGAGGAGATAAAGTACCAACCAATCAGCTTCTGCCATTTTTCAAACACAACCTGCAAAATGGCAGTTAGACATTGATTGGTTAGCACTCTATCTCCCTATCTTTCTCTAAGGTTTGATAAATCTCCCCCAATATGTGCTCACATACCTTTGACCAGAGAGCAGCAGAGAGCCCCAGGATTGGGCTGACTGCCAAAATAACAAGAGTCAGCTTCCAGCCCTTAACAAACGCAACGATAAAACCGGCCAGGAAAGTAGCTGAATACTGAAACAGCATAGCCATCTTGTCACCGATGCCCTCATTAATCTTGGAGATGTCTCTAAATATAAGAATATAGTGTTAACATTTAAAATAAATAAATTAAACAAATTATTCCAAACCAAGTTATCTGTTCATAATCAAATGTATGACCTATGTTTGATGCACAGTGAGGTTTATCTGTATGTAGGTTAACAACCAGGACGTTGTATTAAATTAACCTACAGCATCGTTGATCACAAACTGGATAGTTCTTGGTGACTTTGAAATCACTGTGATTCTGTGGTGTAAATGGAGACATGAGGATCAACAGTGCTGGATATCAGGGCCGTAGAACATAGAAACATGGGGGGTCACTCCGAGTTGATCGTAGCTGTGCTAAATTTAGCACAGCTACGATCATGAACTCAGACATGCGGGGGGACGCCCAGCACAGGGTTAGTCCGCCCCGCATGTCAGTGCCCCCCCCCCCCCCTTCCCCACAGAAGTGCAAAGGCATCGCCCAGCGGCACTTCAAGAGTAGATCCCGGCCAGCGCAGCTTTAGCGTGCTGTCCGGGAGCTACTCTTCGCTCCCCAGCCCGCAGCAGCTGCGTGTGATGTCACGCAGCAGCTGCATGTGATGTCACGCAGCCGCTGCGAGCCACTCCCCGCACGGTCCGGCCACACCTGCATTGGCCGGACCACGCCCACGAAATGGTGGGCAAACGCCGCCGTCTCGAACTCTCCCGCCCATTGACCGCCTCTGCACAGCGGCGGGTGGCCATGCATCGGCGCCGCAGTGCGCGGTTCTGACCCGATCGCTACGCTGCGAAAATTTGCAGCGTGCTAACGGGTCAGAATGACCCCCATAGAACTTAACGTCAAATAAGAACCATTTGGCAACACTAGTCTCCCCATAGAAGGACACTCAAACACCCCCACTACACCCAAAATATGTGCCTCCATGAAGGATGAGCAGCCAGGTAGATGGGTGCTGGGCATGTCTTAAGGCAATGCCTCTGAACGCCTCTCCAGGCTGCAGGGCACCATTGCAGGCATCCCACAAGCTGGAAAAGTGTATCACTGAGGCAGGGGCAGTGACACGTTGCCCACTCTGTCTTGTGCCCTGCTTGGCTGCACACCTTTCTCTATGGCCAAGTTGGATCAAGCATTTGACACAGAAGGTTTGTGTTTAGTAGCAATCACCTCTTTCTCTTACGTCCTAGAGGATGCTGGGGTCCACATTAGTACCATGGGGCATACTTACCTACATTTTAATTCTCTCCGGGAGAAGCCCGGAGAGGAGACGCAGCTGGTGTCTTCGGGGGGCGGGGCCGGACTGTGACATCACTAAGCCCCGCCCCCGCATCGGGAAATGCCGTGATTCGCGGGTCTGCGGGAAGGGGGCGGGGCTAAAATGATGCGATTTGCGTCATTTTAACCCCTTCTCCACCCGACGGACCCGCGAATGTGGGAGGTGATCTCTAGGGTGCGAGCAGGATGCGGGAGACCTGCCCACTCTTCCGGGGGTGCGGTGGGCTACCCCAAAAAACGGGAGCCTCCCGCAGCTTCCTGGAGAGTAGGTAAGTATGCCATGCGGTATAGACGGGTCCACCAGGAACCATTGGCACTTTAAGAGTTTGAGATTGTGGGCTGGCTCCTCCCTCTATGCCCCTCCTACCAGACTCAGTTTAGAAATTGTGCTCGGAGGAGCCGGTCACAGCTAGGAGAGCTCTCCTGAGTTTCCCTGGTAAAAAAGTTTTTTTAGAATTTCTTATTTTACAGTGAGGCTGCTGGCAACAGCCTCCCTGCAGCGAGGGACTGAGGGGTTGAAGCAGTGTCCGCCCTACGGGGTCTGACTCACTGACTCCGCTGACTGGACACTGAGCTCCAGTGGGGTCTAATCGTTCTCCACCACAGGGGTCCGCTCGCCCCAGCAGCATGCCGCCACCTCCTTGCAGAGCAGAAGAATCGGTGGCGAGTGAGACACCGACCCCCCTAGCAAGCAGGTGGTCGGTGTGAAGATGGCGGCATCAGGGTAGGAACGCAGTATTAACTGCGCTCTGGGGATGGCTCAGCGGTACATGGTGCGGTGCTATGAGGGGCGCCCTGAGCCAGCGCGACATCCTACACTGGTCCTGAAGCCTGTTGGGGTCCCCGGATCTAAGCCAGCACTAAACCCTCAGGCCAGTATAATCAGTGGACGAGCGGGAAGACAGCGGCATTTTGGGGGCGGAGCTTCTCCTCAGACCGCACCCAGCAGCATTCAGTGCCATTTTCCTGCCTGCACAGCGCTGACAAGGAGAATCAGGTCCCTCCACAGCAACTCCAGCTATCTGTAAACGGTACCAGGGGGTTGTAGAAGGGGGGGGGGGGGGGCTGCAATACGACTGTGTATCCTATTAAAGTACACAGTCAGCGCTGATAAGGGGTCTCCCTTTGGTAAAAAAGTGCTGTGTGTCCAATCTCTGTGTCTCTCTTGCCATTCTTGGGGGAGGGGGAACTCTGTCTTCCCTCCCCTGTGTGTGGAGTGTTTGGTGGTCTCCTTTAGCTATGTCCAGGGACACTGTGTCATATGCTGCAGAGGATTTGTCCTCCCAGGATGATCCCATTCCATGTAATCAGGATAGCACTGGTTTAGCACAGATACCAGCAAAGGAGCATGAGTGGTTTTCCTCTATCAAATCTTGGATTACTCAGATTTGTGACAGGGTTGATCTGCAACCCAGGTATTACAGAACTCTATGGCAGTATGGCCTGTTTCTGGTACATCGGGATGCTCCGCTATATATCCCCACAAACGTGCGCTTTACATTTCACACAGGATGACATGGATACCGATTCTGACACCACAGACGGTGATGGGGATGTGTTGCGGGGGGGGGGGGGGGGGGGGTCTGCATCTCTTGCAAAGGGGGTGCAATTGATGATAGAGGCTATCAGGGATGTGTTACATATTAATGATACCACATCTGAGCAGGTTGAGGAGGCTTTTTTCACTGAAAATAAAAAAGCCTCGCTAACCTTCCCTGCATCAAAGGATTTGAATGCTATATTTGAAAACGCATGGGAAAACCCAGAGAAAATATTCCAGATCCCTAAAAGGGTCCAGGTGGCATTTCTTTTCCCTGAAGAGGATAGGAAAAAATGGGATTGTTGACGCATCTGTGTCCAGACTCTCAAAGAAGGTGGTTTTACCTGTTCCAGTATCTACCGCCTTAAAGGAGCCGGCTGATCGAAAAATTGATAACACACTTAAGTACACTGCTTCAGGGGCCATATTACGTCCCACTATTACTAGTGCATGGATTGCAAAGGCAATAGTAAAGTGGTCGGCTTTAATTTATTAGAGGATTTGGATACGATGGATAAGGGTGATGTTGAATTATTTTTATGCAACATTCACGATTCAGTAGGTTTTATGGTAGAATCCATGAAAGACCTGGGTTCCATGGCTGCGTGAATCTCTTCCATGTCTGTTTCAGCTTGTTGGGGACTGTGGCTGTGCCATTGATCGGCCGACGCGGAATCCAGAAAGAGTGTGGAGTCCCTACCCTACACAGGTCAGGCTCTATTTGGGGAATCTTTAGACACGTGAATATCCACGGCTACAGCGGGTAAGTCTCTGTTTCTTCCCTCAGCTGCACCTGCTCCGAAGAAATCCTTCTCTTCATCAGCAACACAGTCCTTTCAGCCTAACAAGCCTAGAAAGGCCAGACCGTCCAATACCTTCTTTAGGGGAGGTCGAGTTAAGTCCAAGAAACCTGCCGCTGAGGGTTCCCAGAAACAAAAGCCTGCTTCAGGTACGCCAAAGTCCTCCACATGACGGTGGACCGTGTGGCCTGGAGGTGAGGCCAGTGGGAGCGAGACTCAGACAATTCAGTCACATCTGGGTATTGTCCGGCCTGGATCCCTGGGTGATAGTTATTGTATCCCAGGGATACAGGCTGGAATTTCAAAGTCTCCCTCCTCATCATTTTTTCAAACCAGGTTTGCCAGCTTTGCTGGCAGACAGTACTGTACTACAAGACGCTGTACTGAAGTTGGTGGAGCCACAGGTCATTGTGCCAACTCCTCCTCATTCGCAAACCACAGGTTACTATTCGAACCTTTTCGTGGTACCGAAACCGGATGGTTCGGTCAGGCCCATTCTGAACCTAAAAACATTGAACCCCTTTCTAAAGGAGTTCAAGTTCAAGATGGAGTCTCTCAGTGCGGTGATATCAGGTCTGGAAGAGGGGGAATTCCTGGTATCCCTGGATATCAAGGATGCGTACCTCCACATTCCGATCTGGCTGCCGCATCAGGCTTATCTCCGTTTCGCATTACTGACTGTCATTTCCAGTTCCAGGCCCTGCCATTCAGCCTCTCCACAGCGCCGAGGGTGTTTACCAAGGTGATGGCAGAAATTATGATTCTCCTCCGCAAACAAGGAGTGAACGTCATTCCATATCTGGACGATTTGCTGATAAAGGCATCGTCCAAGGAGAAGCTGCTGCAGTCCATTGTTCTCACAACCCGCCTCCTCAAAATCCACGGTTGGATTCTGAACCTTCCAAAGTCACATTTGCAACCAACCCAGAGGTTGTCCTTTCTGGGAATGATCCTAGACACAGAAGTGCAGAGGTTGTTTCTTCCGCAGGAAAAGGCGTGGGTGATACATGCTATGGTCCGGGATGTCCTGAAGCCAGCCCGGGTGTCGGTTCATCAATGCATTCGCCTGTTGGGAAAGATGGTGGCCTCTTATGAGGCTCTCCAGTACGGGAGGTTCCATGCTCAGGCCTTCCAACTGGATCTCCTGGAAAAGTGGTCAGGATCTCATCTCCACATGCACCAGAGAATACGTCTGTCGCCGAAGACCAGGATTTCACTCCTCTGGTGTCTGCAATTGCCTCACCTTCTGGAGGGCCGCAGGTACGGGATTCTGGAATGGGTCCTTCTAACCACGGAAGTGAGCCTTCGGGCTGGGGAGCAGTCACTCAAGGAGTAACATTCCAAGGAAGGTGGTCAAGTCTGGAAGCCGGCCTGCCCATCAACATCCTGGAACTAAGAGCAGTGTACAACGGTCTTCTTCAGGCGGCTTCAATCGGGCCATTCAAGTGCAGTCGGACAATGTAACAACAGTAGCCTACATAAACCGACAAGGCGGAACGAAGAGCAGAGCTGCACTGTCGGAGGTGACAAGAATCATCCTTTGGGCAAATAGACACGCATTGGCGCTCTCAGCAATCTTCATTCCGGGAACTGGGAAGCAGATTTCCTCAGCAGACACGATTTCCATCCAGGGGAGTGGGATCTCCATCCGGAGGTGTTCAAGGAAATAACAGAGATCCTCATTGGACCAGACTGGCCAAGGCGGGCTTGGTACGCGGACCTTCTGAATCTCTTGCAGGATGAGCCGAGGCCTCTTCCTCTTCGGGAGGACCTGCTGCAGCAGGGGCCATTCGCCTATCAAGACTTACCGCGGCTACGCTTGACGGCATGGAGGTTGAGTGCCTGATACTTGCTCTAAAGGGCATTCTGAAGAAGGTCATTCCTGCCCTGATACAGGCTAGGAAAGGGTAACGTCTAAACAATACCATCGTATTTGGAAGAATTATATCTCTTGGTGTGAATCCAAGACGTTTCCTACGGTGGAGTTTCAACTCTGAAGATTTCTCCTATTCCTGCAAGCAGGTGTGGATATGGGCCTGAGGTTGGGATCTGTGAAGGTCCAGATTTCGGCCCTATCCATTTTCTTCCAGAAACAATTGGCTGCCCTTCCTGAGGTTCAGACGTTTGTGAATGTAGTTCTGCACATCCAACCTCCCTTTGGCACCTTGGGACCTTAACGTGGTGTTGCAGTTTCTTCAGTCGGATTGGTTTGAGCCTCTACAGGAAGTTGAGGTCAAATTTCTTTTTTTTTTGTATAATCTGTTTTTATTGAAACAAATACAGACTTATAACAGTTTGTAAACATATCTGAGTAACAATCAATGGCAAAATAAAGTGACGACTTGAGCATACACAGATTGATAGTCGCGTGTTCAATATAGTTATAGTCTATATCAGGGGTGGCCAGACTTTTGGAGTCGGCGACCTACTTTGAAAGCTGAAAAGCTTTTGTGATCTACCTAGGTGTAATAATAGCGCGCGCCGCAGGCGCGCGTCCAAAAAGGGGCATGGCATACCCAAAAGTGGGCGTGGTATAACGTAAAAAGTGGGCGTGGTATAACAAAAAAAGGGAGTGTAATGACTGTCTCGCACGAAATAACACATTGGCCCCCACAGGTAAAAACCTCAAACACATATGCCCCCACAGTGCCAGATACACATATGCCCCCACAGTGCCAGATATGTCCCCACAGTGCCAGATATGCCCCCACAGTGCCAGATACAGATATAACCCCACAGTGCCAGATATAACCTCACAGTGCCAGATACAGATATGCCCCACAGTGCCATTTGCCCACAGTGCTAGATTTGCCCCCACAGTGTCAGATACAGATATGCCCCCACAGTGCCATGTGACCACAGTCCCAGATATGCCCCCACAGTGCCAGATACAGATATAACCCCACAGTGCCAGATATAACCCCACAGTGCCAGATATAACCCCACAGTGCCAGATATAACCCCACAGTGCCAGATACAGATATGCCCCCACAGTGCCAGATATAACCCCACATTGCCAGATATAACCCCACAGTGCCAGATACAGATATGCCCCCACAGTGCCATTTGCCCACAGTGCTAGATTTGCCCCCACAGTGCCAGATACAGATATGCCCCCACAGTGCCATGTGACCACAGTCCCAGATATGCCACCACAGTGCCAGATACAGATATGGTCATTCTCTGCATCCATTAGTGCTGAGCCTTCCCCTCCAATACAATGTACCTTAACTGCCTGGTCTGCTGGCTGGCTGGATCGCTGGCTGGCTCCCCACTGGGCTGGCACTGTCAGTGTGCCTGTTCCCGCCTGAGCTGACTGGATCAAACAAGATCCAACAGGCGCAGAGGCTCCTCAGTTCACGTTCCCAATGATGCATAGCGCGGGTGCGCGGCTGACGTCACAACGTCACCCGCGCACACGCGCAATGCATCATTGGGAACGGGACTCAGAGAGGTGGCATCTGGAATGCAGAAATTGGTCACGATCTACCGGCGGGAGCTCCGCGAGCTACCGGTAGATCGCGATCGACCTTTTGGCCACCTCTGGTCTATATTAACATTTTGAATTAAAAAAAAAAACATAATAAAGCATAGGTATATAACAAGAAAAAGAAAAAGAAAACAACAGAAGAGTGAGGTGACTGAACCGAGTATGTTGAGAAAAGGAGAATAAGATATGTGCAATGAATTAAAAGTTAAGCATATTGGTCCAAGACCCCATGCAAATTGAACCAGAGAGCGGCTCCCGTCATCCGCTTCATTTCGCAGAGGAAATGTAAGTCTTATACGACTCGGATGTCTTGTATTCTATCCAAGGCCACCACATAGCAATAAATTCCGACCGCTTGTCACCAGCGCTCAATAATACATCTTCCATGTTCATATAATAGTCTAGTCTACCTTGTGGGAGGACTAACAGATTTCCACATTGTGGGGATTACTGCCCGTGCGGCATTGCCAAGGTGTCGTAATAAAGATGACTTGTAAGTAGAGATTGGGGTAGTGAAATGATTTAGTAACCAAAAGGCCGGGTCAGATGGGACGGAAGTATGTAAAATATCACCGGAAGTTGAAATTACATCATCCCAGTAACTTTTAATAAGGGGGCAGGTCCACCAGATGTGTAGTAGAGAGCCTAGGTCCCTATGGCATCTCCAGCAGGTAGGTGAGATGGATGGGGAAATGATGTGTAAGACAGTGGGGTGTCTGTACCATCTCATCAGGATCTTATATTGCGTTTCTCTAACCTGGATTCAGATGGGGCTCTTATGGGTTTTAAGAAAGATAGAGTCCCATTCCCTGTCTGAGAGTGAGATGTTCAAATCCCTCTCCCATTTTTGAATGAAAAGGGGAGGGGTCGGGGAGTCAGACGTACATAGGAGCTTGTACAGAGTGGACACAGTATGTATGGGATTCATAGGGGCCACACACATTTTTTCAAATGCGGTCAGCTCCCTCGACGCCTCACGGTACACATTATCTGTGTATAGAAAGTGTCGGACCTGCAGGAATTTCCAGAAATCTGTCTGTGGAATCTCCCATTTCTCACGTATCTCCGAGAACTGTTTAACCCCAGATGGGTGGACCAACTGCCCCACTCTAAAGAGTCCCTCTAGCGCCCAGTTTTGATAATACCCCAGTGAGAGGCCAGGTGGGAAGGTCGGATTGCACAGAAAGGAGGTGAGGGGGCCGAAAACAGAAGAGATGCACGATCTTCGTCGTGTCCCCTACCAAAAAGAAAGTGTAGGAGAAATAGTCGGGTGAGGGTGTAGTAGTTTGGGCAAGGTCGGGAGCCAAGGGAAGATTTCTGGGAACAGTTGTAAGCATAGACCTTCTAAGACCACCCATTGTTTAATCTCCCGGCTCCCGGTCCAGTCCAAGACTCTGTTCAAGAGGATTGCTTGATAGTAAGTTTTAATATCTGGTAACAGAAATCCACCCCTCTGGGGTGGTCGAGTCAGGATGGATCTATTAATTCTAGGTCTCTTACGACGCCAAATAAATTGCTGAATCAAAGATCTCACAGTCCGGAACCAGGAGTCGGGGATCTGAATTGGTAAGGTCTGAAGGAGGTAGAGCAGTTTGGGTAACGTGTTCATCTTTACAACGTTGATTCTACCTAGCCAAGAGAGATTATGGTATTGCCATCTGCAATAATCATTTCTAATGGCCTGGAGAATAGGGTGGAAATTCAAGGACAATAGACGCGAGGGGTCGCTAGACAGCTGAACTCCCAGGTATGTGATGTGGGAGTCCCTCCATTGAAAGGGAAATGTGGCTTTCAAGCCAGTTAAGACCGAATGGGGGGTTGGGATATGAAGGGCATAGGATTTAGATGTGTTGATTTTAAAACCTGATAGTGAGCTGAAGATGTCCAACTCACTCATCAGGTTAGGGAGTGAGAGCGTGGGGTTCGTGACCGTCGTCAGCAGATCGTCTGCAAATAGAGCAAGTTTATAATCTATGTCACCTACTTGCAGCCCCTTAATCCTGTCATTTGCTCTAATAGCCCTGGCCAGGGCTTCAATACAAAGAACAAAAATCAGGGGGGACAAGGGGCAGCCCTGTCTCGTTCCGTTACTGATAGGAAAGTTGTCAGAGAGGGTCCCGTTAACCCGTACTTTAGCAGATGGTTGTGTATATAGAGATAGTATTCTATGGAGCACTCGTGGGCCCAAACCAATATGCTCCAGCACCGCTCTCATGAAATCCCAATTTACCCTGTCGAAAGCCTTTTCGGCATCTGTAGACAACAATACAGTGGATGTCTTGCTGCTAGAGGCCAAATGGATGAGATTTAGGAGTTTAGTCGTATTATCTTTGGCTTCACGGCCGGGGACGAAGCCCACTTGGTTGTTATGGACGAGCGACGGGAGAAATTTATTCAATCTAAGAGCCATTAACTTCGCAAAGAATTTGAGATCTAGATTAAGCAGGGAAATTGGCCTGTAACTGGAGCATACTGAGGGGTCCTTTCCTTGTTTAGGGATCACCGTGAGTGGGCCTCAAGTGATTGTCTGGAGAAGTGGGTTTCGGCGGATATGGAGTTAAAAGCCTGCAGTATTTTGGGAGCGAGAACCTCTTTAAATATCTTATAATAGGTGGCTGTGAAGCCATCTGGGCCCGGACTTTTGCGTAGGGGAGCGGTAGAGATAACATGTTCCACCTCAGTCAAAGTGAAAGGTGCTTCTAAGGATTCCCGGTCAGACATTGACAGTCTAGGGAATGCCACATCAGCTAAGTATTTCCTGGCTCTTAACATATTGGAGAGGGGGTCGTGGGCCTGGGAAGGGTCACCTAGGTTATATACAGTATTATAATAATTTTTAAAGCATGCTGCTATCTCCGGAGATTTAAAGCATATGGAACCCGTATTATTTTTCATTGAGGGAATGAAGGAGGCCAATCTCTGGGATCTAAGTGCCTGGGCCAGCAGCCAACCTGGCTTATTCCCCCACTTATAATATTTGCTATTACATTTACGCAAGGAGGCTTGAGTTTTGTTATTAAGGGCTGATCGGAGTTGTGCCCGGGCCGCAGACAGCTCCACCAAATCCGATGGGGTCAGGGAGGATTTGTGGCGGGACTCTAGGGAATGAATTTTATGTAATAGTGTGGTGAATAAGGCCTGACTGTTGTTCTTCACAAATGAGCCTAATTGGATCAGTTTACCCCTTATAACACATTTGTGGGCCTCCCAAATCGTAATTTCAGATAGTTCTCCTGTATCATTAATGTCAAAGTAATCGGACAATGCCTTATCCAGTTCCAATTTGCAATATGCATCATATAAGAGGGATTCATTAAGGTGCCAGGTCCAAGGACCCGGGGTTCGAGAGGGGGCTGATAGGGACAAGGATACCGGGGCATGGTCCGACCACGTGATGGAGCCAATAGAGGCATCTACGATTAGGGGGAGGTGTCTATGGCTTAAGAACAAATAGTCTAGGCGTGAGTAAACCTGATGTGGGTGCGAGAAAAAAGAGAAATCTCTGTCAGTGGGATGTGTGACCCGCCAAGAGTCAGCCAATTGAAATTCGTGGAAGACCTTCCTAACCTGTCTATGTTTGTGTTCAGAGAATTTAGGGGTTGGTGGGGAGGTGTCGATGGAGGGGTCCATGGACCAGTTTAGGTCGCCTCCCAGAACTACGATCCCCTGCATAAGGGCCTCGAGTCGGGGAAGGTGGGATCGAAAAAAGGGTATTTGGCCTTGATTTGGAGCGTAGAGGGCTATGAGGGTGTATGCCTGGGAAAATATATTGCATTGGACTACTAGTAATCTCCCTGGAACTAGTTTATGGACAGAGACATTAGACACTTGGAGGGCTTTAGAAAAAATTATAGCGACCCCCTTAGATTTACTTTCAGGATTGTTGGAATAGAAAGCAAGGGGAAATCTTTGATTTACTAAGGAAGGCCCACGAGCAGAGATCTTAAAATGTGTCTCCTGAATCAGAGCCACATCTACTCTGTCAGATCGTAGTGTCCGAAGTAAATGGGATCTTTTCTCGGGAGTGTTAAGCCCCTTTGCATTAATCGAGGTGAATTTAAGTATACCTGGAAGAGACATCACATCGTATCATAACACAAAGAAGTATAGTACTCGGACAGGTCACCAAAGAAACTAAAAAAACGGTAAGGAGAAGAAGAGTAAAGAAAAGAGCAAGTTACAGAAAATAGAAACATCGTAAATATAGAAACATCCGCAATGGGGAAGCAGGTAGGTATATTAACCAGCATCCCCATGAGGCACAACGGCCGTATGCGGGACTGGGGTAAGGGAGTCACCCCTACAGGCACTATTTTTAGCATAAACATCGTAAGAGAATAATATTAGCTAAGTAAGGTTTATAATAACCAATAATTTTAACCGGTGGGAACAATTAACTGACTTCTGGTAAAGTCACATCTCTGAATTCCAGGACTGAAGATGAGACCTGGAGGGGGGGGGGGGGGGGAGACACACAGTAAAACGAGGCTGAATTGGCACTAGGCCGCGTATAAGGTGTCTCACCCGATACATCACAGTCAGGATATTCAGTCCTCCTGAAGAAAACAAAAGAGATCAATTGGCAGAGTAGTGAGAAGCGGTTTCTTCAGGTAGGGGAGGAATCTTGGCGAGCGGGAAGTGGTTTTGAAGGCTTCTTTTGAGAACTGCCGACCACTTGCCATGGTCCTCCATTTCCCGCAGGCTGTGGTGGGTGTAGATCCGGGAGGATGAAGTCCCAGTCCGGGACCTTCAAGGGTGGGAGACCGAGACCGGAGCAGAAGGTGGGGAGGTCAGATGGGGTATGGAGAGAGTGTATCTTGCCTGAAGATGATACCTGTAGGCTGAAAGGAAAACCCCATCTGTATTTCAGCTGTCGTTTGCGGAGTTCTTCCGTAAGGGGGCGAAGAATCTTCCTTTGTTGCAGGGTGTGCCAGGAGAGATCTTGAAAGATGGAGATAGGATCGCCATTGTATTCCAAGTCATTTATATGACATGCTTTATTCATAATTTCTTCCTTCTGGGAATAATAATGCAGGCGACATATGACGTCTCAGGGTCGATCGGAAAAAGCCCCCTTGGCTTGAGAGCGCGGTGGGCTCTATCAAATGTTATGACGGTAGCTGGGTCTTTGCCCAGAATTGTATTGAAGATTGTCGTCAAGGCATCCACTATGCCTGTCTGGGGTACCTCTTCTGGAATACCTCTCACCCGGATATTGTTCCTCGTACCTCTTTTATCCAAATCCAATACACGGGTCCGTAGTGATCTGATCTCATCTGACTGGGTTTTGATAACATCTGTTAAGGACCCCAGAAAGTTATCAGTAGAGTCTCGATGCTCTTCCAGCGTGTTCACCCTATCAGAAAGCTGCGAGATATCTTGTTTGATTGATGCCAGCTCTCTTCTCATGGTATCTTGGATATCCTGCTTAGTTGGGAATGTTTTCATAAATTGCAGGATATCTTGAAGAGCGGTATCGCTGTGAGTATGTGAGGTAGGCTGTTCCATCAGTAACGGAGAGGCAGAGGAAGCAGAATGGCAGGAAGACAGGCTGGAGGGGGAGAGGTTTCCGGATAGCCTTGCAGGAGTAGGTTGTAAGAACGGTCTCATTCCCGGTTGGGTCGCGGTCTCTTTAGGTTGTGCAGTATTACATTTCTTTCTCTAACGTCCTAGTGGATGCTGGGGACTCCGTCAGGACCATGGGGAATAGCGGGCTCCGCAGGAGACAGGGCACATCTAAAAAAGCTTTTAGGTCACATGGTGCGCACTGGCTCCTCCCCCTATGACCCTCCTCCAAGCCTCAGTTAGGTTTTTGTGCCCGTCCGAGAGGGTGCAATCTAGGTGGCTCTCTTAAAGAGCTGTTTAGAAAAGTTTTTTTTTAGGTTTCAATCTCAGTGATTCCTGCTGGCAACAGGATCACTGCATCGAGGGACTTAGGGGAGAGATTTCCAACTCACCTGCGTGCAGGATGGATTGGAGTCTTAGGCTACTGGACACTTAGCTCCAGAGGGAGTCGGAACACAGGTCAGCCTGGGGTTCGTCCCGGAGCCGCGCCGCCGATCCCCCTTACAGACGCTGAAGAGACGGCAGAACGGAGGTCCGGAAAACAGGCGGCAGAAGACTCCACAGTCTTCATGAAGGTAGCGCACAGCACTGCAGCTGTGCGCCATTGTTGTCACACGGCTCACTGACTCAGTCACGGAGGGTGCAGGGCGCTGCTGGGGGCGCCCTGGGCAGCAATATAATTACCTTTAGTGGCAAAAGAAATACATCACATATACCCATTAAGGCTATATGTATGTATTTTGACCCAGGCCAGTTTCTTAAAAACCGGGAGAAAAATCCCGCCGAAAAAGGGGCGGAGCTTATTCTCCTCAGCACTCAGCGCCATTTTCCTGCTCAGCTCCGCTGGTGAGGAAGGCTCCCAGGACTCTCCCCTGCACTGCACTACAGAAACAGGGTAACAAAGAGAAGGGGGGCATAAATTGGCGATATTTATATATTAAGAGCGCATATATAGTAAACAACACCTTCTAGGGTTGTTTTTATACATTTATAGCGCTTTTGGTGTGTGCTGGCAAACTCTCCCTCTGTCTCCCCAAAGGGCTAAGGGGTCCTGTCTTCGATTAGAGCATTCCCTGTGTGGCTGCTGTGTGTCGGTACGTGTGTGTCGACATGTATGAGGACGATGTTGGTGTGGAGGCAGAGCAATTGCCGATGATGGTAATGTCACCCCCCTAGGGAGTCGACACCGGAATGGATGGCTTTAGTTATGGAATTACGTGAGAATGTCAGCACACTGCAAAAGTCAGTTGACGAAATAAGACGCCCGGCAAACCAGTTAGTACCGGTTCAGGCGTCTCAGACACCGTCAGGGGCTGTAAAACGTCCTTTACCTCAGTCAGTCGACACGGGTACCGACACAGATGAATCTAGTGTCGACGGTGAAGAAACAAACGTATTTTCCAATAGGGCCACACGTTATATGATCACGGCAATGAAGGAGGCGTTACAGATCTCTGATACTGCTGGTACCTCAAAAAGGGGTATTATGTGGGGGGTGAAAAAACTACCTGTATTTTTCCCAGAATCAGAGGAATTGAATGATGTGTGTGATGAAGCGTGGGTTACCCCCGATAGAAAAATGCTAATTTCAAAGAAGTTGTTGGCATTATACCCTTTCCCACCAGAGGTTAGGGCGCGCTGGGAAACACCCCCTAAGGTGGATAAGGCGCTCACACGTTTATCAAAGCAAGTGGCGTTGCCGTCTCCTGATACGGCCGCCCTCAAGGATCCAGCAGATAGGAGGCTGGAAACTACACTGAAGAGTATATACACACATACGGGTGTTATACTGCGACCGGCAATAGCCTCAGCCTGGATGTGCAGTGCTGGGGTAGTGTGGTTGGATTCTCTGACTGAAAATATTGAGACCCTGGATAGGGACAGTATTTTATTGACTCTAGAGCAATTAAAGGATGCTTTTCTTTATATGCGAGATGCTCAGAGGGATGTTTGTACTCTAGCATCAAGAGTAAGCGCGATGTCCATATCTGCTAGAAGAAGTTTATGGACGCGACAGTGGTCAGGTGATGCGGATTCCAAGAGGCATATGGAAGTATTGCCATATAAAGGAGAGGAATTGTTTGGGGTCGGTCTTTCGGACCTGGTGACCACGGCAACTGCCGGCAAATCCACCTTTTTACCTCAGACCCCTTCACAACAGAAAAAGAAACCGTCTTTTCAGCCGCAGTCCTTTCGCTCCTATAAAAAGCGACCAAAAGGACAGTCTTATCTGCCGAGAGGCAGAGGAAAGGGTAAGAAAGGGCAGCACGCAGCCCCTGCCCAGGAACAGAAGCCCGCCCCGGCTTCTACAAAGCCATCAGCATGACGCTGGGGCTTTACAAGCGGACCCAGGAACGGTGGGGGGTCGACTCAAGATTTTCAGCAATCAATGGGCTCACTCACAAGTGGACCCGTGGGTCCTGCAGATAATATCTCAGGGTTACATGCTGGAGTTCGAAAGGTTTCCCCCTCGCCGGTTCCTAAAGTCTGCTTTACCAACGTCTCCCTCAGAAAGGACGTCGGTTTTGGAAGCCATTCACAAGCTGTATTCTCAGCAGGTGATAGTCAAGGTACCCCTCCTACAACAGGGAAAGGGGTAGTATTCCACACTATTTGTGGTACCGAAGCCGGACGGTTCGGTAAGACCTATTCTAAATCTGAAATCCTTGAACCTGTACATACAGAAATTCAAGTTCAAGATGGAGTCACTCAGAGCAGTGATAGCGAATCTGGAAGAAGGGGACTTCATGGTGTCCCTGGACATAAAGGATGCTTATCTGCATGTCCCAATTTACCCCTCACACCAAGGGTATCTCAGGTTCGTGATACAAGACTGTCATTATCAGTTTCAAACGATGCCGTTTGGTTTGTCCACGGCCCCTCGGGTCTTTACCAAGGTAATGACCGAAATGATGGTTCTTCTACGAAGAAAAGGCGTATTAATTATCCCTTACTTGGACGATCTCCTGATAAGGGCAAAGTCCAGAGAACAGCTGGAAGTCGGTGTAGCACTAACCCAGGTAGTGCTTCAGCAACACGGGTGGATTCTGAATCTTCCAAAATCTCAATTGACCCCGACAACTCGTCTGCTGTTCCTGGGAATGATTCTGGACACGGTTCAGAAAAAGGTGTTTTTCCCGGAGGAGAAAGCAAGGGAGTTATCCGAACTTGTCAGGAACCTCCTAAAACCAGGAACGGTGTCAGTACATCAATGCACAAGAGTCCTGGGAAAGATGGTGGCTTCGTACGAAGCGATTCCATTCGGCAGATTCCATGCACGGACATTTCAGTGGGATCTGCTGGACAAATGGTCCGGATCGCATCTGCACATGCATCAGCGGATAGCACTGTCACCAAGAACAAGGTTGTCTCTCCTGTGGTGGCTGCAGACTGCCCATCTGTTAGTGGGCCGCAGATTCGGCATACAGGACTGGGTCCTGGTGACTACGGATGCCAGCCTACGAGGTTGGGGAGCAGTCACAAAGGGAAGAAACTTCCAGGGCGTGTGGTCAAACCTGGAGACGTCTCTTCACATAAATATACTGGAGCTAAGAGCGATCTACAATGCTCTAAGTCTGGCAAAACCGCTGCTTCAGGGTCAGCCGGTGTTGATCCAGTCCGACAACATCACGGCAGTCGCCCACGTAAACCGACAAGGCGGCACGAGAAGCAGGAGTGCAACGGCAGAAGCGGCAAGGATTCTGCGCTGGGCGGAGAATCATGTCATAGCACTGTCAGCAGTGTTCATCCCGGGAGTGGACAACTGGGAAGCAGATTTCCTCAGCAGACACGACCTTCACCCGGGAGAGTGGGGACTTCATCCAGAAGTTTTCCACATGATTGTGAACCGTTGGGAAAAACCAAAGGTAGACATGATGGCGTCTCGCCTCAACAAAAAATTGGACAGGTATTGCGCCAGGTCAAGAGACCCTCAGGCAATAGCTGTGGACGCTCTGGTAACACCGTGGGTGTACCAATCAGTGTATGTGTTCCCTCCTCTGCCTCTCATACCAAAGGTACTGAGAATTATACGGAAAAGAGGAGTAAGAACGATACTGGTGGCTCCGGACTGGCCAAGGAGAACTTGGTATCCGGAACTTCAAGAGATGCTCACGGAGGATCCGTAGCCTCTACCTCTAAGAAGGGATCTGCTTCAGCAGGGACCTTGTATGTTCCAAGACTTACCGCGTCTGCGTTTGACGGCATGGCGGTTGAACGCCGGATTCTAAAAGAAAAGGGCATTCCAGAGGAAGTTATTCCTACCTTGATTAAGGCTAGGAAGGAAGTGACTGTACAACATTATCACCGCATTTGGCGAAAATATGTTGCGTGGTGTGAGGCCAAGAAGGCTCCAACGGAAGAATTTCAATTGGGTCGATTCTTACATTTCCTGCAAGCAGGATTGTCTATGGGCCTAAAATTGGGGTCTATTAAAGTTCAAATTTCGGCCTTATCAATTTTCTTCCAGAAGGAATTGGCGTCAGTGCCTGAAGTACAAACTTTTGTCAAAGGTGTACTACATATACAACCCCCAATAGTGCCTCCAGTGGCACCGTGGGATTTGAACGTGGTTCTAAATTTTCTCAAATCTCATTGGTTTGAGCCGTTAAAATCGGTAGAATTAAAATACCTTACATGGAAGGTAACCATGCTGTTGGCCCTGGCTTCTGCCAGGAGAGTTTCAGAGTTGGCAGCTTTGTCATACAAGAGCCCATATCTGATATTCCATTCGGACAGGGCAGAATTGAGGACACGTCCTCAATTTCTCCCTAAGGTGGTTTCGGCATTTCACTTAAACCAGCCTATTGTGGTGCCTGCGGCTACTAGCGACTTGGAGGACTCCAAGTTACTGGACGTTGTCAGAGCATTAAAAATATATATTTCAAGGACAGCTGGAGTCAGAAAAACTGACTCGTTGTTTACATTGTATGCACCCAACAAGATGGGTGCTCCTGCGTCTAAACAGACGATTGCACGTTGGATCTGTAGCACAATCCAACTTGCACATTCTGTGGCAGGCGTGCCACAGCCTAAATCTGTAAAGGCCCACTCCACAAGGAAGGTGGGCTCATCTTGGGCGGCTGCCCGAGGGGTCTCGGCATTACAACTTTGCCGAGCAGCTACGTGGTCAGGGGAGAACACGTTTGTAAAATTTTACAAATTTGATACTCTGGCTACAGAGGACCTGGAGTTTTCTCATTCGGTGCTGCAGAGTCATCCGCACTCTCCCGCCCGTTTGGGAGCTTTGGTATAATCCCCATGGTCCTGACGGAGTCCCCAGCATCCACTAGGACGTTAGAGAAAATAAGAATTTACTTACCGATAATTCTATTTCTCATAGTCCGTAGTGGATGCTGGGCGCCCATCCCAAGTGCGGATTGTCTGCAATGCTTGTACATAGTTATTGTTACAAAATTGGGTTATTACTGTTGTTGTGAGCCATCTTTTCAGAGGCTACTTCGTTTTGTTATCATACTGTTAACTGGGTTCAGATCACAAGTTGTACGGTGTGATTGGTGTGGCTGGTATGAGTCTTACCCGGGATTCAAGATCCTTCCTTATTGTGTACGCTCGTCCGGGCACAGTACCTAACTGAGGCTTGGAGGAGGGTCATAGGGGGAGGAGCCAGTGCGCACCATGTGACCTAAAAGCTTTTTTAGATGTGCCCTGTCTCCTGCGGAGCCCGCTATTCCCCATGGTCCTGACGGAGTCCCCAGCATCCACTACGGACAATGAGAAATAGAATTATCGGTAAGTAAATTCTTATTTTTTCCCGGATCTGACCATGCTTAGAAGTGAGTAGATGAATACGTGATTGCAAAAGGTATCATAAGCATAAACTTGGCGTTGCTTGATACGCTGTGAAGTGCCTATAGCATGGTGACTCCCAGTGGAATGGCACTAACACGCCATTAATCGGTGACCGCTAGTAGGATAACAGGCACATAGTGGGCATCGGATCCCGCCTCTTCGGTAATGTGGAGGTAGATATGAGGCGCCCGCATCACCGGCTCCCAGAGAGCGACCCACCTCTTTTGCAAATTCTATCAGGCAAGTGTGAGGGGACTTGAGTAACACATATATAACTATGTATATGGGTAGGTCACTAGGGGGAGCTCCAGCTCAAGATATAGACCTCAAAGGGCACTGCCACTGGAAAATAGGAATTAGGAATTAGGCCCACTGATCCAAGGAAGTGTAATATCAGAACTGTAGAATAATAAAGCGCTCCCTAAGGGGCTCAACAGATACAGTGGGACATGATGAAGTAAATGGTGCAGGTATCCAAGGGGTGTATTCACACCAGAGGGCTGTATGCAGTATGGATGTTTAATAAATACCCCCAGATATTGATTGGTAAAATATGCCAGTTATTAGGCCTGCCACAGGTGGAGAGGGGCCCTATGTATGAAGCAGGCTTCTAAGGGTGCGTGCTCGGGGCCCGCCGTGTCCTCGTTCCGGTCCCGGAACTCGCGGCCGGGCCTCCTCAAAACTCCAGTCCCCGGTCTTCAGGTGCGGGGAGCGGAGGCCTTGGCAGTTGGGCCTGTGCTGGGAGCAGTTGCGGCTGAGCGTCAGCGGGTGGGAAAGGCGCCGCGGGTGCTGCAGGGCCGCCGGACGGCGAGGGACTAGCATGCTAATCAAAACCTACCAGCCGTCGCCTCCGTCCGGTCCGCGGGCTTTCAGGGCCTCTGTCTCCGTCGCCGCGTCTCGGGAGTGAAGGTCCGAGGGGTCACCGTCTCCACGGCCCGCTACTTCTTCCTCCTCACGCCGCTGCCTCCTGGCATGGGCAGGTGCAGGCTCCGTCTCCGGTCTCCCAGGCAGGCGCGTAACACTCGGCCGAGTGTCGAGTCCGGGGGGGGATCTCCACTCCAGTCCCCGGCTTCACAGGGAGGGGTAGGCCGCAACCCGCAAAGACCCTTAAAAGGGTCCCCCGGCTCCGCAGTCGCTACCCCTCAAGCAGGTGAAAGTTAAAGTAGAGCCACAGGGCACTATGGGGTCGGTGAGAGACCCGATCAATATATATTTGAGGCTGAATGTGTAGAGGGTTAGCAGGAGCTCCTGGAAAACCCTTCCATTCAGTTTGCTGGCCAGACCACGCCCCTGGTCAAATTTCTTACATGTAAGGCTGTCACTTTATTGGCCTTAGCTTCTGCTAGACGTGTGTCCGAATTGGGGGCTTTATACTGTAAAAGCCCTTACTTGATCTTCCACGAAGATAGAGCTGAGCTCCAGACATGTCAGCAGTTTCTTCCTAAAGTTGTGTCGGCATTTCATATCAACCTATTGTGGTGCCAGTGGCTACTGACACCTCAATTACATCGAAGTCCTTGGATGTTGTGAGGGCTCTGAATATATATGTGAAGAGAACTTCTCGTCACAGAAAATCGGACTCTCTGTTTGTCCTATATGATCCCAAGAAAATTGGCTGTCCTGCTTCTAAGCAGACGATCACTCGCTGGATTCGGTTCACTATCCAGCACGCTTATTCTACGGCAGGATTGCCGTGTCCAAGATCTGTTAAGGCCCACTCTACATGTAAGGTGGGGTCTTCCTGGGCAGCTGCACGGGGTGTCTCGGCATTGTAACTTTGCCGAGCTGCAACTTGGTCTGGGTCAAACACGTTTGCAAAGTTTTACAAGTTCGATACTTGGCCTCCGCGCTCTCCCTCCCATTCTGGGAGCTTTAGTACATCCCCATGATACTAATGTGGACCCCAGCATCCTCTAGGATGTAAGAGAAAATAGGATTTTGGTTACATACCGGTAAATCCTTTTCTTGTAGTCCTGAGAAAATGCTGGGCACCCGCCCAGCGCTTTGTTTTCCTGCACCCGTTTATGGTTCAGTACAGCTTGGTTTAGTTATGTACTGTATTGTTACTTGGTAAGTAATGTTTCAGCTGTTGCTGACGTTTTCAAGCTAGTTAGCTTGATGTGCCTTGTATGTGTGAGCTGGTGTGAATCTCGCCACTATCTGTGTTAAATCCTTCTCTCAAAGATGTCCGTCTCCTCGGGCACAGTTTCTAGACTGAGTCTGGTAGGGGGGCATAGAGGGAGGAGCCAGCCCACACTCTCAAACTCTTAAAGTGCCAATGGCTCCTGGTGGACCCGTCTATAGCCCATGGTACTAATGTTGACCCCAGCATCCTCTACAGACTACGAGAAAAGGATTTACCGGTAGGTAACCAAAATCCTATTTTCATTGCATACACATAGATTACACATGTTCTGTGGCTGCCTGCATTCATTCTGCACCTTACCTGGATTTATTTATCCACTGATCTTGTGTAATTCACGTTTCAGTGATGAAGTGATGAAGTGGCCACCCTGGCAGTAGAGGCTGAGAGGCAACTTTGTCATAATATGACTCAATATGAAATAACAGGGCATCCCTTCTGTCACCAAAGATAAATGGAGCTCTTAGTGTATCTAGGCTTGGCAGTGGCGGTAATCTAACACTGTTTAATTAACTGTTTTAGGCACTCTCTGCACTGATTCTTTCCTATTTTTAAGTAGAGGCTGTGGTGTTAGTGATGGCATGGCAATTACTATACCAAAAGGAAAACCATAAAGTGGAAGATGTAGCAGACACTGCATATAAGATGTGGCAGACACTGCATATAAGATGTGGCAGAGACTGCATATAAGATGTGGCAGAGACTGTATATAAGATGTGCCAGAGACTGCATATAAGATGTGGCAGAGACTGCATATAAGATGTGGCAGAGACTGCATATAAGATGTGGCAGTGACTGTATATAAGATGTGGCAGAGACTGTATATAAGATGTGGCAGAGACTGCATATAAGATGTGGCAGAGACTGCATATAAGATGTGGCAGAGACTGCATATAAGATGTGGCAGAGACTGCATATAAGATGTAGCAGAGACTGTATATAAGATGTGGCAGAGACTGCATATAAGATGTGTCAGAGGCTGCATATAAGATGTGGCAGAGACTGCATATAAGATGTGGCAGAGACTGCATATAAGATGTGCCAGAGACTGCATATAAGATGTGCCAGAGACTGCATATAAGATGTGGCAGAGACTGTATATAAGATGTGGCAGAGACTGCATATAAGATGTGGCAGAGACTGCATATAAGCGGGTGCGGACATTGTTGAGCAGAGAAACCCCAAATGAGTTTGTAAAATATGTGCACTCACTCCGTCAGCCTCGTATTCAATTCTCCTGAATCATTGACATCAAACCAACTAATTTCCTGCCTCAGCACCGCATGGAAAAAATTCTGCCTGATCTTCTTAATCTGCCGGCCAGCGGCCAGAGTCCACAGTGATATCTGAACGTAGGCACAAAGCAATGAGACACATCCCAGGCCAGTGTAGTAATAGGAAAACCTGAGGAAAGAGAATAACATTGCAGTTTTATAGTGGCTCTCAGGAACACATATAAGTTCTCTATGCACTCTCAATACTGTAAGAAATCCTATGTCTCCTTTGTAGTTGCGAAGGGCAGCTCTCCTCTGTTCTTGAGAACTACCGTGTCATATTAAATGTAATGACACAATATTATATATGGCACCACTCATCTCCATAAACAGAACCCTGGACCTCTAGGCATGCCCTGAACATTTCCTGCTTAGACTACTGTAACCTCCTCCTCTTTCTTACCTCTCTCCACTTCAGTCTAAGTTTTAGTGCTGATGCGCCCCATATTTTCCTCTTCTGGCATAGACCGAATCGGGAAGCGGTCACTATACCGCTAGTCAGGATCCCGGACGTCACAATACTCACGTCGGAATCCCAACTAGCAGGGACATACCTACGCTGGAATCCCGGCGCTACTGACTTTCCTCCCTTTATGGGTGTCCACGACACCCATAGAGGGAGAATAAATCCTGTGGCAAACGCAGCGAGCCACTGTGCCCAGAGAGTGGCAAGTGCAGCGAGCCCGCAAGGGGCTTACTAGTGCTCGCCGCGCTGCCGACATACCCGTGGTTGGGATTCCGCTGTCAGTATACTGATGGCTGGGATTCCTACCATTACATATTGATCCCACAGCATCTGCCTACCCAGAGGCGTCACTAGGGTTGGTGTCACCCGGTGTGGTAACTCATGGTGCCTCCGCCCCGCCCCCAAGGACCATACTGTGCGTGCTCACAACGTAAGATGCAATCCAATTTATGCGAATGCCTCTGCCTGATTTGACAAGCAGAGGAGTTCACGGGGCGACGACGCGGCGTTGTGGGGTTATCAACTCGGCATTGCGGGGGAATGCCATCATAGATGGAGATGGGTTCGGGGCGGCCATGACGTTACACGCGGACGCTGCGATTGGAAACATGGCGGCGTGTTACCCTAAATCCCAGATGAAATCACATTTGTATTGCGATAGCATCACTGGCCGGCATTAGCATGCTGGGAGGCTTTGCCCTGTGCTGGGCGTCCCCAAGAATGCAAGAGATAGCAGTTGCAGTTTTGTTATTTTAGCAAAACTGCAACTGAAGATTAATAAGGCACCTAGGCCAGTATACAATTACACGTGGAGTGACATCGGGAGAGAAAAACTCTGATACTTCTTTGATATTTTTTGGGGCTATCCAATTAGGTCACCTGAAGTCTAAAAAGTTCAGTGGACCTGTGTGTTTTCAACAGCCCTGTTTTTGGACAAAAACTGGGCTGTTTTCAGGGATTTTTCTTTGCCTGCCTGTCAAAGTCAGAAAAATATCACTATACACACTGCCATATTTGCACCTCATACATGTCCGCGCTGCGCATGTGTGCGCTCTCCTGTGCGTGCGCATACCCGCTGTTACATGCACCCGCAGGCGCACTGTATGCGCATTTACGGTAGAGTTTGTGTGTGCCCAGCGTGCGACTCAATCGTTACATAATTTAACCATATAATGTATTTTATAAGTTAATATTCCCCTGAGTCCAGCAGGTATCAGTGGGTCTCAAATGGCTCTTTGACCTTAGAGATTCCCCAAACAATAGTTTGCATGTTGGGAGGGCTTCACATCTTCATATGCATAGTTAAGCACAGGAATAGTAATTGAAGATTAATTGTATTCCAAATCAGTATCTTTCCCGCAGACGGAGTACAATAGCCTTTAATTACACTGAGCTTTGAGACTCAATGAGGAGGGCCAACACCTGTGTTTACGAATGGGTTAGGGTTTGTCTCCAGAAGAATGATTGCTGAGATGTCATTGTCTCAACTGAAAGTGGACATCATGAATATCGAACAAAACCCAGAGACAGGGTTTTGTTTTGTATTCGCCAAACAATAGCTCTCCAGAAGACAGGAATGTGTTAGTCATCACCCAACATTTTGCATAACCAAGGCCACTGATACAAGACAGCCCACATACTGTGAAAGACACACTTCCTGTGGTTGACACACCCCCACAGCTGGAATGCAGGTATGATATTATCCACTGGAAATCACAGGGCTCACTCACCCACACAGCTACCTGGCACCCAGCAGCATGGCGGCTATATCCCCAGGACTGACCTCCAAGCTAAAGGCTAAGTATTGAATTCACATGGCTAGATAAGGAAATATAGACAGATTGCTTTAAGGTCAATGGTGCTGGTTTAAATAGGATATTGTAACTTGTTTGTGTGATAGATCTGGGAATCTGTGATGGTAGCTGGGACATTAGACAACCTGTAGCATAGCATTTGTGGTATTTGTTTGCCTATGGTGATTTAAAATAGATTGTGCTGGTATGTTATAATATATCTTGTTAATCATGAATACCACCATGCAGTTACTTTTGAATATGTGCGTGTAGCAATGGCAGGCTGATACTTGTGGGTACCTCGTGGTCTGGTCTTGTGATAGCTCGTATGCTCTGGTTATTGAGATACTGTGTTTGCTTGAAATTGTGAAAGGTGATTTAGATGGTTTGGAATTGTAAAATCAGAACATATGCATTGTTTTGAGGCTTGGACATTTTGGAATAAAATGGAGTCTTGTGTCTTCTGCTATGTGATTGTGGTGTAGCAGAGAGTGCCATGTGTTTGGACCTGCAAATCTAAAATGGCTGCTAGCATCCCCCTTTCAACCATGTGTTGCAGTCCTTGGAATCATGGGAGGTTTCCCAAAATGGAGTCTAGCTTCTGTCCCATGCGGTATTGTAGGGTTGTGTATATAGGGACAGCCAGTATGGGTAAGGTCAAGTATTTTCTCCACAAAGATTCTCAGCATTGACTAACTGCGCAGCGATTGTTCCTCACATGTGTAAGCTTCTCTGCAAACATATTGTCTTTATTGTTATTGTGAGCCATCTCTCTCTCTCTCTCTTCTCTTCTTTCTCTCTCATTTTCCCTTAAACATAATTGTATTGTATTTCCTGTGTAGTTATCTGGTTAGTTAGTCTGTGTTATATTGTAGTGTGTGACTTGTACTGTATTACTCTTTTTGCAAGTAATAACATTCTTACTAAAGGCGTTAGAACCTTAGACCGGTATTTGATTGGTTATTATAAATGCATAAAGGTTTCTCAGAGCGTCATAGTCGCACATACAGCTTTTACGCTAACAAGGTTACACTGCATTACATCTACACATTGTCACTGCACAAATGTTTACAGTATAAGTACATTCCTTAAGGTATAGTTAAGGGAGTACCCTTGCGGTACTTTTTGCGCCAATGGCGTACTGTGTTCTTTAACCTTTAACGTGTTTTTAATAGGACAAATATTATAGACATTGTCAATTGGCGGCTCGTCGGTCCTTCACATATCTATACTAGGTAATTCCAGCAGACATTATCCATCAGCAAAGGGCGGGAGATCATATTCCTCGTAGTGCTGTCTGGATAAGCGTCTGTTTCGCTTAGTAAAGGGTGCTGAAGGAATCCGGAACTGGAAGGTAAGAACAGTACGTTATTGTCTTTGTAAATCTAGTTTTTATTTCTATTTGGTGCCAACTACACACGCAGATTGGATGGTTTGTCTGTTTAAATAGGTTTAAAATTATTTTTAATCGCTCTGCATAGCATGATAACTTTAGGAGTTTGAATGATGACTTTCTTTGTGACAAGAAGCAGCATGGTCTGTCCACCATTTTGTGTGACCCTCATGGAGGTGAAAGGGGGAGGAGCAGCGGCCATTTTGGGAAGGTCACATTTTTATTTTTTTCCTAAGCGGCTGATTTTCAGTTGACTCAGGAAATAATCAGACATCCATTGTCAAAAAGAAATCATCATTTAATGAGGTTTTTTTATGCATTTATAAATTTGCATTTTATGCATTGACTATATCATAGTCAATCATAAGTAATAGTGATTGGTACTTATATGTAATATCTATATGCGTGTGCTTACATCAATATATGTTATTAGATTAATTTAGAATTGCATGTTCATTTGTGTAATCTTCACATCTCACTTTCCTGGTTGCCATTTTTTGATAAACGTGCTCAGAGAGATTTGTCGCTATTTCATAGTTAAAGTGTAAAAGTAATACATTAAGGGATAAAGTGTAAAGCGCACACGCAGCTCTACCTAAAGGTACAAGGAGAGATTGGTGTGGTGCTCGGTAGACGATCGAGGATCATCTACATTGATAAACGTGTTAGTTGTGTTACGGTGGATAAAAGACTGGTGTACACGTGTCTCTAAGAAAGGGTGAGACTCGCGTACGCAAAGGCCGACGCACGCAGCGTAAATTACGCAACGGAGCGTCTGGTTACGCCCACGTAACTCAAGTCACACGATAGTGTTATTTTAACAGGCGAAAAGGTGGCAACGCGATAAATAGTGCAAATCTATTTTTAGTGTCCGAAATTTAGACTAACAGATCCTTCTCCTAATTTACAACACATCTGGTTTAAAGAGAAATTTCTGCGCAGAAATAGAAATAGAAACAAAAGTGTACATGTGGTGAATGAGTGTTTTACATATAAATTTATACAATTTTGAGGTTGAACCACAAGAAAAGTATCGAGTTCTCGTGAAGGTACATACGTGTAAGTGACGTACATGGTGGCTTGGGAGGCATCCCTTGTTAAACATAAAATTTGAGCATTAGAGTATAGCAGACCAGGAGGTCATACTGTAGCACAGACCAGGAGGTCCAGAACAGACCAGGAGGTCCAGGTACAGCAGACAAGGAAGTCCGCTATAGAGACAAGTAGCACAACACCAAGAAGGGTTGGTGCGAGACCCATATAGGCCATAAAGCTCTGGCTGAAGGAATTCGCAGCCGTAATTTTCGATTCCGTTGGTCGCTCCGTACATAAGATTAGTTGCTTATGTGCTGAACGATTGTACCGCACGTAATTGTGTACATTAGTTAGTAATCTGACCTAGTACCATTAGAGTAAAGGGGTCACAAACGCTATTTGTACATTCTGACGTGATTTGTGTAATTTTTTTTATTTTAAGGGAAGTTCGCTGGTCACTCAGGAACTATCCAACAACCGATACTTGCTGGGGAACGCGCCCCAGTAAATAAAGGTTCACAGGGGCCCTAGGTTGGGTACCACAGCTCTGGATACAGTGATTGCAGTACTGGCCAACGTGGGCGAGGAGTGAGTGGAGTACTCGGTAAACTTCGCCGCCAGCCTGCCCAGGACATCTTGGTTTTTTGTAAGGGTTCGCTACAGAAAAGCAACACCTACGAGTTATGGGGGCCAGTTGTTCAGGTAGGGGGCGATCAACCTCGGTTCGGGTTGATTTAGTAGACCGACCAATTGGGTCGGCAAGGTACGTGATGTGTGAAAAATACGGTTCACACACAGAGGTTTTATGTGATGAACGGGAGAGAATGACTGTACATGACGGGGAGAAGTTCCCAAAAATAGACAGCTTTAGCCCAGAAGTGTTACAAAATCTAAGGAGGAGGATAGGTCTCATTAAATCAGCAAAGAGACGAATCAAACATTTTGATTATTTACAGTTATGGCAACAGGAAAGTGAATTGCAAAGAGAGTTAACTGACATATCTGACCCTCATCTTGGGAAGAGAGACATGGCAATGGAGAGGATTATGGTTGCAGAGAAATAGCACAATGTTGTACGATAAAAATGCACTTAGTAACTGTATTAAGAATGAAAGTAACAAATGTAATAATGTTTATGAAAAGGAAAGTGTAAAAATCACAAATGTTAACCTGTGCAAGTCGCACCCCATGTTAAACTTCCCTCAGGATTGCCAGCAAGAAAGTGAGCCCAGCACGATATCGGCACCTCTTCCAGCAGCCATCACACAAGACATCCAGGTGGACGCGACCAAATCGGTAAAGGCAATAATCAAACCCCCTAACGGAGGGTCAGGTGAGGTCGTGTCCACAGGTACGTACAATGTTTCATATCACGCACAAACAAATGTACCCCATATTGTAAGACCAAAACAAGGTGATGTAATTGAATTTAGTCCTGTCAGGGTGATCACAGTCCCCAATGGGAAGACTAACGATCAGGGAACCATTCCCGTCAAGGACAGTGCAATGCGCTGTCCCTGATCCCGGACAGAATTGAGATCAATCATGTCTGATTTCCCAGATCCTAGGAAAGATCTAAGTGTATGATCAAAGATTCACAGAAGGTATATCAACTCCCTAGACAACGACATAATCAGGGTATCCAAGGAATCAGGGAGGTACAGGGAAAGCGGTTGATGGTGATGAGCATCCAAGCGTTTGAGGAGGCATCAAATCAACCTAGACCCCATTTCACTGACACTTGGAGGAAGCCCAGGGTTTGTGATCTTTGCAAAAGAGAAGGGCATTATGGCAGTAACTGCAACAGCCCACATAAAATCAGACCCCCTAGACATGAATATGAGCATGAATATGACACACCAAATTATAATCAGGGATCAGATAGGAAGAATTTTGGCCCACACTCATGATATGTAGTCAGGAAAGGTGATCACTAGGACTGATGGTGCCTGAGGTAACAGTTAACAAGTTGGGAGGTCATTCCCTGAAGACACAGGAATGACCGGGTGAAACGTTGTAAATGTATCTGTAAATGTTCTTTTCCCCATCTCTGACGTTCATCGGCAGGACCCAAATATCACATAAGCAATTTGGTCCTTGCAGAAGTCTACCACACCCCAGTATGACCTGCCAGCATCGATGTATCCTGGCCAGATACAGTGTAGGTATGGAAATGCTGGTGGGAGAGACTATGCAGGGATACCATTGGACATGTAGATGTGACAGCCTGATGGTGAACGGAAGATCTGACAATGTTTTGTTTTGTTTTTCTTTCCTGAAGAAAAAAAGAATGTTTGAAAAATGTTTTTTTTCCTGTTGTTGTTTATTGATGTGTTATGTTATATATATATGCATATGAATTGTTCTCTCTTTCTGTGTTTTTTTTTTGTTTTCTCTCTCTTCTCACTCATGTTTTCATGTTTTAAAGATGGTATGTCACACAGTAGTTGGACAAATGGTAATGCAAGATTTTTGCTCCTTACAGAAAGAGCGCTGAGCTAGAAGAAATATTGTATCACCAGAATGTTTAGAAAACTGAGAGACAGCACCTTTGAGATGACAGCAGAACAAGAAGAACAACAAGACTAGAGAACTAATTATCGTAACAAGTTTCTCTCCCCCTCAAACTGTTTTCCTGTACCCCCATTACAAATTTCTCCTTTTCTCCTCCTGTAAGATGGACTCGCCTCAAGAGACTGTGATCCGTGTTTTCATGTTGACCCTGATGTTGACCAGAGCAGTCTGTTTCGGTGAGAGTACCAGTGAGGTCGAGAAAGGATCCAGAAAGGTTCCGATGACTGAGACGGAGGTGTAAATTTCTAATAGCAACACAATCACCAAGCAAAGGCGAGTACCGGAAACGATCTAGCAGCCATGTTATTTGTAAACATTGTGAAGGATTGTTAGCTGAAGAAAACTGTATCTGTAGGCTCTGTGACAATGTAGTTGAGGATGGGTGCATTAAGAAATGCCAATCCAGTTTTAATATCCACATGGACCGGCATCCATTGAGTGACTATCACTCCTTAGTGGGTAGTGTGTTAAATAAGACAGATTGTTGGGTATGCTCTCAAGTACCTCAAGGTCATAGCAAATCAGGGCTAGTACCATTTCCTTTAACGGTAGGGGAGGTACTTGAGCTAAAGGGTGGGAGACCGGTGGACAGGAGGTTTAATATCTCTAGTCCTCCTAGTTTGAAGCTCCACCAATATCATGTGGATAGACCCCTAGTATGTTTTAACATTACCAATCCCCGAAAGCCGGGAAATTGGGAAGTGTCATGGAGTAACCAAACCATGACCTTTTCATATAGAGCAGATAGAATGCCAACAGATACAGAGCTTATACGCCACATAGCCAGTAGAGAAAAATCTTTCCGATATAGGTATACCCTAGGAAGTAGGATTACGAAAGTTGGAGAGGTATCACCAGGATACTGTGCACATATCGTACAAGCTGATACGTGTACTAGACAGATGGGAGAATTAGGGGTAGGAGATTTCACATGGAGGATGTGTAATATGGTTATGTCCTACTCTGTCCCATATGTTCTCCCCGATGATGCATATTTCATATGCGGGAGGAAGGCGTATAAGTGGCTTGCCCCAAACTCTGAAGGATTGTGTTATATTGGAAAAGTACTGCCTGAAATAATGACTGTATCGCATAACAAAATGGATTTGATTTACGACCCAACCATTGAAACCACGCTGTGATAAAAGGTGATTCCACGACCTGTTTCTTTCACCTGTTTTTTCCGTTTTCTCCAAGGTAAAAAGACCCACTTGGACGAGGAATTTGACGAGCCTGTATACAGACAACTGATGGATTAAAGAAGAAGTTTTGACAACCTTATACACAGATATTTGATGAACTATGCCATAGACCCCCAGTTTCCCTAGAAATTTTAAAATTACGCTAGCCCAACACTTTTGTAAGTCTATGGACATTGACAAAGCTTTTTGCTCGCACCTTATGAGCAAAAGCACAAAGAAGACTGCATTCAACAGACACCGAACAAGACTTCAGCCGACAAATGTTCATTAACCTGACATAGAATACCACTGCATTTACCATAAGTGTTCTTTATCGTCATTTCTACAACCCTCAGGTAATGACACACATAGTCGATAGGGAATACAGGCACAGATATCAGCAATCACATATTCCCCCCATTCATGTATCATCAACTAAAATGTGCTCCCCCATTTTGTCGCAAAACGCCGAAATGAGCTCGGTAGAGTTTGACAGCCCATCCACAGACCCTTGATACGGGATAAGAAGGAATTCAAATGTATACTTCTCAATACCTCGAAGCTTGAGTTAAAACACGTACGGCACGATGATACATGACCCCCCAAACATGGATTCATACACACATGCTTTTGCTATCTCACTAGGTCATACCCTTTTCACACCTTCTCTTTCTCCTCCCCAACCCAACCATGGAAATGTATTTACACTTGACATATATTTTTCTCCTTTTGAAATGTTTTAGGAAGTGGCAGTTATTGTTGACTGCCAAAGGGTGGACTGTCAAAGTCAGAAAAATATCACTATACACACTGCCATATTTGCACCTCATACATGTCCGCGCTGCGCATGTGTGCGCTCTCCTGTGCGTGCGCATACCCGCTGTTACATGCACCCGCAGGCGCACTGTATGCGCATTTACGGTAGAGTTTCTGTGTGCCCAGCGTGCGACTCAATCGTTACATAATTTAACCATATAATGTATTTTATAAGTTAATATTCCCCTGAGTCCAGCAGGTATCAGTGGGTCTCAAATGGCTCTTTTACCTTAGAGATTCCCCAAACAATAGTTTGCATGTTGGGAGGGCTTCACATCTTCATATGCATAGTTAAGCACAGGAATAGTAATTGAAGATTAATTGTATTCCAAATCAGTATCTTTCCCGCAGACGGAGTACAATAGCCTTTAATTACACTGAGCTTTGAGACTCAATGAGGAGGGCCAACACCTGTGTTTACGAATGGGTTAGGGTTTGTCTGCAGAAGAATGATTGCTGAGATGTCATTGTCTCAACTGAAAGTGGACATCATGAATATCGAACAAAACCCAGAGACAGGGTTTTGTTTTGTATTCGCCAAACAATAGCTCTCCAGAAGACAGGAATGTGTTAGTCATCACCCAACATTTTGCATAACCAAGGCCACTGATACAAGACAGCCCACATACTGTGAAAGACACACTTCCTGTGGTTGACACACCCCCACAGCTGGAATGCAGGTATGATATTATCCACTGGAAATCACAGGGCTCACTCACTCACACAGCTACCTGGCACCCAGCAGCATGGCGGCTACATCCCCAGGACTGACCTCCAAGCTAAAGGCTAAGTATTGAATTCACATGGCTAGATAAGGAAATATAGACAGATTGCTTTAAGGTCAATGGTGCTGGTTTAAATAGGATATTGTAACTTGTTTGTGTGATAGATCTGGGAATCTGTGATGGTAGCTGGGACATTAGACAACCTGTAGCATAGCATTTGTGGTATTTGTTTGCCTATGGTGATTTAAAATAGATTGTGCTGGTATGTTATAATATATCTTGTTAATCATGAATACCACCATGCAGTTACTTTTGAATATGTGCGTGTAGCAATGGCAGGCTGATACTTGTGGGTACCTGGTGGTCTGGTCTTGTGATAGCTCGTATGCTCTGGTTATTGAGATACTGTGTTTGCTTGAAATTGTGAAAGGTGATTTAGCTGGTTTGGAATTGTAAAATCAGAACATATGCATTGTTTTGAGGCTTGGACATTTTGGAATAAAATGGAGTCTTGTGTCTTCTGCTATGTGATTGTGGTGTAGCAGAGAGTGCCATGTGTTTGGACCTGCAAATCTAAAATGGCTGCTAGCATCCCCCTTTCAACCATGTGTTGCAGTCCTTGGAATCATGGGAGGTTTCCCAAAATGGAGTCTAGCTTCTGTCCCATGCGGTATTGTAGGGTTGTGTATATAGGGACAGCCAGTATGGGTAAGGTCAAGTATTTTCTCCACAAAGATTCTCAGCATTGACTAACTGCGCAGCGATTGTTCCTCACATGTGTAAGCTTCTCTGCAAACATATTGTCTTTATTGTTATTGTGAGCCATCTCTCTCTCTCTCTCTTCTCTTCTTTCTCTCTCATTTTCCCTTAAACATAATTGTATTGTATTTCCTGTGTAGTTATCTGGTTAGTTAGTCTGTGTTATATTGTAGTGTGTGACTTGTACTGTATTACTCTTTTTGCAAGTAATAACATTCTTACTAAAGGCGTTAGAACCTTAGACCGGTATTTGATTGGTTATTATAAATGCATAAAGGTTTCTCAGAGCGTCATAGCCGCACATACAGCTTTTAAGCTAACAAGGTTACACTGCATTACATCCACACATTGTCACTGCACAAATGTTTACAGTATAAGTACATTCCTTAAGGTATAGTTAAGGGAGTACCCTTGCGGTACTTTTTGCGCCAATGGCGTACTGTGTTCTTTAACCTTTAACGTGTTTTTAATAGGACAAATATTATAGACATTGTCATGCCTGAGGCAGGTGAAACAAATAACCAATAAGCTGCGGCTCGTGACGGCTTATTGGGGTTAACTGAATAGCCCCCAGCGATGCAAATACCTACAGTCAATGATTGCAGGTACTGGAATACCAGTCTTACTTGCATTTCCCCAATTAAGGAAAACAAAAAAAGTTTTATATACGCTGCGGACGTGGATGGGATGGGGGTGCGGGTTTGCAGCTCTTTTTGGTGTCACCCCATTGAAGGGTGCACCCCCTGCATCCACCTCATGATGCCACTGTGCCTACCCCCTCTGCAATCTACATCAATGTCCCCCAATCCCACTCAGAATCCAGTTCAAGCTTCCCACCCTTACTTACAAAACCATAACCCATTCTGGGTATAAAAAATAGACCTTCAAAGGGGAATAAAACAATTGTTTGTATTTCATAGAATTCCGTTTCAGTTTATATTTGTGTCTGGATTTATTTGTATTTTACATAGTAAATGTGAGTTTTGCATTTAGTTATAACACTGGCCAGACACTATTGTATCTTATGTAGATGACACTTCATTACAGTACTTTATTGTGTACAAATTGGGTAATGTGGTTACATTTACTACTAACACTGTCCCCCTCATCTCTACACTTTTCTTACTCTTGGTGTAAACCAAGAGCGTATATTACTGTTTCAGGGCTGGACCCACCTTGGGTAGGGCTGGCGACAGGGGGGTTAAAGGGGCCAACTGTACCAGGCCCCAAGGATTAGAGGGGCCCCAAAGATATGCCTCTTAGTGCCAGCAGGGATGTGAGCCATATTGTACAAATAGGGCAGCGAGCTGTAGCTGGTGTG
Source organism: Pseudophryne corroboree (assembly GCF_028390025.1). NCBI lineage: Eukaryota > Metazoa > Chordata > Amphibia > Anura > Myobatrachidae > Pseudophryne > Pseudophryne corroboree. Next base: position 87,198,120 of record NC_086448.1, read on the forward strand.
TGCGTAGCCTCAGTGTGACAGAAGCCTCTCACACACAGTGACTGTGCGGAAACCGCAGTGTGCACCCGCTCTTCCGGGTCCGGCTCTGTTGGCAGCAGTTAGAGACCAGGATTTCCGTGACCTGCTCCGGCCTCTTCTGGTGGGGTGTGTGGGTTGCATGGTTCCTTCTATGTGATGTTAGGGTCTGGGTACTGGGTACTGCAGCGCGGGTGAGTCTCTCCCCAGGGTAAGAGTGGATTGGTGAGAGGGCACAGGCTTTGGAATGGGTTGAGGGAGTTGAGAATGCAGCATGGAGTCACTGGGGAAAGACAGACTGTGGAGTGTGTGGGAGGAAGGAGAGAGGGAGACATACAGACTGTGGTGTGCGAGGTGGGGGGGAGGAAGGAGAGATATTTATATATTTGTATCAGTAAATATATATATTAACAGTTCCCTATATAGCACAGTAAATTCTGTTTTGCATATATATATATATATATATATATATATACACACACACAGTGGGGCAAAAAAGTATTTGGACAGCCACCGATTTTGCAAGTTGACCCACTGAAAAAGATGAGAAAGGCCTGTAATTCACAGGTACACTTCAACTGTAAGAGACGGGATCTGAAAAAAAAAAAAAACCCAGGAAATCACATTGTATGATTTTTAAACAATTTACTTGTATATTCTTGTGGAAAATAAATATTTAGACACCTACCAAGCAGCAAGATCTCTGGCTCTCACAGACCTATTACTTCTTCTTTAAGTTGCTCTTCTATCCTACACTCATTACCTGTATTAATGGAACCTGTTTGAACTGGTTATCTGTTTAAAAGACACCTGCCCACACCCTCAAACAATCAGACTGCTACCTCTCCACCATGGCCAAAACCAGAGAGCTGTCTAAGGACACCAGGGACAAAATTGTAGAGCTGCACAAGGCTGGGATGAGCTACTTAACAATAGGCAAGCAGCTTGGTGAGATCAACTGTTGGCGCAATTATAAAAAAATGGAAGAAATACAAGATCACTAACAATCTCCCTCGACCTGGGGTCCATGCAAGATCTCACCTCGTGGGGTATCAATGATCTTGAGAACGGTGAGGAATCAGCCCAGAACTACACGGGGGGACCTGGTCAATGACTTTAAGAGAGCTGGGACCACAGTCACAAAGGTTACCATTAGTAATACACTTCGTCTTCATGGACTGAAATCCTGCAGTGCCCGAAATAACCTCCTGCTTAAGCCATCACATGTCCATGCCTGTCTAAAGTTTGCCAGTGACCATCTGGATGATCCAGAGGAGGATTGGTAGACTGTAATGTATGTCAGACGAGAGCAAAATCTAACTTTTTGGTATAAACTCCACTTGCCGTGTTTGGAGGGAGAAGAATGATAACTGGCATCCCAAGACCACCATACCCACTGTGAAGCATGGGGGTGGAAACATCATGCTTTGGGGCTGCTTTTCTGCAAAGGGGACAGGACGACTGATCCGTATTAAGGAGAGGATGAATGGGGCCATGTATTGTGAGATCTGGGGCAAAAACCTCCTTCCCTCAGTAAGAGCATTGAAGATGGAACGTGGCTGGGTCTTCCAGCATGACAGTGACCCCAAACACACCGCCCGGGCAACTAAGGAGTGGCTCCATAAGAAGCATTTCAAGGTCCTGGAGTGACCTAGCCAGTCTCCAGACCTCAAACCAATAGAAAATCTGTGGAGGGAGTTGAAAGTCCGTGTTGCCCGGCGACAGCCCCAAAACATGACAGATCTAGAGAAGATCTGCATGGAACAGTGGGACAAAATACCTGCTACAGTGTGTGCAAACCTGGTCAAGAACTACAGGAAATGTTTGACCTCTGTAATTGCCAACCAAGGTTATATTACAAAGTATTGAGTTAAACTTTTTGATTGTCCAAATATTTATTTTCCGCAAGAATATACAAATAAATTGTTTAAAAATCATACAATGTGATTTCCTGTTTCTCTGACGTCCTAGTGGATGCTGGGGACTCCGTCAGGACCATGGGGATATAGCGGCTCCGCAGGAGACAGGGCACAATAATAAAAGCTTTAGGATCAGGTGGTGTGCACTGGCTCCTCCCCCTATGACCCTCCTCCAAGCCTCAGTTAGATTTTTGTGCCCGACGAGAAGGGTGCAATCTAGGTGGCTCTCCTGAGCTGCTTAGAATAAAAGTTTAAGTTAGGTTTTTTATTTTCAGTGAGTCCTGCTGGCAACAGGCTCACTGCTACGAGGGACTTAGGGGAGAGAAGAAAACTCACCTGCGTGCAGGATGGATTTGCTTCTTAGGCTACTGGACACCATTAGCTCCAGAGGGAGTCGGAACACAGGTCTCACCCTGGGGTTCGTCCCGGAGCCGTGCCGCCGACCCCCCTTACAGATGCCGAAGTTGAAGAGGTCCAGAGGTCCAGAAACAGGCGGCAGAAGACTTTCAGTCTTCATAAGGTAGCGCACAGCACTGCAGCTGTGCGCCATTGTTGTCAGCACACTTCACCAACAGTCACCAACTGTCACTGAGGGTGCAGGGCGCTGGGGGGGGCGCCCTGGGCAGCAATGTATAATACCTTTTTATGGCTAAAATACATCACATATAGCCCTTGAGGCTATATGGATGTATTTAACCCCTGCCAGATCTCACAAACTCCGGGAGAAGAGCCCGCCGAAAAGGGGGCGGGGCCTATTCTCCTCAGCACACGGCGCCATTTTCCTGCTCAGCTCTGCTGTGAGGAAGGCTCCCAGGCTCTCCCCTGCACTGCACTACAGAAACAGGGTTAAAACAGAGAGGGGGGGCACTTATTTGGCGATATGATTACATATATAAAAATGCTATAAGGGAAAACACTTGTATAAGGGGTTGTCCCTGTATAATTATAGCGTTTTTGGTGTGTGCTGGCAAACTCTCCCTCTGTCTCCCCAAAGGGCTAGTGGGGTCCTGTCCTCTGTCAGAGCATTCCCTGTGTGTGTGCTGTGTGTCGGTACGTGTGTGTCGACATGTAGGAGGACGATGTTGGTGAGGAGGCGGAGCAAATTGCCTGTATTGGTGATGTCACTCTCTAGGGAGTCGACACTGGAATGGATGGCTTATTTAGGAATTACGTGATAATGTCAACATGCTGCAAGGTCGGTTGACGACATGAGACGGCCGGCAAACAAATTAGTACCTGTCCAGGCGTCTCAGACACCGTCAGGGGCTTGTAAAAACGCCCATTTACCTCAGTCGGTCGACACAGACACGGACACTGACTCCAGTGTCGACGGTGAAGAAACAAACGTATTTTCCTTTAGGGCCACACGTTTCATGTTAAGGGCAATGAAGGAGGTGTTACATATTTCTGATACTACAAGTACCACAAATAAGGGTATTATGTAGGGTGTGAATAAACTACTTGTAGTTTTTCCTGAATCAGATAAATTAAATGAAGTGTGTGATGATACGTGGGTTTCCTCCGATAGAAAATTATTGGCGGTATACCCTTTCCCGCCAGAAGTTAGGGCGAGTTGGGAAACACACCTTAGGGTGAATAAGGCGCTCACACGCTTATAAAAACAAGTGGCGTTACCGTCTCCAGATACGGCAGCCCTCAAGGAGCCAGCTGATAGGAAGCTGAAAAATATCCTAAAAGTATATACACATATACTGGTGTTATACTACGACCAGCAATCGCCTCAGCCTGGATGTGCAGCGCTGAGGGGGCTTGGTCGGATTTCCTGACTGAAAATATTGATACCCTTGACAGGGACAAGATTTTATTGACTATAGAGCATTTTAAGGATGCATTTCTATATATGCGAGATGCGCAGAGGGATATTTGCATTCTGGCATCAAGAGTAAATGTGATGTCCATATCTGCCAGACGACAGTGGTCAGGTGATGCAGATTCCAGACGGCACATGGAAGTATTGCCGTATAAAGGGGCGGTCCATCGGACCTGGTGGCCATGGCAACAGCTGAAAAATCCACCTTTTGTTACCCCAAGTCACATCTCAGCAGAAAAGGACACAGTCTTTTCAGTCTCAGTCCTTTCGTCCCCATAAGGGCAGGCGGGCAAAAGGGCCAGTCATATCTGCCCAGGGGTAGAGGAAAGGGAAGAAGACTGCAGCAGGCAGCCCATTCCCAGGAACAGAAGCCCTCCACAGCTTCTGCCAAGTCCGCAGCATGACGCTGAGGCCGTACAAGCGGACTCAGGTGCGGTAGGGGGTCATCTCAAGAGTTTCAGCACGCAGTGGGCTCACTCACAAGTGGACTCCTGGATCCTACACGTAGTATCCCAGGTGTACATTGGAAATTCGAGACGTCTCCCCCTCACAAGTTCCTGAAGTCTGTTTTACCAACGTCTCCCTCCGACAGGGAGGCAGTATTGGGAACAATTCACAGGCTGTATTCCCAGCAGGTGATAATCAAAGTACCCCTTCTACAACAAGGGAAGGGGTATTATTCCACACTATATTGTGGTACTGAAGCCAGACGGCTAGGTGAGATCTGAAATATTTGAACACTTACATACAAGCGTTCAAATCAAGATGGAGTCACTCAGAGCAGTGATAGCGAACCAGGAAGAAGGGGACGATATGGTGTCACTGGATATCAGGGACGCTTACCTACATGTCCAAATTTGCCCTTCTCACCAAGGGTACCTCAGGTTCGTGGTACAGAACTGTCACTATCAGTTCAGACGCTGCCGTTTGGATTGTCCACGGCACCCCGGGTCTTTACCAAGGTAATGGCCGAAATGATGATTCTTCTTAAAAGAAATATGGACGCTTTCCTGATAAGGGCAAGGTCCAGAGAACAGTTGGAGGTCGGAGTAGCACTATCTTAAGTAGTTCTACGACAGCACGAGTGGATTCTAAATATTCCAAAATCGCAGTTTTTTCCGACGACACGTCTACTGTTCCTAGGGATGATTCTGGACACAGTCCAGAAAAGGATGTTTTCTCCCGGAGAAGAAAGCCAGGGAGTTATCCGAGCTAGTCAGGAACCTCCTAAAACCAGGAAAAGTATCAGTGCATCATTGCACAAGGATCCTGTGAAAAATGGTGGTTTCTTACAAAGCGATCCCATTCGGTAGATTTCACGCAAGAACCTTTACGTGGGATCTGCTGGAAAAATGGTCCGGATCGCATCTTCAGATGCATCAGCGGATAACCCTGTCTCCAAGGACAAGGGTGTTTCTTCTGCGGTGGCTGCAGAGTGCTCATCTATGAAAGGGCCGCAGATTCGGCATTCAGGACTGGGTCCTGGTGACCACGGATGCCAGCCTGAGTGGCTGGGGAGCAGTCACACAAGGAAAAAATTTCCAGAGAGTGTGATCGAGTCTGGAGACTTCTCTCCACATAAATATACTGGAGCTAAGGGCAATTTACAATGCTCTAAGCTTAGCAAGACCTCTACTTCAAGGTCAGCCGGTATTGATCCAGTGGGACAACATCACGGCAGTCGCCCACGTAAACAGACAGGGCGGCACAAGAAGCAGGAGGGAAATGGCAGAAACTGCAAGGATTCTTCGCTGGGCGAAAAATCATGTGATAACACTCTCAGCAGTGTTCATTCCGGGAGTGGAAAACTGGGAAGCAGACTTCCTCAGCAGGCATGACCTCCACCCGGGAGAGTGGGGACTTCATCGGGAAGTCTTCCACATGATTGTAAACCGTTGTGAAAAACCAAAGGTGGACATGATGGCGTCCCGCCTGAACAAAAAACTAGATATTGCGCCAGGTCAAGGGACCCTCAGGCAATAGCGGTGGACGCTCTGGTAACACTGTGGATGTACCAGTCAGAGTATGTGTTCCCTCCTATGCCTCTCATACAAAAAGTACTGAGAATCATAAGAGGGAGATGAGTAAGAATGATACTCGTGGTTCCGGATTGGCCAAGAAGGACTTGGTACCCGAAACTTCAAGAGATGTTCACGGAAGACCCGTGGCCTCTACCTTTAAGAAAGGACCTGCTCCAGCAGGGGCCTTGTCTGTTCCAAGACTTACCGCGGCCGCGTTTGACGGCATGGCGGTTGAACGCCGGATCCTGAAAGGGCATTCCAGATGAAGTCATCCCTACCCTGGTCGAAGACAGGAAGGATGTAACCGCAAAACATTTTCACCGCATTTGGCGAAGATATGTTGCGTGGTGTGAGGCCAAGAAGGCCCCTACAGAGGAATTCCAACTGGGTCGTTTCCTACATTTCCTGAAAACAGGACTGTCTATGGGCCTAAAATTAGGGTCCATTAAGGTTCAAATTTCGGCCCTGTCGAATTTCTTCCAGAAAGAACTGGCTTTAGTGCCTGACGTTCAGATGTTTGTAAGAGGGGTACTGCATATACAGCCTCCTTTTGTGCCCCAGTGGCACCTTGGGATCTCAATGTTGTTTTGAGTTTCCTAAAGTCACATTGGTTTGAACCACTCACCACTGTGGACTTAGCATCGTCACCTTCCATGTGAGATATTTTATTAGCCCTGGCTTCAGCCAGGCGTGTGTCAGAATTGGCGGCTTTATCATATATAAAGCCCTTACTTAATTTTTCATTCTGACAGGGCAGAATTGAGGACTCGTCCTCAATTTCTCCTTAAGGTGTTTTCTGTTTTTCACATGAACCAACCTATTGTGGTACCTGCGGGTACTAGGGACTTGGAGGACTCCAAGTTACTTGACGTTGTCAGGGCCCTGAAAAATATGTTTCCAGGAAGGCTGGAGTCAGAAAATCTGACTCGCTGTTTAGCCTGTATGCACCCAACAAGATGGGTGCTCCTGCTTCTAAGCAGACGATTGCTCGCTGGATTTGTAATACAATTCAGTTTACACATTCTGTGGCAGGCCTGCCACAGCCAAAATCGGTAAAAGCCCATTCCAAAAGGAAGGGGGCTCATCTTGGGCGACTGCCCGAGGGGTCTCGGCTTTACAACTTTGCCGAGCAGTTACTTGGTCAGGGGAAAACACGTTTGCTAAATTCTACAAATTTGATACCCTGGCTGAGGAGGACATGGAGTTCTCTCATTCGGTGCTGCAGGGTCATCCGCACTCTCCCGCCCGTTTGGGAGCTTTGGTATAATCCCCATGGTCCTGACGGAGTCCCCAGCATCCACTAGGACGTCAGAGAAAATAAGATTTTACTTACCGATAAATCTATTTCTCGTAGTCCGTAGTGGATGCTGGGCGCCCATCCCAAGTGCGGATTGTCTGCAATACTTGTACATAGTTATTGTTACAAAAATCGGGTTATTCTTGTTGTGAGCCATCTTTTCAGAGGCTCCTTCGTTGTTATCATACTGTTAACTGGGTTCAGATCACAGGTTGTACGGTGTGATTGGTGTGGCTGGTATGAGTCTTACCCGGGATTCAATATCCTTCCTTATTATGCACGCTCGTCCGGGCACAGTATCCTAACTGAGGCTTGGAGGAGGGTCATAGGGGGAGGAGCCAGTGCACACCACCTGATCCTAAAGCTTTTATTATTGTGCCCTGTCTCCTGCGGAGCCGCTATATCCCCATGGTCCTGACGGAGTCCCCAGCATCCACTACGGACTACGAGAAATAGATTTATCGGTAAGTAAAATCTTATTTTTGTTTGTTTTTTCAGATTCTGTCTCTCACAGTTGAAGTGTACCTATGATGGAAATAACAGACCTCTCTCATCTTTTTAAGTGGGTCAACATGCACAATCGGGGGCTGTCCAAATACTTTTTTGCCCATATATATATATATATATATATATATATATATAAAACCATATTTAGAACGGCAGGCACAGCATAAAGAGAGATGTTTGCCCCATTGCCCTACGTACAGCTAAACGGCGGCACTCAGGAAATAACCACACTTGAAACAGCCAACTGCTTGCCAACGTTTCAATGTTGCTGCAGTTACGTCAGGGCATATACAGAATGTCTCAATAATACATAAACACACAGCGCTTATATAACCACCAAAAAATCTATTATCATTTTCTGATTTAATTGATATCAAGTTTCTGCAGCTCCTACTAAATACCAGAAATACAATAAAGCTTATAAAGGAGCGCTAAAACAAAGATATACAATTCACTAGTGGAGAAACACGTAAGGAGGGCACTTTTGTTTGGATCCCGTTGCCCGCAGCTTCTCCATTTCATCTTGTGACCGTGCGGCGGGCAGGCGAGCCATTTGACAAGGGATACAGCTGAAGCGGGACCTGGCTAAGGACGTCCGCTCCCCATGTAGCAGGAGCCGTGACGGCCGTGAGTATCCAGCATCTCATACTACGGCTGGTAAAGATCAAAGGGCTCATAGCATACCGCTGTGGTTATCTGTATTACACAGCGCTCTCCCCATTTTGGACAGAAGTTTGAGTGGTACCACAGAGACTGTGAAAACTTGCTTTAAAGGGACTATTGTGTCCACTTAATAAACTGTTGATACAATTTGGTCACAAGCAGACCTGTGGATTGCTACTTAGGAAAGCTTTAATGGACGTTTATTTGGAGACAAGGGCTTGGGATTGAAGTAAGTGCACATTTTATGAATACTATTTTAATTGTTGCTCTATGTGGAGTGTATTTAAATAAATTGGTTATAATTTAATTGAACTGTATATCTTTGTTTTAGCGCTCCTTTATAAGCTTTATTGTATTTCTCATATACAGAATGATACAAACTACTCACCATATATGTGCTCCCCTCTCACCATCATTCTGGCATTGCCGGCGTCTCTTCCGGTCTACCCGGCGCACGCCAATGATGTCACCATGTGCGCCTGTCACCATAGTTACTTATAAACATGTAAAGACACAGTGGAATACAGGCCATCGTATTGGAGAGGGTATGATGAAAAGCACATAATGATTAAAACGAAATTGCAACTGCAAATGAGAGCCGTCAAAGAGAATTACAATACAGAAAAACATTGTCATAACTAATCGGTGCATACAACAATTAACATGCTCAATCGCTATCATAAAGTAACATTAAGCCCACATTTTACAGGCTTCTTAATTATGTGCTTTTCATCATACCCTCTGCAATAATATTGCCTATATTCTACTGTGTCTTTACATGTTTAGATGTAACTATGGTGACGGGCACACATGGTGACATCATCGGCGCGCGCCGGGTAGACCGGAAGAGACGCCAGCAGCGCCAGAATGATGGTGAGAGGGGAGCACATATATGGTGAGTAGTTTGTATCATTCTGTACATGCCCTGATGAAACTGCAGCAGCATTGAAACGTTGGCAAGCAGTTGGCTGTTTCAAGTGTGGTTATTTCATGAGTGCCGCCGTTTACGTGGATCTTGTGGATCAGAGGGGCTGTTGTTAGCTCAGCTGTACGGAGGGCAACGGGGCAAGCATCTCTCTTTATGCAGTGAGTGCCGTTCTAAATATGGTTGCATGTTCATGGTGATTCCTGAATTCAGGTTGTCCCCATAAATCTGTTCTGGCACCCTGGTGTATTTTTTCCTGCATGGGCTCTGCTTTTATCATCTAAAGATATTTTATAATTAATTAATTGAACATATTTTGTTCCAGTCTTTTCAATATATACGTATGTCTTTATAAATACGGTTGGATTTATCATGGAATCGACTAATATTGCAGAGTATGGACAATCTAGGATTGTCTTGGACATTGGTGACGTGTTTTCATACTCTGACACAGACGCTGAGCACATTATTTATAAGGAAAGAATCTTTACCTGCGCTGGCAACATTCCTATTACTGACATTTATCGAGATCTATTAAGACTTAGAAGAAAGCAGTTGGATTTGTATTACCACGGTGCCACCCTGTCTGAATATTTCACTGAAAAGAAACTGCCACGTGCATTTCGTGTCAAAAATATTCAGACAATAGGCAGACATAATGCGGCCTTTTGCAAAAGATGGGTGGCCATCCTGAACAAATGTTCTCTAGATTTGATCCTCCTCGTAACAGAGGAGTCAACTAGAGAACTTAATGTCACTAAAACTAAAATGATGATGAGTATGAAACTATACACAAAAAGGGGGCGTGGCCTGGCTAGCAGTGAGGACAGAAGCACCTCACATGAGCTCCTGCTGCCTAAGGGCTTAAAATACATTTCTACCCCAATAAAAGCACCCTGCTGCCACCTCCACATACCTCACTGCCTCTGCCCTCGGTGGCCTCCAACAGGGAAGCGAGCTGCGGAGTCGGGAGGCGGCCTTGGCTGTCTCTGCGGACTGCGGCCTTCCCCTCCTGGTGAAGCCGGGGCCTCGATTTTGGAGCCTGGCGGGGCCGGGCTCCGGAGCTCTCGGCGGGAGCCGGGAAACACCCTTCGGCCCTTCTAGAGCTGCTGTGCTGGGCTGCGGCGACTTCGTCCACCCCCCGTTGGCCCCCACAGCGGACCCGTGTGGCTGACGAACCGGGCCTGCATCCTCCGGCCGCCGAGGCCTACCACGCGACCTGCAGCCGGGGCCTGGAGTTTGGAGATACCCCGGCCGGGAGCTCCGGGACCGGAGCGCGGCCGCACCGGAACCCCCAGGACCTCGGACCTTCCTCCTCTGGCTTGGCTGAGCATCCCCTGGCACCTGGAGAGAGCCTCAGCACCTCCACCAGCCCCACAGGAGATTATTGAGGAGGGTGGGCTGCCCTGTGTGAGCTGCGGCGGCCATCTTGGATTTCCGGGCCATATGCTGGAGGGAGCAGCATCTACCCTAAGGGAAGCCCTGAAAAGCTGTAAAACACGTACAGCGGGCTGACTTACCTTTAATGCCTGGTCCACTTGGAGGGTGGTGAGTACCTGCTGTTGCCACAGCAATCATTCCCGATCTGCACCCCTGCCCCATAAAATCCAGTGATACGAACCCGGAACCTCCATTTTGCTTTCTGGCATTTAGCCAGGGTGAAGATAATTTGCATTATACCACACACTTCTCACCCGTGCAGGCCCACAGATTCTGCCCGCACTACCGCCCGCAGTGGCGACAACCATGAAAGAGCTTTAATATCCACGGGGTGTGCTAGGGCCACGGGATGAAGGGTTAAGCCGCAACCTACCTCGACACCGGAGCTGACGCCCGGGAGGGCCCATGCCCTGACGTCATGACACTCAGATCTATATGTTCCCGACCAATTCTTAAGATGAGTTAACGCAGGATAATAAAGTGCCATAACTAAGCAATACGAATCTATCTATAACGCTCTGGCACACTATTCCCATCTTAACGGCTAGGACACCTGAAGAAGACAAATTTATCGCCCTCGGGAGGTCGCTACGGAGAGCTACTTGATTTACAATAACAGAAATCAGGAACACGAAATAATTTTGAATACCGATCAACTAACCTGACAAGACACCCTACTCTGCCCCCCGACCAAACGGACAGCAGTCTGACCTCCCCGGACTATCCGTTTAACATACGGACCCCGAGCTGTGTCCCCCCGTCAACAATTTTTTCATTGTTTTTTTTTCATCTCCACCTTCACCCCCCCCCCCCCTTTTTTTGTATATATATGCCATTATGTCTAAAAACAAAAAAGCAACACAAGTCCCGACTAACTTCTTTGGCTCAAAATCTAAGGGCCCACAGAACCCCAACATGTCCGCAGGCTCCCCCCCCCTCTCCGTGCTCATCGGAAACAGGTATCGACCCTCAGATACAGGCGGTCATGTCGAGCCTACTGGAGGGGGTACAATCTGCGTTCAAACAGGAACTCTCGAACGCCATAGCCGACTTTAAATCAGACCTTACAGCCCTTGGCAATCGAACGGACACATTGGAAACCAAGACAGACGATCTCTGTCGCTCCCAACACCGACTTGACAGTGAGCTCACCAGATTGCACGAAGAAATGGAGACCCTCAAAGAGCGACAAGAGGACCAAGAAAATCGCTCGCGTAGAAATAATCTACGCATACGCGGCATCCCAGAATCGGTCCTCGGAACAGCGCTGCCGGCATTTCTGAGAGATTTCTTCACGCATATAACACCAGACCTCACAGACGAAGAATGCCTCTGCGACAGGGCACATAGAGCACTCCGTGCAAAACCGTCTCCTGCCCAACCACCCAGGGATGTTATTATCCGCTTCCATTATTTCCATTCGAAAGAGAAAATTCTCTCCGCCGTTCGAGACTCACCGGAGACTCTGTTTAAGGGTATGCAACTACAGATTTATCAGGACCTAGCCCCCTCCACGATCCAGAAACGGCGGGACCTCCAGCCGGTCACCCGGATCCTGCGTCAGCATCAGATCAGATACAGATGGGGATTCCCTTTTCAACTCCACGTCTCGGTCAACAACTTTGTCCACTCAGTCAAGACCCTAAACCAGGGACAGGAACTACTGGTAAAGTTAGATCTCCTCCCAGCATCACCCGTAGCAGATTCGGCGGCTTCTTCATCGAAGACACCGCACCCTCCGCCACCCCTTCCCGACTGGACGAGGGTGACCCGACAGCGTAACGTGGACAAAGACCCTCCCTGACTTGGGGAGCCCCCCACTGTGGATCATATACGTCATGCTGGCGCAACACTTACGCGCATTGAACTGAGCCAAAGACGCGGATGACCCGACCTCCATCCTTTTGCCAGTATCGTAATTATCTTCTGTTATTGCTGTTATAACTAAGCCATACTTGCTTGCACCCCTGTGGTTTATCCTCCCCCCCCCCCCCCCCCCCCCCTTGTTTATAATTTTTTTTTTTTTTTTTTGTGTGTGTGTCTCCCTCCCTCCTTCCTCCCCCGTTCCCCTCCCCATTTTGAATTTACGTTTGAATTTCTTGTTGTCTGGACTCTGGACACAGTTCTCACTGTCCTATAAGGTAATATGTCCGATTTAGTTAAAAAGGCTGACCACGACCCTTGTGGCCCGGGCACCCTAGGCCCTCCCACATGGTACCCTGGTTACCCCCCCATAATCCCTCACTGTTGCTTACAATGTTACTGATGCAATGCCTTTTCCCTGGCGGTCCCCAAATGGGACCCACAACTTTAGGGATGTTTCCCCGTTTGGGGTGTTTCTTTTTCTTCTCTACCTTCCTCTTTCTTTCCCTCTTCTGGCGACCTCTGCCTGACCTTCCCGTTCCTTTTCTTGCTAGCTCCGGAGGGGTGGCCCTCTCCTGGCGCGGGCGGTACGTTACTGGACCTTTAGGGCAATATGTCATACTCCCTCATGTAAACAGCCATGTCCCTTAAAATATTCTCGGCCAATGTAAATGGCCTAAACTCCCCTAGGAAACGCACCGTGTTCCTGAGCGCCTGCAGACGTGAGAAAATCGATATAGCATTTCTCCAGGAAACACATCTAACCGGTCCCCATACCCAGCTTAAGGGCAAATGGTTCTCCCAGTCCTACTTTGCTTCGGCAGACTGTAAAAAACGGGGTGTGGCCATATTAGTTCGCCGTAACATCCCGTTTATTCACTCTAGGACAGTGACAGATCCAGAAGGACGTTTCCTCATGGTAATGGGCACCCTCCGCTCAACGGCCCTCACACTGGTCTCCACCTATGCCCCCAACCAAGACCAGTCCCTGTTTTTCGATTCTCTTTCTAAACGCCTATCACGGGAAGCACAGGGAAGCATTATTATGGGTGGCGATTTTAACACCATAATCGACCCCTTGCTAGACAGATCTGCCCCCCCCCCTCATGCTTCTATAACAACCCTCCCTCGGGCCTCTCGCACACTTACCGCCATCATGAAACATCACGGCCTCTGTGACACCTGGCGTTCCCAACACCCTCACATCAAAGATTTCACGCATTTCTCAGCCCCACACCATCACTACTCCAGGATCGATATGATCCACATCTCCTCTGCCCTCATGCCACTGATTTCGGACACGGGCATTACACCTCTGTCATGGACGGATCACGCTGGGGTCTATCTCCTCATAGATATATACCGCGCGCCGCGTAAGAGATACAAATGGCGTCTGGACGACTCACTTTTACAACACCCCTCAGCACTAGAGGAAACCAGACTAGCAATCACACACTACTTCACCGAAAACACATCCCCCGATATCTCGCTCAATGTTCTCTGGGAAGCCCACAAAGCTACGATTCGCGGAGCCTTATTAGCAAAATCGTCAGCCCTTAAGAAAAAAGCCGCGCAGGAGATATCCTCCCTCGAAGCAGAAATAGCCACCCTCCTATCCAAACATAAAGCATCCCCCAATCCTTCCCTGCTCACTCAGATAGATTCCCTCCGGGGACAACTTAACACCCTTCTTTCCAATCGCGCGGCATCGATCCTCCGGAAGCTGCAACAACGCTTCTATGACAAAATGGATAAAATAGATTCCCTACTGGCCAACAAATTACGCCGCAAGCAAGCGTTGGGTGCAATAGATAAGCTATACTCGCCACGAAGGGGAACCTATACATATGACCCTGAAGTGATGGCCGAAGAATTCCGTTTGTTTTATAGCTCCCTTTATAACCTACCTGACTCACCCCAGCAATCTCCTGAAGAGACGGGGGGAGTGCGCTCATACTTGTCTGATACTCCCCTCCCAACCCTGTCTGATTCTCAATCGGAAGCCCTTAATTGTCGAATCTCGGAGGAGGAGACACTAGCCGCTATACGATCAATGCGCTCGACGGCCGCCCCAGGCCCGGATGGTTTCACAGCCCAATATTATAAACTTTTCGCGAAGGAGCTGACCCCACACCTAACCTCCCTATTTAACGGTGTTTTTAAGGGAGCCTCCTTCCTACCAGAGACCACCCGAGCCGATATAGTGGTAATCCCAAAGCCCGACAAAGACCCGACTAGCTGCCTGAACTACAGACCGATTTCACTATTGAATGTCGACCTGAAGATATACGCGAAAATATTAGCTAATCGCCTGGGGCCTTTGATGCCCGGTCTGGTCCACCCGGACCAGGTCGGCTTCATCCCTGGACGCCAGGCACCTGATAACACCAGAAGAGCCATAGATCTAATATATTCGATTCAAAAAAGGAAATCTCCCTCCCTCATCCTGGCTCTCGATGCGGAAAAGGCCTTCGACCGTATATCATGGTCTTTTGCTTTTGCAGTCCTTGGCAAACTGGGATTTTCCGGAGAATTTTTGGAAGGGATCAAAGCACTCTACCGCTCCCCATCGGCCCAGGTTATGGTTAATGGTGTCTCCTCCTCCAGTTTTGAGATTGCCAACGGCACCAGACAGGGATGCCCCCTTTCCCCGTTAATTTTTGCACTAGTCATGGAGCCCCTAGCAGCGAGAATCCGCAACAACAACTCTATTCGTGGAATATCCACAGGCCTATCCGAACATAAGATAGCGTTATATGCCGACGATGTCCTGATCTCCCTCACAGACCCAACCCAATCTCTCCCCGCCCTCTTGTCTGAGATCACCTCATACTCCCAGCTCTCAGGATATAAAATAAATGTTAATAAAACAGAAGTCCTCAACTTTCATATCCCAGCAGATCTCAAACAGGACCTTCAGAACATCCTCCCATGTAACTGGTACACAAAGAAAATCAAATACCTCGGTGTGTACCTAACTCACCATCACCACCAACTTTTCCAAGCAAACTATCCCCGTTTATTGCAGACAATCAAGGAAGATCTGGTGGAATGGTCCAGCTACTTTATATCATGGATAGGCAGAATTAACTCCGTCAAGATGAGCGTACTCCCCCGGCTTTTGTATTTATTTCAGACCCTCCCGATTTACATCCCTACCTACGTGTTCAAGACCCTGCAACGCCAATCCTCCCTTTTTATCTGGAACCATAAGCGTCCCTGCGTTAGACTTAAATTGCTTCAACGCCCCTCCAGAGGCGGAGGCCTGGGTATCCCGGACTTTAAGAAATATTTCTATGCTGCACAACTTGCACAGTGCGCACAATGGTGCAACGAGGGAGGGACGCGAAAGGTCTGGGTGGGGATTGAGGCAGAGGAAACGGGCCTAGCTACATTATCCTCCCTACTGTGGCTTCACCGGAATCAACGCCCACGCGCGGCCCTCTCGCACCCCGTAGTAAGCCGTTCACTAGCGACATGGGATCTAACAAATAGACGGTTCAACTTAGCCCCATACCCATCTCCGCTAATTCCACTATTTCACAACCCAGCCTTTCCTCCAGGCATGGGTAAAGCCTCGTACACATGTTGGCGCTCGAGTGGTATATTATACGTTAACGATATTACTTCCAATGCTACTTTCCCACAATTCGCGGATATCCGTGAAGGAACAGCAATCCCCTCTTCGGATTTCTTCCGCTACCTACAAATCAGACACTTCCATTCCACCATTACCACCACCCTCCTCCACAGACACTTATCTCCCTTCGAATACATTTGCTGGAAACGCACCAACACCAAGGGCCTCATATCAGATATTCACGTCTTACTTGACGACTACCCCAACACATCCCAAGCCCCCCACGAAGCGGCATGGGAAAAGGAACTGGGAGTAACAATAGACAATGAAGACTGGGTAGATATATGGGACAATGCTGCCTCCAGCTCCATCTGTGTGAAAATTAAAGAAAACATATATAAACTACTCTACCGCTGGTACTATGTCCCAGCTCGTCTACACACTATGTTCCCCAACACCCCAGATGGTTGCTGGAGGGGGTGCACGGACAGTGGCTCTTTCTTACACATATGGTGGGCCTGCCCCAAAATTTACAAAATATGGGGTGAACTCATTATATTGCTTTCGCGCTTATTTGATATCTCTATCCCCCCTGACCCCCAATACTTCTTGCTCCCCATGTCCCTCTCAATCCTCAATAGACACCAAAATAAACTATTTCGACATGTAGTTTCGGCAATGACTTGCCAAATTGCTACAGACTGGAAGAACCTGACCCCTTCACCAATGCCGGTGATAATCTCCCGAATATGGTATGTCCACAAAATGGAATATATGACTGCAGTCATACGTAACACTTCGAAACAATTTGACAAAGTATGGTCCCCATGGCTAAACCTACAACAAGCCTCCTCCCCATTTGTAGCCTGATACGGTACCCCGCGGTCCGGCCCGCCTCCTGCCCCGGAGGGCCACCCCTCCCCCCCTCTCTACTCCCCCTTCTTCTCTCTCCGACTGGAGGCTCTCAGCCTCACCTGTTTTTCTGCCCCCTTTTACTCGATTTATGAGTACTCTTTTCTTCTCATTGCCTCCGCTGACTCTCTATGACGGAAGGCCAATCCGTCGCCGAGAGCTCCCCACCGCATACATCTTAATGTTACTCTTTTAAAATAAGGGGGGACAAAAAATAAAAAAATAAAAAGGATCAATTATTCTGTTGTTGTAACAATTCATTGTAACTATATTTGCTCTTTAAACACCCAAATTGTCCGGGTGCTCTGTTACCACTGTAATCTTATTTTGATCCACCCAATAAATCGTGTTTAAAAAAAAAAAGAAACTATACACAAAAAGACTTTGTCGGATGATCAAATTTGTGATTGGTTGGCTAAATTCCCCACACAAATTGAGACATACAAAAATGAACTGTTGAAGTTCAAGAGAGAAAAGTTTGCTAAAGACAATCAAGATTATGCCACGAATAATGTGTACAGTATGGCTGGCTCACTGGCGGCACTCAGAGTCGTCCTTACCAGAAGAGGAGACCAGGACGTATGAGATCTGGTCCCAGTAATGCAACCTCCAATGAGTCAGGTTCCTCGGCTAGTGACAGTGAACGTGGCACTCAGGACAAAAATACAAATCCCTCCCTTTAGGGATGCGCACATGCACGAAACATCGCGCAATATACGCAAACACAACAGAGGAGGTGGCCAGTGGAAGCGGCTTAAACAAAAAGCCCCCGTTGCCCAAGGCGGAGTCATTTTCAATTTGTCATCCACACCGATAACTACAGATGAAATTAGTGTTTTAAAAAAGGGGTTACATTTTGTGCCTACCACCTGCTTTAACCCATTATTATGGAAACAAGAAATGTTAAGGCTTAACAGACAACTAAAATTACAGGATTTTTTGGGGACACGAGCAGACACTATATTTAAGGACACAGTTCCGTGTGAATTGAACAAGTCAAAAAGCAAGTCTCATTTTGACCCTCCATCAAACAGTGCATCCATTAAATCTTTTGTGAGACTGGTGGATTCTTTGGTGGATAATCCTGAGACCAAACATGATAAGGGACGCTTTCATCTTACCAAATCTGAATTTACCTCTCTTAAATCTTGGTGTAAGAGAAGATATTGTGATTGGAGCCGCCGATTAAGGCGTTTCGATTGTCATACAAGATTTAAGTGACTATAAGGCAGAAATCAACTGCCAATTGTCTGATATTAATACCTATCTCCTTTTACAAAGTAACCCTACCACTATTTAAAAAAAAGATCTTGATCTACTTGATCTATTTCTGTCCCAGGCTGTGCAGATGGGTGTTATTACTAATGAGATAGCGTTGCTGTTGACAATGGATTTTCCCATCAAACCGCTGCTATATACTCTGCCCAAGGAACACAAAGATTTGGTGCACCCCCCAGGCAGACCAATTATCTCTGCCCGGGGCTCTTTATTCCAACCTATGTCCATTTATCTTGATACCTAACTGCAACCCTGTGTACAGAACTCTCAGTTTGTGCTTAAGGATACCACCGCACTATTGGTTCAGTTAAATGAGATTGTTAAGTTGCACTTGGATTGTGTGCTGTGTAGCATTGACTTGGTTCATTGTATACCTGTATTCCGCATGATGAGTTCATTGCTGCCACTCGACATCTCATCATGGGGAATCCTTGGTATACGGGACCTGATGTAAAAAAATTTGTGAACTTCTTGACATGGTGCTCTGTAAGAATTATTTCTACTATGATGGGAAATATTTCCTGCAGTTTTCTGGGTGTGCTATGGGATCCTCAGTGGCCCCATCTTATGTAAATGCTTTCATGATTTCTGTCAAAAAAGATATTTTCTTCTCCGACGCAGGTATTGCCGACAGGGTCATCTATTATGCACACTACATTTATGACATGCTGCTGTTGTGGAGTGGGAATGCAGATGACTTAAAGGCCATTATTGCTAAACATAACCTGAGTAATTCTCCCGTTAAACTGACATGTAGTATAGTAATTTTGGATGTCAGGATTGAAAAATCTAATAATTGCATCAAGACGTCTTTGTTTGTTAAGCCGACAGATCGCAACACACTATTGCTATCTAGTAGTTTTCATCCCAAACCTGTACAGAAGGGATTGCTGTTCTCACAATTCTTACGGGTGAGACGGACATGTAGTGATGATGGTGATTTGAATTCTCTTCTAGATATGATGATTGATAAGTTTCTGCTGAGGGGATATGATAGAGATGTGCTACAAGCTATTAAACTTAAGGTCATGTCCATTCCCAGAAGTAAAACCTTACAGTCTAAACCTACTAAGTCTCATCTGGCCAAATAGATTCAATGCGGCGAGTGACAAAGTAAGAAAGGCAGTTAAAACCTATTGGTCGATCATTGCCTCTGATAAAGAATTGGTTAGACTTAGGGACAAATGGGCAATGTGTTGTTATTCCAGAGGTAAAAACATACGTGACTACGTAGTGCATACGGATGTCACCAATTTAGGCACAAACTCTGCTGTGTCATTTTTTGGTAGACCTAAATTGGGTTGCATCAAGTATACCGGGTGTGTCACGTGTAGTTACATGTTGACCAGTGACACAATTAGGCACCCGTGGCAGAATAAATGCTTTAAAATTAAACATCGATTGTCCTGTACCTCCAAGTATGTTATCTATGCTTTGATGTGCCCATGTGGGAAGTATTACATCGGTAAAACCAAATGCTAATTCAAGGTTAGAATGGGCCAACACCGTTACGCTATTAGAGAGGCGGTACTCTCCGGCAAAAGTGATCAGCCGGTGGGACGGCACTTTGCAGCAGCAGGTCACTCTCCTACTTCAATTCGACACAAGATTATAGATCATCTGCCCATATTGTCACGAGGGGGCAATAGGGGTAAGCTGCTGTTGCAAAGGGAAGCCAAATGGATATTTCTTCTTGATACCCTGAGTCCGCTGTGGTTAAATGAACACAACGGATTAAATAGTTTTCTCTGATTTTGTGGTTTATGTTTGGCTTATGGTTCTACAACAAGTGGTGCCTTACGTTGGTCTGGTGTTTAATGACTAGTGCTTGATTAAGTAGCCTGTATAATGTGGGCTTTATGTTACTTTATGATAGCGACTGAGCATGTTCATTGTTGTATGCACCGTTTACTTATGACAATGTTTTTCTGTATTGTAATTCTCTTTGACGGCCCTCATTTGCATGAGTTGCAATTTCGTTTTAATAATTATGTGCTTTTCATGATACCCTCTCCAATACGATTGCCTGTATTCCACTGTGTCTCTACATATTTAGATGTAACTATGGTGACGGGCGCACATAGTGACATCATCGGCACGCGTCGGGTAGACCGGAAGAGACGCCAGCGGCACCAGAATGATGGTGAGAGGGGAGCACATATATGGTGAGAAGTTTGTATCATTCTGTATATGCCCTGATGAAAATGCAGCAGCACTGAAACGTTGGCAAGCAGTTGGCTGTTTCAAGTGTGATTATTTCCTGAGTGCCGCCGTTTACATGGATTATATATATATATATATATATATATATATATATATATGTACCATTCTATTAACACAAACATTATATCTATTGTGATTTAAAGGTGCCTCTGTCAAACCATTCCATGAGATAGGAGAGATCAGTGCCACGTATGTAAATGTTACTTACGTTGTCATTTGCTCCTGCAGTGGGTCTGTTGCATTGGCTTTTGCTTCTGTTGATTTGTCGTCTGAGAAAAGATTGTTACATTTTCAGCAAATGCCAGTTAGTAGTAGGTTTTGCAGAGAGATAATATTACAGATACTGAGTATAAGAGCCTAGAGATAGCTTATGTTCATCTTTATTCTAATGATGCTCACGCATGCTGCAACCTGGTCACTCGGCTACACTCCAGAATGACCCCAGTTACACTGGTCTGGAGTGCAGCACAAAGCATCTGTGACAATATTTCTGCTTTGAAAGATAATTCCATTTACAAGGCAATGGACTGGCATTGTTCAGTGTGGACCGCTTTTACTTTGTATGGATCTTATCACATTTGAATTATGTATACATTTTATTTAGGACCTCACAGCACTATGGCCTCTTAGTCTAGGCCGATAGTGAAAAATAAAGGGGGAAAATGGCGTGGGGTAATCACTATTTTCACTAATCAGCACTAGTGTAGGCTGAACCAGCTAGGACTGGTGACACTATAGCAGAGAGATACTCGGTATATACTGTAGTCTCTCTATCATAAGGCCCTGATTCAGTGGTGGACGCTGCTGTAACCACTTTTACATCTGTTGCTGTACTCAGGTCTGTGAATTTTTTTTGCAAATGTCAGTATCAGCCTTTCCCCTTGTGTAAAAGCATACATTTTCCTGGTGTACAAGCGTGTGTTTCCCTGGTGTACAAGAGTGCATTTCTCTGGTGTACAAGAGTGCATTTCTCTGGTGTATAAGCGTGCGTTTCCCTGGTGTACAAGCGTGCGTTTCCCTGGTGTACAAGCGTGCGTTTCCCTGGTGTACAAGCCTGTGTTTCCCTGGTGTACAATTGTGCATTTCCCTGGTGTGCAAGCATGCACTTCCCTGGTGTACAAGCATGCACTTCCCTGGTGTACAAGGAGGCACTTCTCTGGTGTACAAGCGTGCATTTCCCTTGTGTACAAGCTAGCACTTCCCTGGTCGAACTGGGACATGTAGGGCCCACCGGGGAAATACAGTGGTAGGGGCCCATGTTTAGGGGTGTGGCCAGTCTCCAGAGAGCGTGTGCCCTGCCACCACATTGGTTTGCCTAACCATTTTGCAAGTGTTGGTCTCCTAGATAAATAGATACAGTAAATACTTTAATGTATGCAAGATAATGTACTAGATTAGTAACAGCACAGTCTGGAACCTGATCCCTAGAGGAGGGGGTGGGCCCCCCAGGCAGTAGGGCCCACCGGTGGTTTCCCCTGTACCCAAGTGGGCCAGTCCAACCCTGAATCAGACTCTATTACATTTGCTCCTAGGCGTTGAAATTTGCCGACACTTCATTGTGGTGTTATTGGTTATGACACCACAATCTGAAAGAGGGCAATTGTGTTACTGCACCTGCACACTGACAGCACCTGCACAGCGGCAAGGAATATCTGCAGAACTCTGCCATCATTCACGCTGAAAGAAAGAAAAGGGTGAACACACCAGAGTGCTTATTAGAGTTGCACCTTTGCCTTGCTGATCCGTGGAGGGACATTCTGCTCTGCAGATGGAAACACTTTGCTCAGTTTGCAGCCTATAATGGATCTGTGATGACACCATATTGTCTGTCTTTAGACGCATGCATTGGTCACACCATGGAAACTTGCAGCAGCCCCATGATAAGAGTTTGCAACCAGTTATGGGACATGACCGGAACACTCCCATACCATGCCCGTAAGACTCTATGGGGTGTATTTACTAAGCCTTGGATGGAGATAAAGTACCAGCCAATCGGCTCCTAACTGACGTTTTTCAAACCCAGCCTGTAACATGGCAGTTAGGAGCTGATTGGCTGGTACTTTATCTCCGGACACTTTATTTCCATCCAAGGCTTAGTAAATAGGCCCCATGTCTCTGAGCAGCCACCTCCCAGTCACCATCCAGTTAACAACCAATATATTTCCAATACATTTCTGAGACCGTGCCTACATCATGAACGCCTGCACTGCGCATATTTTTAGCTATTTAAATGCATGCGCAGTTGCAAAGCATCGGCCATTTTCATGGATATCTAAAATTCATGGAAAATTTTATAGAAATCTAAATTACAGTGTAAAAATAAAGCAGCCAGTATTTACCCTGCACAGGAACAATATAACCCACCCAAATCTAATTCTCTCTGCACATGTTATATCTGCCCCACCTGCAGTACACATAGTTTTGCCCATTAAGTAACAAATTTGCTGCTGCGATCAGGTCTGAATTAGGCCCTATGTTGGAGAGGGTTGGATTGTGTGAAACACAATTAGGTGCAGAACCCTTTAATGTTTCTGGGGGCAAAGCGCATCTAATGTTCTACGCATTTTCTACTTGTTCTCTCAAATTTGTGTCTTGGTTTGCAAAATTGTGTTCTTGTTACATAGGATTTTATGGTCATATATCACATGGCATGGGATGTTAGCTGGCCCCTGACCCCATTGTGATGTCATCAGACCCATTGTGACAGGGCCGTAACTACGTGTGTGCCAAGGGGGCTTGGCACACAGCGCAGTTGCCCTGAGGGCGCAACGGCCAGCGGCATGTAATGAGTCAAATTGACTCATTACATGCCGCCTCTGCAGTGTGCGCCGCCGCCGCGCTGTTGAGGGGAAGACAGAAGCGCCGAGCAGCGGAGAGAAGGAGGAGGAGGGAGGGGGAGCAGGTAGCCGCAGCAGCGCTATTTGATTGGTAGTAAGCGCCGCTGCAGCATCCCCCTCTCCTTCTGTATTGGCTGCCCGGCGCTGCTATGGATGCTGGGATGCGGTTCCTTCATCCCAGCATCCACAGCAGCGCCAGACAGCCAATACAGAAGAAGAGGGGGATGCTGCAGCGGCGCTTACTACCAATCAAATAGCGCTGCTGCGGCTCCCTGCTCCCCCTCCCTCCTCTTCCTTCTCATCTCACTGCCCAGTGCCTGCACCGAGGGAGCTGCCAGCACGAGGAGCCTGTCAGGTAAGTCTCTCTCTCTCTCTCTTTTAGGGGGACACCGTCTGCCATAATGTGTAAAAAGGGGTCCTGGCTGCCGCATTGTGTAAAAAGGGGTCCTGGCTGCCGCATTGTGTAAAAAGGGGGACTGGCTGCCGCAATGTGTAAAAAGGGGGACTGGCTGCCGCATTGTGTAAAAAGGGGGACTGTCTGCCGCAATGTGTAAAAAGGGGGACTGGCTGCTACAATGTGTAAAAAGGGGGCCTGGCTGCCGCAATGTGTAAAAAGGGGGACTGGCTCCCGTAATGTGTAAAAAGGGGGCCTGGCTGCCGCAATGTGTATAAAGGGTGACACCGTCTGCCGTAATGTGTATAAACGGGGACGCTGTCTGCTGTAATGTGTAAAAAGGGGGACTGTCTGCTGTAATGTGTCAAAAGGGGGACGCTGTCTGCTGTAATGTATAAAAGGGGCTCTACCTGGTGTAGTGGCGCTACTGTGCAGCGTAATTTGAATAATGTAGACTACTGTGCGCCGTAGTATGAATTGCTATTATTTTGTGGCCACGCCCCTTCCCCATGAAGCCACGCCCCTCTAAATTTTTCGCACGCCTACGGCGCGCACTGCCCCTGTCTTACATGGGGGGGGGGGCACCACTGTCGTTTCTTGCACACAGCGCTAAAATGCCTAGTTACGGCACTGCATTGTGATGTCAGCTGTTCCATGGCTCTGTCTAATCTCACCTCCAGGCAGTTACTGCCATATCGTCAGTGCTACTAGTTACATAGGATTAGGTGTTATGTAGCAGAGGAATTGGTATGAAGTCACAGAGTAAGTATTGTGATGCGTGGCGCGGGTCACTAGTATCAGACCTGTCTTCTGCCTGTGTAACCTAGATTGTGCACCGTGATCCCTGTCTAGCGACACACAATATGCAGCAGCTGTTCATCTCTCACACTACAGTAAGTGCAGGCTGCTATATTATCCCTCTTATCTGTGAGATGTTGGTTGGCTAGTAACAATGTATTTTCTATACTTATATGGCAGCTAAATCTGTTTTCCTAAAAATGTCTTTTCTACTACTGTGCTCTATAACAATGATACTTTACCAAACTTTCCATGCCATGTGTTAGGGGCAAGGCTGTAACAGTAAGAAAGCCTTTCCAAGTGTTGCTGGCTCAGTCATATCTGGCCTGAGATTGTCGCTGTGACTCAGTGTAGAGTGTCCTTTATGTAAGAACGCACAGACTTTGTACCTTATATTGCTTTCTACCAATAATAATTACTG
Organism: Pseudophryne corroboree; assembly: GCF_028390025.1. Taxonomy (NCBI): domain Eukaryota; kingdom Metazoa; phylum Chordata; class Amphibia; order Anura; family Myobatrachidae; genus Pseudophryne; species Pseudophryne corroboree. The sequence continues at coordinate 87,223,044 of NC_086448.1, forward strand.
TCGCTGACCTTACTCTTTCTAGCCTATAATGTACATCCATGTAGGAATTTGTATATCCATTATTTATTTATTAGGCTACTGTGACTGCAGGATTATATGCATAGAGAATCTTTCTTACTAAATGACAGTTCTAAATCTGATATTTCACCATATTGTCAGCTCACATGGGATTGCTTTCATCTCAATGTTTATAGCTATGTTTTAATACACGTGTCTATTTGTTTATTTGTTGTTTCTTAACATTAAACTAATACTAGACTGCCCAGCCGATGAGCCCTAGCCTGGCCCAGCCAGCCGGCCATTCTAAGGCTTGTATTTGTTCACAATGGTTTTGTAATATGTAATAGTGAAAAACACATCTGGGAAAAAACCCGGAAAAAAAACCCATAAGTAAATAAAAAACACAAAAAACACATCTGCAAAATAAAAAAAACATACACATACAGTAAATAAAGAAAAACTCAAAAAATACAAGCCCCCTACTCGTAAAAAAATAAATAAAAAATAAAGAATTTACAACCCACCAACCTGCAAAAAATAAAAAGACAAAACAAAACAAAAAAATACAACCCACCATCCTCCTCAAAAAAAGGTTACAAAAACCCCAAAACATACAAAAAATATAACTCAACCCCCTCCTGCATAAAAAAGCCCCCCAAAATCACAAAACACACTTTCCACCACCTCAGTCTGCATGGTTGTGATCTGACTTGCTTGAACCGGTTGGAACCAGCTGGAACTGGCTAGAACCGGTTGAAACTGGATAAAACCGGTTGGAACCAGCTGGAAAGGCTGAGGCTATAAATATCACCACCCAGGCTGTTTACTGCCATATCTGTTCAGTGCTCAAAGTGAGAGGATGCCGACAGCAGGTGTAGCAAAAATACCATGCTGGAATCCCTATAGATATATAGCACCGCGCCCAGATCAACCAGTGGGGCGGCGCACAGCTGATCCAGCGGTGAGGCGTCTTGTCAAGCTGGCAAGCCCTCGCCAAAACAACCTGGCGGGCCCTCAACCGGCCAAACAAGAGGGTCCTAAGCTGACGGGCCATAGCCGGACCAAGCCGTCGGCCCCCAGTCGGGCCAAGCCGTCGGCCCCAAGCCCGGCCCAGAAGGCGGGCCCAAGTCTGGCCCAGCCAGCAGGCCCTAGCCTGGCCCAGATAAAGATCACTAGGTATGCCCAGCCGGCAGGCACTAGCCATGCCCAGCCGATGGGCACTAGCCAGGCCAAGAATAGGGGCACAAGATTGGCCCAGAAGGTGGCCCCAAGACCTGCCCAGCCGGCGGGCCCTAGCCTGGCCCAACCAGTGATCACTAACCCTGCCCAGCCGGCAGGCACCAGCCCTGCCCAGCCGGCAGGCACTAACCCTGCCCAGCCGGTGGGCACTAGCCCGGACGTGAAGCCAGGCAAATCTAAGGCTGGTTTTTGGCAAAGATTGTTTTGTCTTATGCACTAGTAAAAAAACACATCTGAAAAAAAAAAAAAAAAATTTAAGAAAAATGACAAAAAATACACATCTGCAAATACAAAATAAAAAACAACACAAAAATAAAGAAAAAACACAAAAAATACATATCTGCAAATACAAAACAAATAAAAACACAAAAAAAGAAAAACAAAAAATACATATCTGCAAATACAAAACAAAAAAAAGTTATTGAAAAACAAAAACATACACATAAATGTACAAAGTACACATCTGCATAAACAAAACAAAAAAATACACAAAAAAAATCTGCAAAATAAAAAATAAAATACAAAAAACTGAACAGAAATGAAAGCTGGGGATTAGGGCTACTGGCGACACCCCAAAAACAAAAACGACACTGGGCGGCCACCTCATGGGTGTGTTGGAAGAGCTGCTACTTATTTTTAGTATGTTGACAGTCACATCCAACTCATTGATAACTTAATAACTTAAAGATTTAAACCCAGGCAACGCCAGGTATTTCAGCTAGTTATTATTATTATTATGATGTCTACTGGTAGGCATCATGCAGACATGCTACCAGTAGCAGACATGCTACCAGTAGACATCAGTGGTCAAAACCTATGAAAACGGACCACCAGATTATTACTGATGACACCTAATCCTATCATATGTTCAGAATCGTGACACTGTGCTATTCAAAGAAGTGGTTGGAATTCCACCATTCACGGTACACCTTGAATCACTTGGGTGACACCGAGGGTGAAGGTCACACTATATCTGCAAATATTACACTAGGAGGCGCCTATTCTCACTTTTATTTTACATATATATATATATATATATATATATAGGGGAGAGGGGACAAGTGTCTGATGGTGCAGTAACTTCACACTTAGTTTAGTAACTTGACAACACTTATATAAGTAATCTGCGTACCAGATGGTGCGTTTTCTATCGTGCACATCAAATACTGTGACTTAATCCTCCAATCTGTTGCTCACAGCACAAGGGATCTAAAATCAGCAAGCATAAAATACACCCCTCATAGTGCAGTATTAACTTGTTAAATTCAATGGATATTCAGCACCTCAATAGGTATTATGCGTACCAAACAGTTGAAATAATCAAGCATATCATAAGGGGTCTTTATCCTCCGGTTTGTTGTTCACAGCACAGGGGGATTTATCTGAATGAATAGGCAATGTGTTAGGCAGTCCAGGCTATGTCTACAGTGAGTGCCCACGTCAGGAGGTAATCAGATAAGGTCCTCTTACAAGGCTTCCTCAGGAGTGTCAAGGCTTCCTCAGGAGGCTAAAGACCCCTATTGTATCTTATTATTAGCCTCACCATTTATATCATATATATATATATATATATATACACACACACACACACACACATGGAGCCATGCTAATCTTGGCTCCGTCTGTGTCCGGGCAGTGCGCACGTCCCTTTCACTATAATGGAAGTGTCTCTGTGCACTCCCGTAGCGGGGCTAGGTTCCAGATTGCCTAGTCCCGCCGGGAGTGCACATCTGCGATGGACCCGCACTAGATGAGTGCGGCTCCTTCTGTATATACAGTATATGTCTAAAAAAATGTGGCTGTATATACAGTATGTGTATTTGCGGCAACACACAATAGGCCCTTGAGAAATTTCAGCTCCAGGCCTATGAGGCTCTTAATCTGGCACTGGGTACACAACTATGCTGTAACGTACCATCGATGGTTCTTACCATCAGGTTTCATGCATGCACACAAGATATTGGGGGGGTTCCGGTGGCTGCCACTGGCTAGCCTTTCAGTAGCTGCTTCGTCATACCCAGCCAGGAGTACTCGGGACTCAGAGGACACTGACGCTGCTTGGCAGGCTCCGTCTCTCCCCGCACTGCTGAGCTCATGAGAGACCAGTAGCTGCTCAGCCCCACCTACTTCCTGGCAGGCACCATCCCTCTATGGAGCTGGCTCATGGGAAATGTAGTTAAACAAGTGCCGGAGAGCCACGTGTTGTCCTCACTGCATCCACAGCCAGCAGATATATGCAGCACTCTAAGCATTAAAATAAAACACACATACCATTGGGCCCACAGCTTCCAATGATGGCGAGGAACCAATCGGGTCTCTGCCATTTATGGTAGAACTAGTTACCATCGGCAGGGGTGCTTCTAGAGAGGAGAAGGCCCGTGTGCAGACACCGCCTGGGCCCCCTCTTCTCTAGCCGGCAGCGCTGTAGACTCTGGGCACTAGGGTCACTAGGGCAGTGCAAAGTGTACGTCAGCTCTTAAGCTGCATACAGAGAGACCCGTTCAGTCATAAATACTATACCCACTGTACTCCAAATGAAGAGAAGCAATAGGACACGAGGACATGCACTGAGACTGGAGGGAGGTAGGTTCAGGGGAAATATGAAGAAAAATCATTTCACAGAAAGGGTAGTGGACAAGTAGAATAGCCTCCCATCAGAGGTGGTAGAGGCTAAGACAGTAGAGCAATTTAAACATGCATGGGATAGACATAAATATATCCTTACAAACAGTGCCGGACTGGGACTAAAAATAGGCCCTGGCATTTTTTAAGCAGACAGGCCCACCTCGGTGTCAGCATCTGACTCCTCCCCTTACTATTCCTGACTCCTCCTACTTAGTCTATGCTCTTACAAATATAATTAATATAACATACAAGCGTACATCGTTCTCTATTAAAATACACAGAACAAAGATCCTCTTGCAGGGGATTCCATCATGTGCCAAAGTCAGACATTTGGTTGGTTCTGTTAGGTAAAGCGGAGACTTTATTGGTGTAGATCACACAAAAAGAAAAGGGAATGCATTCCCCCCCACAAGTGCTATTAGAAAAGTGAAGAATTTGCGAGCGCCGAAGGCGCGCGCGCCGCAAAAAAGGGGCGTGCCCTTGCTGAAATGGGTGTGGCTTTGCAGAAAGGGGTGTGGTATTGCAGGTAAAGACTACCTTAAACCCCAGTTTTGAAACCTGCACGCCCAGACGTTGGCCACCACAGGAAAAAAAAAAATCCTGATTCATGCCCCTTATATTATTTGTCATTTTTCCTCCTTATAGTAATGCCCAGTATACATTATGCCACATACTGCAATGGACCTTAGACATTATGCCACACACCATAATGCCCCCGACACAATATGCCACACACCATAATGCCCCCGACACAATATGCCACACACCATAATGCCCCCGACACATTATGCCTCACACCATAATGCCTGTGACATATTATGCCATGATTACGCCACGCATCGCAATGCTTGTTATACATTATGCTACACACTGCAATGCCCATGATACATTATACCACTATGCCTGTGACACAGTATACCATACAACGTCATGCCTGTGACACATTATGCCACACACCGCAATGCCTGTGACACATTATGCCACACACCGCAATGCCCGTTATACATTATGCCACACACTGCAATGCCCGTTATACATTATGCCACACACCGTAATGCCTGTGACACATTATGCCACACACCGCAATGCCCGTTATACATTATGCCACACACTGTAATGCCTGTGACACATTATGCCACACACCGCAATGCCCGTTATACATTATGCCACACACCGTAATGCCTGTGACACATTATGCCACACACCACAATGCCCGTTATACATTATGCCACACACTGCAATGACCCTGAGACATTATACCACATACCACAATGCCCGTGATATAGTATACCACACACCGTAATGCCTGTGACACATTATGACATACACCGCAATGTCCGTGATACATTATGCCACACACCGCAATCCCCATTACACGCCACGGCGGGGTCTGCGGGGGCAGTAGTTACGCCAGTGGGGTTGACCGCAGAGGAGGACACATCTGTGCATACCAAAGCAGAGCTGTAAGTATACACTTTTGTGCCCTGAGTAGATAAAAAGCATTGGTGTCCCTGTCCATACACTAGGCGGGGAGAGTGCGCGCCGTAGGCGCGCATCAAAAAATAGGGTTTGGCCTCACTAGGTAGGGGCGTGACCACACAATAGTACCCTAATTCAAATTATGCCACAGTAGTGAAGGGGGGGGATGGAGGGGGAGAGAAAGAACAGAGAGAGGGGGGTGAGGATATAGAGAGAGAGAGAGAGCACAGAGAGGACAGACAGAGAGAGAGTGAGAGTCAACAAGGATATGTCTACACCTGCGCTCACCCTAGCTGGGGGGCAGCACTCTCCCTGCAGTGCTGATGCTGCAGATGTCTGTCTGCTGTGCTGCTGCCGGAATCCAGGAACAGGGGCTCAGGCAGGCAGACTGGATGCTTGTGGCAGGTGAGTGGAGGAGGCAGGAGCCGGTGCACATGGTGAGCAGGATGCACGAGCACAGGCAGGCAGACACTTTCATCTGAGCATTGCACCTGCTGCTCAGCTCCCTGCCCGCGCGCGCCTTTCAGCTCATACCCAGCGCGACTTAACATGGAACTCCGCCCACTCAGCTCCCCCCCCCCTGCCCGCATGTCTCATACTCTGGCCGGCTCGGTCGCGTCATGACCACACATGAAACTCCGCCCGCTCTGTCCCGCCCAGGACGTGGTGCTGCAGGACTCACATATGGGGTCTCACTGTGCCCTCAGCTCCCCCTGCTCGCACCGATCGTACTTGCCACTCGGTCGCGTCATGACGTCACTATGCAAATGACGCGTCCGCTCAGTACAGCGCCTCCAAGGAGGCGGTGCTGCAGACTGACTCGAAATGGATGAATAAATCTGCCCACCTGGCCATCGGCCCTGCTCACAAAGAAATAAGGATCAAATAAGGTTTGAGATACAAATATGGTAAAAAAAAAAAAAGGGGGGGGGCAGACTAGATGGGCCAAGTGGTTCTTATCTGCCATCAAATTCTATGTTTCTATGTTTATGTATCCACAATAAGGTGTCTGACACCCCATGGGGATGTAATATATAAAACCGTATATAGGAATGACAGCACAGATGACTACCCATGCATATAGAGGACAGAATAGTCTATGCCAGGGAAGTGCTGATATGTGAGACAGGGCTGTACACACTATTACGTGTTAATAAGAGGACAGAGCTCATACGCACTATCTCTGCATTACAGATCCTATAATAGGGATATGCATCCCAATGGATGGGATTCCGCCAGTCATATGACCGACGCTGGAATACCGACACCACTCAGGAGACCAGCGCAGGAACACACACAGCTGACACCCCGAAGGTAAGTATCGGAGTAACTGTTAGGCGTAGGGACCGGGGGAAGGGTTAGGGACTTGGTGGGGAGGGGTGTTGTTAGCCCTAGCTGCTTCCCTATGGTTAGCCCTAGGCCCCCCCTTGAGGGTTATCCCTAGTTGCCAACCCCCCTCGAGGGTTGGCCCTAGCCACCACCCCGAGAGTTAGCCCTATCCAGCACCCCCCATGAGGGTTAGCTCTAGCCACCACCCCCAGAGGGTTAGCCCTAGCAGCTCACCCCAAAAGGGTTAGTCCTAGCAGCCCACCCCTGGGAGTTTAGGGTTAGTGTAGGGTAGATGAGGTAAAAATACTTACCCCCTCCGATGCCCGGATCTTTAGTGTGGTGATGCTACAGTCAGTCATGAGACCACCGGCATCCCGACAGCTCTGATGTGTACAGGGGAACCGCTGACAAACACTACTCTACACCTGTCTCCAACTTCATAAAACCTGTGAAACCTTTTAGGGCAAATTATGTCAAAAATCATGTGACTTTGAAAGACCAATGACTGCACTGCTTTCAAAGCCAACACGCCGTATGCAATGAAATGCTCACTTTTTGCAGGTTTTCTCACCAGCAAACATGCATGTCATTCAATTCAAGTCACATAGGCACTTTAAAACTCGCAGGCTATTACATAATGTGAGCCTCGGAAGATTCTTGTGCAAACTCAGAAAATAAATCAGACCAGTGTCGAACTGGGACATGTAGGGCCCACCGGGGATATACAGTGGTTGGGGCCCATGTTTAGGGGTGTGGCCAATCTCCAGAGAGGGTGTGCCCTGCCACCACATTGGTTTGCCTAACCATTTTGCAAGTGTTGGTCTCCTAGATAAATAGATACAGTAAATACTGTAGTGTATGCAAGATAATGTACTAGATTAGTAACAGCACAGTCTGGAACCTGATCCCTAGAGGAGGGGGTGGGCCCCCCAGGCAGTAGGGCCCACCAGTGGTTTCCCCTGTACCCCAGTGGGCCAGTCCAACCCTGTGTACAAGCGTATGTATCCATGGTGTACAAGCGTGCATTTCCCTGGTGTACAAGCGTGCACTTCCCTGGTGTACAAGGATGCACTTCTCTGGTGTACAAGCGTGCATTTCCCTTGTGTACAAGCTAGCACTTCCCTGGTGTACAAGCATATGTGTCCATGGTGTACAAGTGAGCACTTCCCTGTTGTACAAACGTGTGTTTCCCTGGTGTACAAATGTGCGTTTCCCTGGTGTACAAATGTGCATTTCCCTGGTGTGCAAGCATGCATTTCTCTGGTATAAAAACCTGCGTTTGACTGTGGAAGGACTGAGGCGCCCACTTTGAGTGTCTATACAGGCTGTAATATCGCTTGGCGCTTCTTTAGATACCATAAGTTGAACTGTCAAAACTTGAACTAGCCCTATAGGAGGTGCAGATTCTCCATCTGACTATGGCCTCCTATGTCTGTGGCTGTGCATAGCTACTCACCCTGACACACCTGCAACACTCCCATAACACATCCATGATTCTGACCATGTTTGCATGCATTACTAATGCCTGCCAGCCACTGCGCATGTATGCCCGATTTTTAATACAGTAACACTATTTTGTATAGAGTGCCTATCAATTGCACCTGAGCCTTTGTATGTACACGCCATGGGATGCATGCACCATAGGAGTTTATACTCATTTTTGCACATGTGCAGTTGGAAAAAAAATCGCTCAACCCCATGAACATCAGCTTTGTGTCCAGCCCTGAATCAGGCCCATAATGTCAATCAGCCCTTGTTGGAGGTGTGGCTGTCTTCTGATCAATCAGCAGGGTGCAATGCATGTCTATGAGAGTGTCCCCGAGTGACCTCTCCGTTGCATCGGGCTCCCAAAGGGAGCGGTCTCATTGGTTTGTTTTGTCGAGAACCGTAGATGCTCCAAGGATCTGTGAGTAATAAATAGGTGTGTGTGTGTGTGTGTGTGTGTGTGTGTGTGTGTGTGTGTGTGTGTGTGTGTGTGTCTCTTTAACTGTTCATTTTGTTTTTACAAATGAACTACAATTGCCTTGCTGGGCCAGTACTCTATCTGTAAAATAAAATTAATATTATTCATTATGTTAATGCATAGTTACCTTCGGGCTCTTAAGTCTAACAAACCTTCCACCTAGAAATGAACTATCAGAGGGTACATACTGTATTAATGTTTTAGATCAATAGAGGATCGTTACTCGTGAATGGTGCGATTATTGCAGGGGGACAATTATATTTTCTATCAAATAACTCATTTGAATATGTGCAACTTGCTTGATAGAGCACTGCTCAGTGGTAATGGCACTATCATCGATTCGATCAGGATGATATATCGCAATAGATGTATCGATTAAATTACCCCCTTGCATGTTAATACTCCTTGAAATCGATACTTGATTCCTACTTCCACCCAAAAAGCCAAAGTGACTGCATCTCCAACAGCAGCGTAGCAGGTAAGCAGTCACATCGTTTCTTGGCCTCTAGGTCTGCTGGCAGACCGTACTGCTCTATGTAGGAATCAATTCATGTGGAAAAGCAATAGTGAGTGTACGATTCAGGAATAGCAAAGGTCCTGCCCCAATTCCCATCCCCGGCCACCATACTGCAAGGGGTTGCACATGCGCAAACAGAACCTTTTTTGCACATGCACTAATCGTATGATTTTTTTCTTCTATCCAATTCTTTTGATGCGATGGCCAGTTACCATTGCATCGAAAGATTTGATGGCGGAAGCTCAGCCATCATTTGATAGTGGGCTTCCATCAGGAATGGGGTCAGCCAGTACCTGGAGGACAATCCATAGAATGCGAGAGCCAATAACCTTGTTGAGAATCAATTAGAACAAAGTGACTCTAAGATGCTCTCTCTCTTGTATTGTATAATAATAATAATAATAATAATAATAATAATAATTTTATTTATATAGCACTCTTTCTCCAAACAGGACTCAAGGTGATATTATTTATATGGTGATAATTTTGGTGTGGTGACATTATTGGTATGGTGATATTTTTGATATGTGATATTATAAACAGTGTATGGTGATATTATTGGTATATTGATATTATTAAGTATGGTGAGATATTACAATAATTATTTTTTTTTTAATTTACTTACTTGTTTCTTTGCCCTCAGATACGAAGCTGTTTGTCATATTCCCAAACACAAGCATCAGAAGGGGGAGGCAGGCGCCATGGATAATCGCTGCTACCGTTCCCACCAGCATCAGCAGCCAATCCGCAGCTTCAGAGTATCGAAACTGCAAAACACAAAATGCATTACCCGGAGTAATGCCGGAGCCCATAGCAAGACAATATTGTGATTGTTGATCTTCACAATGACCATGTCAGCATGATGTCACTGTTGACATTGTGAAAGTCGACATCCACTGTTAACATTTCGACAGTGTTGACATTCTGAATGTTCACAGGCTGTGCACTCAATCATGCACCTTTACAAATGTAGGGACTATTTCCAGTTATCCTTATACAATAGTTACACTTTATTGTTAATAATGAAATTGCTGCGATTTATTCAGTGTCCGTTTATTCACCGCTGTACAGAGAATATGTCCTTGCAGGTGCGGATCCAGAAGAAAATTAAAGGGGGGGCACCATGAGAGGGGAACGGTAATAGTTATATTTACATGCACCTAAGGCACGCATGCTCCCATATAAGGGGTGTAGTATCACGGGGGCGTGGCCTCACAGAATATGCCATCAGGTAATGATTGGCTGTAGGAGCGCATCCTGGTTTATTGCCAATGTTTCACCCTGATGAAAAGGCTGATTGGGCCTTGAAATGTTTGTCACCTGTTCTATTAGTTATGGGAGCCTGGAAGGCACCCCAGCACAATATAATTATTATAGTTTTTAGTCAGTTGTGCCAGGTGCAGCATACCTTGTTTTGGGCACTGCACTGAGACTCAGACTGCAGGACACGAACGTCCCATCTTTAATTAGCAGAAGCAGCCAGCTGGATCTCCAACAAGCAGCATAAGACATCTGCAGGACAGCCCTGTCACAATCACACGGGCCGCCTTCTCAAAGCTGAGGCTGAGTTTGACTGCACCTATCACGGTGGTAAAGGAAGTGGAGGAGGAAGCGCTGGGAAACTGTGCGGTGCAATGAGGGCTAATGAAGCCTTCTGCGCCGTCATAAGTAACAGTCTAACTCGATGCTGGCATTTGAACCCCGCGCCTGGGCTGGACTCTGGCCGGCTGGCAGTGGGGGAGGTAGGTTGTGGTGTGAGCTAGAGATGAGCGGGTTCGGTTTCTCTGAATCCGAACCCGCCAGAACTTCATGGTTTTTTTCACGGGTCCGAGCAGACTCGGATCTTCCCGCCTTGCTCGGTTAACCCGAGCGCGCCCGAACGTCATCATGACGCTGTCGGATTCTCGCGAGGCTCGGATTCTATCGCGAGACTCGGATTCTATATAAGGAGCCGCGCGTCGCCGCCATTTTCACACGTGCATTGAGATTGATAGGGAGAGGACGTGGCTGGCGTCCTCTCCATTTAGATTATAAGAGACTGAGAGAGATTTACTGGAGCTGACTAGGAGGAGTACTGTTACTGTAGAAGTGTAGAGACTGAGTGGAGAGAGTTTACTAGTGAGGACAGTGCAGTTTACTTTATAATCCGTTCTCTGCCTGAAAAAAGCGATACACAGCACACAGTGACTGAGTCACATACCATATCTGTGTGCACTGCTCAGGCTCAGGCCAGTGTGCTGCATCATCTATTATCTATATATAATATTATATATATCTGTCTGACTGCTCAGCTCACACAGCTTATAATTGTGGGGGAGACTGGGGAGCACTACTGCAGTGCCAGTTATAGGTTATAGCAGGAGCCAGGAGTACATAATATATTATATAGTGAGTGACCACCAGACACACAGTGCAGTTTATTTAATATATCCGTTCTCTGCCTGAAAAAAGCGATACACACAGTGACTCAGTCAGTCACATACCATATCTGTGTGCACTGCTCAGGCTCAGGCCAGTGTGCTGCATCATCTATTATCTATATATAATATTATATATATCTGTCTGACTGCTCAGCTCACACAGCTTATAATTGTGGGGGAGACTGGGGAGCACTACTGCAGTGCCAGTTATAGGTTATAGCAGGAGCCAGGAGTACATAATATATTATATAGTGAGTGACCACCAGACACACAGTGCAGTTTATTTAATATATCCGTTCTCTGCCTGAAAAAAGCGATACACACAGTGACTCAGTCAGTCACATACCATATCTGTGTGCACTGCTCAGGCTCAGGCCAGTGTGCTGCATCATCTATTATCTATATATAATATTATATATATCTGTCTGACTGCTCAGCTCACACAGCTTATAATTGTGGGGGAGACTGGGGAGCACTACTGCAGTGCCAGTTATAGGTTATAGCAGGAGCCAGGAGTACATAATATATTATATAGTGAGTGACCACCAGACACACAGTGCAGTTTATTTAATATATCCGTTCTCTGCCTGAAAAAAGCGATACACACAGTGACTCAGTCAGTCACATACCATATCTGTGTGCACTGCTCAGGCTCAGGCCAGTGTGCTGCATCATCTATATATATTATATATCTGTCTGACTGCTCAGCTCACACAGCTTATAATTGTGGGGGAGACTGGGGAGCACTACTGCAGTGCCAGTTATAGGTTATAGCAGGAGCCAGGAGTACATATTATATTAAAATTAAACAGTGCACACTTTTGCTGCAGGAGTGCCACTGCCAGTGTGACTGACCAGTGACCTGACCACACTGACCACCAGTATAGTTAGTAGTATACTTATATTGTGATTGCCTGAAAAAGTTAAACACTCGTCGTGTGACTTCACTTGTGTGTTTTTTTTTTTTTTATTCTATAAAAATAAAACTCATTCTGCTGACAGACAGTGTCCAGCAGGTCCGTCATTATATAATATATAATATATACCTGTCCGGCTGCAGTAGTGATATATATATATTTTTTATATCATTTATCATCCAGTCGCAGCAGACACAGTACGGTAGTTCACGGCTGTGGCTACCTCTGTGTCTCTGCACTCGGCAGGCAGTCCGTCCATAATTGTAATACCACCTAACCGTGGATTTTTTTCATTCTTCTTTATACATACATAGTTACATAGACATCTTCTCTTTATCAACCAGTCTATATTAGCTGCAGACACAGTACAGTACGGTAGTTCACGGCTGTGGCTACCTCTGTGTCTGCACTCGGCAGGCAGTCCGTCCATAATTGTATACCACCTAACCGTGGTTTTTTTTCATTCTTCTTTATACATACATAGTTACATAGACATCTTCTCTTTATCAACCAGTCTATATTAGCTGCAGACACAGTACAGTACGGTAGTTCACGGCTGTGGCTACCTCTGTGTCTGCACTCGGCAGGCAGTCCGTCCATAATTGTATACCACCTAACCGTGGATTTTTTTCAGTCTTCTTTATACATACATAGTTACATAGACATCTTCTCTTTATCAACCAGTCTATATTAGCTGCAGACACAGTACAGTACGGTAGTTCACGGCTGTGGCTACCTCTGTGTCTGCAGTCGGCAGGCAGTCCATAATTGTATACTAGTATCCATCTCCATTGTTTACCTGAGGTGCCTTTTAGTTGTGCCTATTAAAATATGGAGAACAAAAATGTTGAGGTTCCAAAATTAGGGAAAGATCAAGATCCACTTCCACCTCGTGCTGAAGCTGCTGCCACTAGTCATGGCCGAGACGATGAAATGCCAGCAACGTCGTCTGCCAAGGCCGATGCCCAATGTCATAGTACAGAGCATGTCAAATCCAAAACACCAAATATCAGAAAAAAAAGGACTCCAAAACCTAAAATAAAATTGTCGGAGGAGAAGCGTAAACTTGCCAATATGCCATTTACCACACGGAGTGGCAAGGAACGGCTGAGGCCCTGGCCTATGTTCATGGCTAGTGGTTCAGCTTCACATGAGGATGGAAGCACTCAGCCTCTCGCTAGAAAAATGAAAAGACTCAAGCTGGCAAAAGCAGCACAGCAAAGAACTGTGCATTCTTCGAAATCCCAAATCCACAAGGAGAGTCCAATTGTGTCGGTTGCGATGCCTGACCTTCCCAACACTGGACGTGAAGAGCATGCGCCTTCCACCATTTGCACGCCCCCTGCAAGTGCTGGAAGGAGCACCCGCAGTCCAGTTCCTGATAGTCAGATTGAAGATGTCAGTGTTGAAGTACACCAGGATGAGGAGGATATGGGTGTTGCTGGCGCTGGGGAGGAAATTGACCAGGAGGATTCTGATGGTGAGGTGGTTTGTTTAAGTCAGGCACCCGGGGAGACACCTGTTGTCCGTGGGAGGAATATGGCCGTTGACATGCCAGGTGAAAATACCAAAAAAATCAGCTCTTCGGTGTGGAGGTATTTCACCAGAAATGCGGACAACAGGTGTCAAGCCGTGTGTTCCCTTTGTCAAGCTGTAATAAGTAGGGGTAAGGACGTTAACCACCTCGGAACATCCTCCCTTATACGTCACCTGCAGCGCATTCATAATAAGTCAGTGACAAGTTCAAAAACTTTGGGTGACAGCGGAAGCAGTCCACTGACCAGTAAATCCCTTCCTCTTGTAACCAAGCTCACGCAAACCACCCCACCAACTCCCTCAGTGTCAATTTCCTCCTTCCCCAGGAATGCCAATAGTCCTGCAGGCCATGTCACTGGCAATTCTGACGAGTCCTCTCCTGCCTGGGATTCCTCCGATGCATCCTTGCGTGTAACGCCTACTGCTGCTGGCGCTGCTGTTGTTGCCGCTGGGAGTCGATGGTCATCCCAGAGGGGAAGTCGTAAGCCCACTTGTACTACTTCCAGTAAGCAATTGACTGTTCAACAGTCCTTTGCGAGGAAGATGAAATATCACAGCAGTCATCCTACTGCAAAGCGGATAACTGAGGCCTTGACAACTATGTTGGTGTTAGACGTGCGTCCGGTATCCGCCGTTAGTTCACAGGGAACTAGACAATTTATTGAGGCAGTGTGCCCCCGTTACCAAATACCATCTAGGTTCCACTTCTCTAGGCAGGCGATACCGAGAATGTACACGGACGTCAGAAAAAGACTCACCAGTGTCCTAAAAAATGCAGTTGTACCCAATGTCCACTTAACCACGGACATGTGGACAAGTGGAGCAGGGCGGGGTCAGGACTATATGACTGTGACAGCCCACTGGGTAGATGTATGGACTCCCGCCGCAAGAACAGCAGCGGCGGCACCAGTAGCAGCATCTCGCAAACGCCAACTCTTTCCTAGGCAGGCTACGCTTTGTATCACCGCTTTCCAGAATACGCACACAGCTGAAAACCTCTTACGGCAACTGAGGAAGATCATCGCGGAATGGCTTACCCCAATTGGACTCTCCTGTGGATTTGTGGCATCGGACAACGCCAGCAATATTGTGTGTGCATTAAATATGGGCAAATTCCAGCACGTCCCATGTTTTGCACATACCTTGAATTTGGTGGTGCAGAATTTTTTAAAAAACGACAGGGGCGTGCAAGAGATGCTGTCGGTGGCCAGAAGAATTGCGGGACACTTTCGGCGTACAGGCACCACGTACAGAAGACTGGAGCACCACCAAAAACTACTGAACCTGCCCTGCCATCATCTGAAGCAAGAAGTGGTAACGAGGTGGAATTCAACCCTCTATATGCTTCAGAGGTTGGAGGAGCAGCAAAAGGCCATTCAAGCCTATACAATTGAGCACGATATAGGAGGTGGAATGCACCTGTCTCAAGTGCAGTGGAGAATGATTTCAACGTTGTGCAAGGTTCTGATGCCCTTTGAACTTGCCACACGTGAAGTCAGTTCAGACACTGCCAGCCTGAGTCAGGTCATTCCCCTCATCAGGCTTTTGCAGAAGAAGCTGGAGGCATTGAAGAAGGAGCTAAAAGGGAGCGATTCCGCTAGGCATGTGGGACTTGTGGATGCAGCCCTTAATTCGCTTAACAAGGATTCACGGGTGGTCAATCTGTTGAAATCAGAGCACTACATTTTGGCCACCGTGCTCGATCCTAGATTTAAAGCCTACCTTGGATCTCTCTTTCCGGCAGACACAAGTCTGCTGGGGTTGAAAGACCTGCTGGTGACAAAATTGTCAAGTCAAGCGGAACGCGACCTGTCAACATCTCCTCCTTCACATTCTCCCGCAACTGGGGGTGCGAGGAAAAGGCTCAGAATTCCGAGCCCACCCGCTGGCGGTGATGCAGGGCAGTCTGGAGCGACTGCTGATGCTGACATCTGGTCCGGACTGAAGGACCTGACAACGATTACGGACATGTCGTCTACTGTCACTGCATATGATTCTCTCAACATTGATAGAATGGTGGAGGATTATATGAGTGACCGCATCCAAGTAGGCACGTCACACAGTCCGTACTTATACTGGCAGGAAAAAGAGGCAATTTGGAGGCCCTTGCACAAACTGGCTTTATTCTACCTAAGTTGCCCTCCCACAAGTGTGTACTCCGAAAGAGTGTTTAGTGCCGCCGCTCACCTTGTCAGCAATCGGCGTACGAGGTTACATCCAGAAAATGTGGAGAAGATGATGTTCATTAAAATGAATTATAATCAATTCCTCCGCGGAGACATTGACCAGCAGCAATTGCCTCCACAAAGTACACAGGGAGCTGAGATGGTGGATTCCAGTGGGGACGAATTGATAATCTGTGAGGAGGGGGATGTACACGGTGATATATCGGAGGGTGAAGATGAGGTGGACATCTTGCCTCTGTAGAGCCAGTTTGTGCAAGGAGAGATTAATTGCTTCTTTTTTGGGGGGGGTCCAAACCAACCCGTCATATCAGTCACAGTCGTGTGGCAGACCCTGTCACTGAAATGATGGGTTGGTTAAAGTGTGCATGTCCTGTTTTGTTTATACAACATAAGGGTGGGTGGGAGGGCCCAAGGACAATTCCATCTTGCACCTCTTTTTTCTTTTCTTTTTCTTTGCATCATGTGCTGATTGGGGAGGGTTTTTTGGAAGGGACATCCTGCGTGACACTGCAGTGCCACTCCTAGATGGGCCCGGTGTTTGTGTCGGCCACTAGGGTCGCTAATCTTACTCACACAGTCAGCTACCTCATTGCGCCTCTTTTTTTCTTTGCGTCATGTGCTGTTTGGGGAGGGTTTTTTGGAAGGGACATCCTGCGTGACACTGCAGTGCCACTCCTAGATGGGCCCGGTGTTTGTGTCGGCCACTAGGGTCGCTAATCTTACTCACACAGCTACCTCATTGCGCCTCTTTTTTCTTTGCGTCATGTGCTGTTTGGGGAGGGTTTTTTGGAAGGGACATCCTGCGTGACACTGCAGTGCCACTCCTAGATGGGCCCGGTGTTTGTGTCGGCCATTAGGGTCGCTAATCTTACTCACACAGCTACCTCATTGCGCCTCTTTTTTTCTTTGCGTCATGTGCTGTTTGGGGAGGGTTTTTTGGAAGGGCCATCCTGCGTGACACTGCAGTGCCACTCCTAGATGGGCCCGGTGTTTGTGTCGGCCACTAGGGTCGCTAATCTTACTCACACAGCTACCTCATTGCGCCTCTTTTTTTCTTTGCGTCATGTGCTGTTTGGGGAGGGTTTTTTGGAAGGGACATCCTGCGTGACACTGCAGTGCCACTCCTAGAAGGGCCCGGTGTTTGTGTCGGCCACTAGGGTCGCTTATCTTACTCACACAGCGACCTCGGTGCAAATTTTAGGACTAAAAATAATATTGTGAGGTGTGAGGTATTCAGAATAGACTGAAAATGAGTGTAAATTATGGTTTTTGAGGTTAATAATACTTTGGGATCAAAATGACCCCCAAATTCTATGATTTAAGCTGTTTTTTAGTGTTTTTTGAAAAAAACACCCGAATCCAAAACACACCCGAATCCGACAAAAAAAATTCGGTGAGGTTTTGCCAAAACGCGTTCGAACCCAAAACACGGCCGCGGAACCGAACCCAAAACCAAAACACAAAACCCGAAAAATTTCAGGCGCTCATCTCTAGTGTGAGCAGGGGGAGGCTGGAGCTGCAGCTCCAGCCTCCCCTTTGGTTACCACACGGACTTGCTGTTAGAGCTGTGGTGGG
The DNA here is from genome assembly GCF_028390025.1 of Pseudophryne corroboree. Classification (NCBI taxonomy): domain Eukaryota; kingdom Metazoa; phylum Chordata; class Amphibia; order Anura; family Myobatrachidae; genus Pseudophryne; species Pseudophryne corroboree. The sequence goes on from NC_086448.1 coordinate 87,240,830, forward strand.
TCCTAGTGCCTGCCAGCTCTTATATCAAATCTGACTGACGTAAATAGCAGTAGTGCTGCCGCTGTTCTACTTTTGAAAAAAAAGTAGTCAGAAATGACAGGGGGGGCACGGGCCCGAGTGCCCCCCCCCTCCCTGGATCCGCCTATGTGTCCTTGTCATTCACGTGTCAGCACCCTTTAAAGTAATCATGCGCCCTCTGGAGTCCTGGAATGGTTCTCAATGGACATGCCAAATTTCCAAGGTCTGAAAGGGGCATTCATTATTATAGGGTGGGCGTGCTTTGGTCAGATGCTGCACCTGATATATCACTAGTGGGGTGTGGGAAAGTTTAGCTTCCTGATACATGTGAAAATACTTGAAAAGAAAGCTACAGCCGTTCATATATCATATAATGGGGGAGATTCAAATGTTTGAAAAGTCGATTGGGTGTCTTTATTTTCCTGTCTATTAGATAGGTAAAAACAGACTCCCAACTGACTTTTCAAACATTTGAATCTCCCCCAATGTATCCTTCAAATTCCTAGCATCAAAAATTTTCAGAGACTTCAAATGGGCACCCAACATAAGCAATGTCGTAAAGAAGGCCCAGCAGCGGATGTTCTTTCTGAGGTAACTCAGGAAATATAACGTCCCGCAGAAGCTGCTGCTCATCTTCTACACAGCGATCTGTCGAAGTCAAAAATATTACATACACACCACATACAAACTCCAAACAGATGGGTCTCTGTGCGTGCGCATACACGCAGCGTGCACAGCGGTATATGGTAGCATACGCATTCACACAGAGAAGCCACAAAAATATATTCATATTTCATACAATACATAAATTACACATAGACAAAACATGTCAAGCACTAGACATTGTAATGTATTTATAATAATAGAGTTTAACATCAGATATATATGTATTATTGGAACGAAACAAGATAAACATATCATGCTTAGTGTCAAAATGATCAGGAGAATGTGTGTGTTAATTTGATAGCTATGAGTAGATTGTAGCACATTGCAACAATTAGTTATGACCAAATGTATAAATTCAAAGGATTTCCTGAAGACACATGTGCCAGCAACCGAGGACAAAAGCCCTCAAACTGACCAATGACACATCATGAATGAGAGATCTCCCTCCCCTGGACCAATAACAGAAGACTCAGTCCCAGACATGTACCTCCCCAATACACAGTATATAGGTATTTTCCCTCACCCAGGAAGCTCTGTTTGTTAGTTGCTCTTGGTGCAGATTCAAAGATGGAGCGGACTGTGCATTGAGCAAATAGGGTGAAGTGTGCTAGCTGTAGCTGTATCTAATCCTTATGGAACTACAACTGCTGAGTGTGTAATTGTAACTCTGTAACTATATATATATATATATATATATATGTGTTATAACTGAATGATATATTGTACATATGTTATTTCTCTAACGTCCTAGTGGATGCTGGGGACTCCGTCAGGACCATGGGGAATAGCGGCTCCGCAGGAGACAGGGCACATCTAAAGAAAGCTTTTAGGATCACATGGTGTGTACTGGCTCCTCCCCCTATGACCCTCCTCCAAGCCTCAGTTAGGTTTTTGTGCCCGTCCGAGCAGGGTGCAATCTAGGTGGCTCTCCTAAAGAGCTGCTTAGAAAAAGTTTTTTTAGGTTTTAAATCTCAGTGAGTCCTGCTGGCAACAGGCTCACTGCATCGAGGGACTTAGGGGAGAGATTTTCAACTCACCTGCGTGCAGGATGGATTGGAGTCTTAGGCTACTGGACATAGCTTCAGAGGGAGTCGGAACACAGGTCATCCTGGGGTTCGTCCCGGAGCCGCGCCGCCGACCCCCCTTACAGATGCTGAAGATCGGAGGTCCGGAAACAGGCGGCAGAAGACTCTTCAGTCTTCATGAAGGTAGCGCACAGCACGGCAGCTGTGCGCCATTGTTGCTACACACTTCTCACTGACCAGTCACGGAGGGTGCAGGGCGCTGCTGGGGGCGCCCTGGGCAGCAATATTAAATACCTTTAGTGGCAAAGAATACATCACATATAGCCATTAAGGCTATATGTATGTATTTAACCCAGGCCAGATTTCTCAAAACCCGGGAGAAAAGCCCGCCGAAAAGGGGGCGGAGCTTATTCTCCTCAGCACTCAGCGCCATTTTCCTGCTCAGCTCCGCTGTGAGGAAGGCTCCCAGGACTCTCCCCTGCACTGCACTACAGAAACAGGGTAACAAAGAGAAGGGGGGCATAAATTGGCGATATTTATATATTAAAAGCGCTTATAACAAAAACAACACCTTTTAGGGTTGTTTATATACATTTATAGCGCTTTTGGTGTGTGCTGGCAAACTCTCCCTCTGTCTCCCCAAAGGGCTAAGGGGGTCCTGTCTTCGATTAGAGCATTCCCTGTGTGGCTGCTGTGTCGGTACGTGTGTGTCGACATGTATGAGGACGATGTTGGTGTGGAGGCAGAGCAATTGCCGGTAATGGTGATGTCACCCCCTAGGGAGTCGACACCGGAATGGATGGCTTTAGTTATGGAATTACGTGATAATGTTAGTACAGTACAAAAGTCAGTAGACGAAATGAGACGGCCGGAAAACCAGTCAGTACCGGCTCAGGCGTCTCAGACACCGTCAGGGGCTGTAAAACGTCCCTTACCTCAGTCAGTCGACACGGGTACCGACACAGATGAATCTAGTGTCGACGGTGAAGAAACAAACGTATTTTCCAACAGGGCCACACGTTATATGATCACGGCAATGAAGGAGGCTTTGCAGATCTCTGATACTGCTGGTACCTCAAAAAGGGGTATTATGTGGGGGGTGAAAAAACTACCTGTAGCTTTTCCAGAATCAGAGGAATTGAATGACGTGTGTGATGAAGCGTGGGTTAACCCAGATAGAAAACTGCTAATTTCTAAGAAGTTATTGGCATTATACCCTTTCCTACCAGAGGTTAGGACGCGCTGGGAAACACCCCCTAGGGTGGATAAGGCGCTCACACGTTTATCAAAGCAAGTGGCGTTGCCGTCTCCTAATACGGCCGCCCTCAAGGATCCAGCGGATAGGAGGCTGGAAACTACCCTGAAAAGTATATACACTCATACTGGTGTTATACTGCGACCGGCAATAGCCTCAGCCTGGATGTGCAGTGCTGGGGTAGTGTGGTTGGATTCCCTGACTGAAAATATTGATACCCTGGATAGGGACAGTATTTTATTGACTCTAGAGCAATTAAAGGATGCGTTTCTTTATATGCGAGATGCTCAGAGGGATATTTGTACTCTAGCATCAAGAGTAAGTGCGATGTCCATATCTGCCAGAAGAAGTTTATGGACGCGACAGTGGTCAGGTGATGCGGATTCCAAAAGGCATATGGAAGTATTGCCATATAAAGGAGAGGAATTATTTGGGGTCGGTCTATCGGATCTGGTGGCCACGGCAACTGCCGGCAAATCCACTTTTTTACCTCAGACCCCCTCCCAACAGAAAAAGACACCGTCTTTTCAGCCGCAGTCCTTTCGCTCCTATAAAAACAAGCGAGCAAAAGGACAGTCTTATCTGCCGCGAGGCAGAGGAAAGGGTAAGAGAGGGCAGCAAGCAGCCCCTGCCCAGGACCAGAAGCCCGCCCCGGGTTCTACAAAGCCATCAGCATGACGCTGGGGCTTTACAAGCGGACTCAGGAGCGGTGGGGGGTCGACTAAAGATTTTCAGCAATCAGTGGGCTCGCTCACAGGTGGACCCGTGGATCCTGCAGATAGTATCTCAGGGTTACATGTTGGAGTTCGAAAGGTCTCCCCCTCGCCGGTTCCTAAAGTCTGCTTTACCAACGTCTCCCTCAGAAAGGACGACGGTATTGGAAGCCATTCACAAGCTGTATTCTCAGCAGGTGATAGTCAAGGTACCCCTCCTACAACAGGGAAAGGGGTATTATTCCACACTATTTGTGGTACCGAAGCCGGACGGTTCGGTAAGACCTATTCTAAATCTGAAATCCTTGAACCTGTACATACAGAAATTCAAGTTCAAGATGGAGTCACTCAGAGCAGTGATAGCGAATCTGGAAGAAGGGGACTTCATGGTGTCCCTGGACATAAAAGATGCTTATCTGCATGTCCCAATTTACCCCTCACACCAAGGGTATCTCAGGTTCGTGATACAAGACTGTCATTATCAGTTTCAAACGCTGCCGTTTGGTTTGTCCACGGCCCCTCGGGTCTTTACCAAGGTAATGACCGAAATGATGGTTCTTCTACGAAGAAAAGGCGTATTAATTATCCCTTACTTGGACGATCTCCTGATAAGGGCAAAGTCCAGAGAACAGCTGGAAGTCGGTGTAGCACTAACCCAAGTAGTGCTTCAGCAACACGGGTGGATTCTGAATCTTCCAAAATCTCAATTGACCCCGACAACACGTCTGCTGTTCCTGGGAATGATTCTGGACACGGTTCAGAAAAAGGTGTTTCTCCCGGAGGAGAAACCAAGGGAGTTATCCGAACTGGTCAGGAACCTCCTAAAACCAGGAACTGTGTCAGTACATCAATGCACAAGAGTCCTGGGAAAGATGGTGGCTTCTTACGAAGCAATTCCATTCGGCAGATTCCATGCACGAACATTTCAGTGGGATCTGCTGGACAAATGGTCCGGATCGCATCTGCACATGCATCAGCGGATAACACTGTCACCAAGAACAAGGTTGTCTCTCCTGTGGTGGTTGCAGAGTGCCCATCTGTTAGAGGGCCGCAGGTTCGGCATACAGGACTGGGTCCTGGTGACTACGGATGCCAGCCTACGGGGCTGGGGAGCAGTCACACAGGGAAGAAACTTCCAGGGTGTATGGTCAGACCTGGAGACGTCTCTTCACATAAATATACTGGAGCTAAGAGCGATATACAATGCTCTAAGCTTGGCAAAACCGCTGCTTCAGGGTCAGCCGGTGTTGATCCAGTCGGACAACATCACGGCAGTCGCCCACGTAAACAGACAAGGCGGCACGAGAAGCAGAAGAGCAATGACAGAAGCTGCAAGGATTCTTCGCTGGGCGGAAAATCATGTCATAGCACTGTCAGCAGTGTTCATCCCGGGAGTGGACAACTGGGAAGCAGACTTCCTCAGCAGACACGACCTTCACCCGGGAGAGTGGGGACTTCATCCGGAAGTTTTCCACATGATTGTGAACCGTTGGGAAAAACCAAAGGTGGATATGATGGCGTCTCGCCTCAACAAAAAACTGGACAGATATTGCGCCAGGTCAAGAGACCCTCAGGCAATAGCTGTGGACGCTCTGGTAACACCATGGGTGTACCAGTCAGTGTATGTGTTTCCTCCTCTGCCTCTCATACCAAAGGTACTGAGAATTATTCGGAAAAGGGGAGTAAGAACAATACTAGTGGCTCCGGATTGGCCAAGAAGAACTTGGTATCCGGAACTTCAAGAGATGCTCACGGAGGATCCGTGGCCTCTACCTCTAAGAAGGGATCTGCTTCAGCAGGGACCTTGTATGTTCCAAGACTTACCGCGACTGCGTTTGACGGCATGGCGGTTGAACGCCGGATTCTAAAAGAAAAGGGCATTCCAGAGGAAGTTATTCCTACCTTGATTAAGGCTAGGAAGGAAGTGACCGCACAACATTATCACCGCATTTGGAGAAAATATGTTGCGTGGTGTGAAGCCAAGAAGGCCCCAACGGAAGAATTTCAATTGGGTCGATTCTTACATTTCCTGCAGGCAGGATTGTCTATGGGCCTCAAATTGGGGTCTATTAAAGTTCAAATTTCGGCCTTATCAATCTTCTTCCAGAAGGAATTGGCTTCAGTGCCTGAAGTACAAACTTTTGTCAAGGGTGTACTACATATACAGCCCCCGATTGTGGCCCCAGTGGCACCGTGGGATCTAAACGTAGTTTTGGATTTTCTCAAATCTCATTGGTTTGAGCCTCTCAAATCTGTAGATTTGAAGTATCTTACATGGAAAGTAACCATGCTACTGGCCCTGGCTTCAGCCAGGAGAGTTTCAGAGTTGGCGGCTTTATCGTACAAAAGCCCATATCTGATTTTCCATTCGGACAGGGCAGAACTGCGGACACGTCCTCATTTTCTCCCTAAGGTGGTTTCGGCTTTTCACTTGAACCAGCCTATTGTGGTGCCTGCGGCTACTAGCGACTTGGAGGACTCCAAGTTACTGGACGTTGTCAGAGCATTAAAAATATATATTTCAAGGACAGCTGGAGTCAGAAAATCTGACTCGTTGTTTATATTGTATGCACCCAACAAGATGGGTGCTCCTGCGTCTAAGCAGACGATTGCGCGTTGGATCTGTAGCACAATCCAACTTGCACATTCTGTGGCAGGCCTGCCACAGCCTAAATCTGTAAAGGCCCACTCCACAAGGAAGGTGGGCTCATCTTGGGCGGCTGCCCGAGGGGTCTCGGCATTACAACTTTGCCGAGCAGCTACGTGGTCAGGGGAGAACACGTTTGTAAAATTTTACAAATTTGATACTCTGGCTAAGGAGGACCTGGAGTTCTCTCATTCGGTGCTGCAGAGTCATCCGCACTCTCCCGCCCATTTGGGAGCTTTGGTATAATCCCCATGGTCCTGACGGAGTCCCCAGCATCCACTAGGATGTTAGAGAAAATAAGAATTTACTTACCGATAATTCTATTTCTCATAGTCCGTAGTGGATGCTGGGCGCCCATCCCAAGTGCGGATTGTCTGCAATACTTGTACATAGTTATTGTTACAAAAATCGGGTTATTATTATTGTTGTGAGCCATCTTTTCAGAGGCTACTTCGTTTGTTATCATACTGTTAACTGGGTTCAGATCACAAGTTGTACAGTGTGATTGGTGTGGCTGGTATGAGTCTTACCCGGGATTCAAGATCCTTCCTTATTGTGTACGCTCGTCCGGGCACAGTACCTAACTGAGGCTTGGAGGAGGGTCATAGGGGGAGGAGCCAGTACACACCATGTGATCCTAAAAGCTTTCTTTAGATGTGCCCTGTCTCCTGCGGAGCCGCTATTCCCTATGGTCCTGACGGAGTCCCCAGCATCCACTACGGACTATGAGAAATAGAATTATCGGTAAGTAAATTCTTATTATTGTATGCATACCCTTTTAATATCAAATATATACATCTCTGAACATTCGACCTCAGCCTACAATGTATGCGAGTACTTGTTTTCTCTTAAGGGATGTAGTGTTTGTGACGTACAGCGCATTTTTATCGTATATGGTAATAAGATGCGCCATGCATCCGCAGCATATATTAACGCTGGCATTTGAAATGTTTATTTAGAAATAATTAGAAATTTACAGTTGGGGGCTCCATCCGCGATATCACGTACTTAATGATGAGCAGTACAAACGCTACTGTGGTCTACCAGCTAAGGATGGATGCATCTAGATGCTGCTGAACCATATGCGTTGTTGTTTTTTTGTGTTATCAGTAAGGCGCTGATATGAATCAAGGGACAATATATTTCTTTGTTGCATGAGTGTGACAAAAATGCACAATATTAGAAATGCTACAGCGTATTTTTATTGTTGCTAAACGAGGTTCAATAAGTCATATTGTGTTTGATTCAGATTGGATTGTTTATCTGTTAAGTAAATTTAAAGAGCATTTAAAAGTTGGTGCATAGGTATGATATAGCTGTATTAGCATGCTGAGGCCTATTCGCATACTGCTAACGCAGGCCTGAAGTAACAAACGTCCGGTGCTTGTGTAACTTGGGATTTATTTGTGACAAAAGAGCTAGTGTTTGTGTATTCTGGTCGCATGGTGGGATCACCATCTTGTCGATGCACATGTTATATTATTATTATTATTATATGGGTATTTATATCAGTGTATATTCTGCAAGATAGCTATCCAATCTGAATCATAGTATTTACATTTTAGTCAATAGCCATATTATATTGAAGTGTTTTAAAATTGATTGTTAAAGTGTTATTTGTTAACAAAAATTCGCAAAATATTTGCATTTCATAAGTGAAGCTCCGTTCCTGCCTAAAGGTTTAGGTAGCACGTAGCGGAAGCTTTCTGGCAGGGGACTTCCGGTGCTTATAGGGAACATGGAAGCATTTATCTAACTACTACAATACAATACAAATAGTGTTTTTTTATTTTTATTGTATTACTAGAGTTGGGTAACAGAGTGTGGCAAGCTGCATGCAAAGGTACGCAGCGATACACATTTGCGTATGCAAGTATATGCGTGTCATAGTACAATAGTATGTGGACGCGTACAGTATATAGCGACCCACAGGTACACACGTGGACGTACAGGTGGGAAACGTGAGTGCATATTTACGCAAGCGGAAGTTAGCCGCATAATAGAAATTGATTGTTAAGGTGGGATAAAACACATTTTAACAGGTAACTATCCGATTTTAAAGCACATTACTATAATACTTTGTTTAAAGTGTAATACCTTTAAGGGGATGTTATCAATCAATGGTAAATTACTTTTTTTTTCTGTACAGAAAATCTAAAAATATGGGTTGTTGAAAAGTAAGTGTGAATGCATTGAACTCCATGACCAATTTGAGTTCCCATAGAAAGACAAACACACCAAAACAGCGCTAATTTAAAACATAAGTGTGCTTTTAATTTTTACACAATTAAAACAATAATAAAAAACACATGAATATGACTAAATCCTAGAAACCGGTTATCCGTGCAAAGTATGACATAATTAGCACAGTTAGTATAGTGCAATTCTGAACATTGAAGATATTAAGTATAGTCCGGAGACTCATTCAAATTGATCTTTTATATAGAAACTCAATCAGCATGACAGTCTCTTGCAGAACAGCAATAAATTAATCGTGAACCGTTCAATTGGTAGCAGCAAGTGAGGCAATGATTGACAGTTCACACTGCAACATATTAAGCGGCTGTTTGTAGAAGAGATTTAGAGCAGTATTAATAGGCTTGACATATATTATTATAATATCGACTGTCAGGCTTGTATAGAAAGTCAGTTGTTAACCATGAATACAACCTGCTTCAAGGATCCAGAATTGATCCGTTATGGACCGATGATTGGTATCTCCCGACTCCTGGTGCTTTTAATAGCCGTTTTTAGTGGGTCTTATCCGGAGTTCCAAAAAAACACAGGTCCAGATTTAGGCAGGTAAAAAACTTTAGCACAGCCGGTACCGGACAGGTACCGGCTGTGCTAAAGTTTTTTACCTGCCTAAATCTGGACCTGTGTTTTTTTGGAACTCCGGATAAGACCCACTAAAAACGGCTATTAAAAGCACCAGGAGTCGGGAGATACCAATCATCGGTCCATAACGGATCAATTCTGGATCCTTGAAGCAGGTTGTATTCATGGTTAACAACTGACTTTCTATACAAGCCTGACAGTCGATATTATAATAATATATGTCAAGCCTATTAATACTGCTCTAAATCTCTTCTACAAACAGCCGCTTAATATGTTGCAGTGTGAACTGTCAATCATTGCCTCACTTGCTGCTACCAATTGAACGGTTCACGATTAATTTATTGCTGTTCTGCAAGAGACTGTCATGCTGATTGAGTTTCTATATAAAAGATCAATTTGAATGAGTCTCCGGACTATACTTAATATCTTCAATGTTCAGAATTGCACTATACTAACTGTGCTAATTATGTCATACTTTGCACGGATAACCGGTTTCTAGGATTTAGTCATATTCATGTGTTTTTTATTATTGTTTTAATTGTGTAAAAATTAAAAGCACACTTATGTTTTAAATTAGCGCTGTTTTGGTGTGTTTGTATTTTTAGGTAACTATAAAGGGTGGAGTACTCTCCCTTAATTAAACAGCTGCGATTGAAACAGAGTGTTCTTTGAATTAAATCCATGGTTAATTGATGCACACACTTTCTGTTTAGCTGTTAGCGCCAAGCCAATTCTGTTTGTTTGTGTCCCATAGAAAGACGCTGAGTTAGCAGAGGCTTGGCGGCGTGAAGGATAGCGACCTTATGTATTGAGATTGACACATGTAGTGAAAAAAGCGTGCGGAGGAGCGTGATTTGATGTTACGCTCTGGCTGTGGACCTCAGCTAGTGGAATTCGACTCCCGTGATCGTAGGGCGTATAGATAACAAGTATCTATAAGCTGTGCGATTGGACCACACGTCTGTGTGTGAGATACGCGGAGCAACGTGATACCATTTGCGTAATTCCGTGCAACTGCGTCATCATACGTGCTTTGATAGCATACGCAGACGTGATTTGTGTAAAGAAAAGGAAGTTTCACTGACTCTCTCAGGAAACATTCCAACAGGCTTTCAACCTCCACTGAAAAAGGTGGGGTATTAATTCTGTTAATGCTCCATACTTCCAGTGCAGGGGTCTGGTAAGGATCCTCACTGGGTACACGGGAAATCACTACAGGAGTGAGTCGTGGTACATTCCAGTTGAGAAGGAGCGGGTGAAAAGCACTCGAAGGAACTTTTCACCGTCGTCTCGTGTGGGCTATTTGGTGTGTTGTGAAAAAAGCCCACAATGGGAGCCAAATGGGCATGCGAGAGGCATTCAGTAGCCAGGGTTCAGGCTGAGGAGCAGAGGCCAAGAGGGTCCGCTCGGTATATTATGTGTGAGAAATATGGTCCACACACAGAGGCTTTTTGTAATGATTGAGTACGCATGAATGGTGAAATATTATTTCCAGTGATTGGTGGTTTTGATCCTGATGTATTGCAGTTAGTATGTTTAACCAAAGTCATATAAGGCAAGAATGAAAACATAATGGGGGTCATCCGGAGTTGTTCGTAGCTGTGCTAAATTTAGCACAGCTACGATCATTCACACTGACATGCGGGGGGGGGGGAAGGGGGCCCACCACAGGGCTAGTCCGCCCCGCATGTCAGTGCTTGCTTCCCCCCGCAGAAGTGCAAAGGCATCACACAGCGGTGATGCCTTTGCACTTCAAGAGTAGCTCTCGACCAGCGCAGCTTTAGCGTGCTGGCCGGGAGCTACTCAATGCCCCCCGGCCCGCAGCGGCTGTGTGTGATGTCACGCAGCCGCTGCGGCCCGTCCCCCGTTTGGTCCGGCCATGACTGCGTTGGCCGGACCGCTCCCACAAAACGGCGGCCAAACACCACCGTTCTGCCACCTCCCACCCAGCGACCACCTCTGCCTGTCAATCAGGCAGAGGCGATCGCAGCCCTGCTACGGCCTTCGGCCGTCTGGCATGCACCGGTGCATTACAGTAGAGACCCGTTCGCTCGGCTGCGACAAACAGCAGCGAGCGAACGGGTCAGAATGACCCCCTATAACTGTTTGAACTCGTAGCAACAATAAGTAAGTAAAAAGAGAAAGCAAGTACACCGCCATATGTGGATGTGGAAGCAGTTACAGCCAGTATACGAACTATAGAAAATAATAAAAATATGAATGTAACCTATATATGTACTAATGAATGTCAAAGTTTTATTTAGGAGGAGAAGGTGACCTGACTGGTTTCAGCCATTTCTCATGTGCTCAGAGGAGTAGTATCCAACCGGTAAAAGAGGAGTTATAGCCTGCAGGGGAAGTGGCTGAGATAAGTGGAACTGGTAAGTATAAAGTCATTCAAGTACATATATAGCCAAAAATAAAATAAAAAAATCAAGAAAGTAATGTCATAAATGGATAAATATCCTGTCCGCACATTAGTATTTCCCAGTAGGAAAGCGGACAGAGATGGGGTAACCCACAGGGTATTTCTTTTTAATTACCACATAAGAAGTATTCATTTCTAGGAATGCCCTTGTCTAGATAAGCTCGGAAATGTTTGTTGGACCATGGGGGTCATTCCGAGTTGTTCGTTCGCAAGCTGCTTTTAGCAGCTTTGCACACGCTAAGCTGCCGCCTACTGGGAGTGAATCTTAGCTTATGAAAATTGCGAACGAAAGATTAGCAGAATTGCGAATAGACACTTCTTAGCAGTTTCTGAGTAGCTCCAGACTTACTCGGCATCTGCGATCAGTTCAGTCAGTTTCGTTCCTGGTTTGACGTCACAAACACACCCAGCGTTCGCCCAGACACTCCTCCGTTTCTCCAGCCACTCCCGCGTTTTTCCCAGAAACGGTAGCGTTTTTTCGCACACACCCATAAAACATCCAGTTTCCGCCCAGAAACACCCACTTCCTGTCAATCACGATACGATCACCAGAACGAAGAAAAAACCTTGTAATGCCGTGAGTAAAATACCTAACTGCATAGCAAATTTACTTGGCGCAGTCGCACTGCGGACATTGCGCATGCGCATTAGCGACTAATCGCTCCGTTGCGAGAAAAAAATAACGAGCGAACAACTCGGAATGACCCCCCATGTACAGACACTTAATACGGGATGAGAAGGATTGAATGAATACTTCGCATGACCTAGAAGCCTTTTTTTTTGCAGTACTAGAAAATTCTCCATCAGGACAAGATCACTGGTAAACACTAATTCGGCAAATGGGAGGAACGAGAGAAGTACAACATTACCCTTTGACAAAACCTGCTGAAGTTACGATTGGGCCTCTATGATGCTAAACCCTTTTCTTTTTTTTTCTAGCAGCAGTGGCCCCTGACTAACTTAATCGACAGAGATTTTTGTTATGTAAATTGAAATGTCAAATACATATATTGTACTCCCGCTCAGGAAGTACAAGGTATGTTAAATACTCCTCAAAGACTAATGTTGCATTCCACTGTTCTAGATTCATGTCCATCACAGGTAGAGGAAATTATCTCACAGATACCGGGTTCCCTATGAATTTAGGATGGACAGGACACAGAATTGATGGCTGAGGTAGTCCCAGTAGTGACACAGCAAGCACAAGCTTTAAGGGGGGTAGACCAAGTAGTTAATCAACTCCCCATAGTGCCCAATCCAGTTATCATTTTAATAAAATCCTCTCCAACTCTACAAACTTATCTGTCACCAACCTCTATTCTGTTTCTTCACAGTTTCCTTTTCATCTTTGCGTTCACAAAGGGTGTACAATACATAGACCCGATTCTCCCAAGGTTTCAAGTGACAGCCTGAGTATTTTCTCCCAAGCCCTACATGACTGTTTACAGTCCTTTCAGCCTGAGAATGGGTCGGTGCTGATACAATATGTTGATGACTTGTTGTGCGCTGATTCATTTGAGTCGTCCCTGGCATATACAAAACAGTTTCTGTTTCGTCTCTTCCAGACAGGACACAAGGTCTCAAGGGATAAACTACAGTTCTGTAGGACAAGGGTAAAATACCTGGGACATAGAACTGGTACATGATTTGACAGTTCATACACCACATGCCGTATTAGTCCTTCAAAGTTCTGCCCGAACCCGGTATGTCTCATCAGCACGATGGCACCAGTATATTACTGCAGTGTATGCAGAAAGTGAATAACCAATCAAAGATTGGAAGGGGCGCTCAAGCTGTGATTCCAATCAATGTGTAATAAAGCAGCTGTCTGGATAGGCTAGTCACGCCTATAACATCATACAAAACAAAAATACCAGAATAAGACAGCGCTAACTGAGATGGATTGTCAAAATTACAGTACTATTTATTAAAATAACAATGAAATACTAAACACTTTAAAATTGTTAAAATTATAATTTCACTGCACTCTTGAGCTTATAGTCACCATACATATATTGTTGATCATTTGCTGCTTTGTCCAATGTCCCCATATGATCCGCACATTAGAATGTCCCTTTATCCTGGGGTTGTGGCACAATCCCCGGGCCGATAACAAACGCTGGAGGAATGTCTGTCCCAGTAGTGTAGCAATACAACAGGAATGTCCTCACCAGTAGTGCGTGATAAAATTCTGTTCGGTCCTTGTAGATGGATATGGGTGCAAAGTAGCGCTGTTTAGCGGAATCTTCAGGGGTCCAGGTAGTATTGGATGATCAATGTAGGTGACACAGGTTCACACCTGGTGAACCTGTGTCACCTACATTGATCATCCAATACTACCTGGACCCCTGAAGATTCCGCTAAACAGCGCTACTTTGCACCCATATCCATCTACAAGGACCGAACAGAATTTTATCTGGTGAGGACATTCCTGTTGTATTGCTACACTACTGGGACAGACATTCCTCCAGCGTTGGTATCGGCCCGGGGATTGTGCCACAACCCCAGGATAAAGGGACATTCTAATGTGCGGATCATATGGGGACATTGGACAAAGCAGCAAATGATCAACAATATATGTATGGTGACTATAAGCTCAAGAGTGCAGTGAAATTATAATTTTAACAATTTTAAAGTGTTTAGTATTTCATTGTTATTTTAATAAATAGTACTGTAATTTTGACAATCCATCTCAGTTAGCGCTGTCTTATTCTGGTATTTTTATTACTGCAGTGTGCCTTGTCATGCACAAAGGGTGGAGGATGAGAATACTGTTGAAGGAAAATTTTGTATAAACACTGATATGCATGATGGTATGGAATATCTGAATCAGACCTTTACTACGAGACCAGACATAAGTGACAGCCCGTTAGTGAACGCAGACCGGATATTTTTTTTTTCCTTTTTCCCTCTAGAGATGTTTTTTCTTTTTTTTGAGTGATGCTCATGGTACTCTACATTTGCAAACACACAATTAAATTAAGATGCAAATTTGTGTTCCCTACAGGAAAAGGAGGTCTGGAAGGCGAAGGGGTATGGCCAGGAGTCCTCAGGAAATAAACAAATAGAATAGCAGCGCTAATGGAATAAATGTAAATATGAAGGATTGAGTGAAAAATTAATCACAGTTTAATTATACATATTGGCCCTCATTCCGAGTTGTTCGCTCGGTAAAAATCTTCGCATCGCTGCGATTTTCCGCTTAATGCGCATGTGCAATGTTCGCACTGCGACTGCGCCAAGTAAATTTGCTATGCACTTAGTAATTTTACTCACGGCTTTTTCATCGTTCTGGCGATCGTAATGTGATTGACAGGAAATGGGTGTTACTGGGCGGAAACAGGCCGTTTTATGGGCGTGTGGGAAAAAACGCTACCGTTTCCGGAAAAAACGCAGGAGTGGCCGGAGAAACGGAGGAGTGTCTGGGCGAACGCTGGGAGTGTTTGTGACGTCAAACCAGGAACGACAAGCACAGAACTGATCGCAGATGCCGAGTAAGTCTGAAGCTACTCAGAAACTGCTACGAGGTGTGTAATCGCAATATTGCGAATACATCGTTCGCATTTTTAAGATGCTAAGATTCACTCCCAGTAGGCGGCGGCTTAGCGTGAGCAACTCTGCTAAAATCGCTTTGCGAGCGAACAACTCGGAATGACCTCCATTATTAAAAACACATAAAAAAAACCATAGTATGGCCACTCATATAATTAACCAATTAATGAAATTGCTGCCTATCAGGTGTAGTCCGTTCCTATTATTAAAAGGACTGGCAAAGACTTTGGTGATACAACACTGGAAATAGACCAAAGATGAAGTCCCACATAGGTTATTACCACAGTAAGCCGCTGGAGGTGTAGTCCCTTTAAAATATCCTTTTGTTGGACTCAAACCCAAGCAAGGGTTTAGAGGGATCCTCACTGCATTGCGGTATCCTCCTGTTATGGAGAGAATGAGTGTTATTCCAGATGATTTGGTTCACCTCAGGTTCTTTGTAAATTTTGCACTCCAGTCCTGGTCCGGACACACCAAGGCAGCTGTAGTATCAAGAGATGGTGGCCTAACAAGCCTCCTGACGCGTTTCACTGCAAGGCACTGCAGCTTTACCAAAGGTGGTTTGTGCATGTAAACTGTCTGGGTATTTATACCCTCCATGATTAGTAACAGGTCAACAGCTGTTCACTCAATCCTTCTCATCAGTAAAAATAATACATAAAACAATTAACCTAACTATTCCGTTGGTTATATCAATTCCTAAGACAGACTCAGTTATTTAAAATTATATTCTGAACTAGATAATAGCTTAAAAAACTTTTCTACCTCGTTTGTAATCATTAAACAATCAAACTACTTCCGGGTTCAAAAGGACATGTGACTACTTAATAATGAGTGCACTACTGATAATTAGTCAAAAACTAGGGAGACAAGGACTTAAACATATAGGTAGAAATACTCTTTATCCTATGGAGAACTTAATAGCAGAAATAGATAAAGCAGTCATCTAACATTTCTATTCTCCCGGACGGCCGATACGTCACTTCCGGGAAGGAGAGTTAGGTAATGACACTCCTCAGTGAACCGCACGCTCGTTGTGTTGCTCTGCAACCTAGCCGAGACTTGTTCCTTAGTATCGCGTCTCACCGGTCACGTGGTCCTGTTGATCACGTGTCCGGACGCCGCTGCACACGGCTTTGTGTATGTCTCTAGCCTTTGTTGTAGATTTGGTTACCTTGGTAACCCGTTACCGCTAACCTTGTAGCTACACTTAGACTATGCCTTTTGAACGTGCAGACATACATATAGCCTTTCCATTTTGTTAATGCTGTTACATTGTACTTATAGTGCATTTGTCTCAGGTTACATTAACCTATTAAAGGAGTAGCGAAGAAAAGGCATTATCTGTGTAAGTTCTTGGTATTAACGCACATTAAATTCTCTCTCATCTCATTGGCTGATCGTATTAACTGATTTCATAGTGTAAGAAAACTAGGAAGGAAAGGCAGAAAAAAGGGGGGAGGAAGGAAAAAGAAAAAAAGGGAATAAAACAAAAACAGGAAAGAAATAAAATGAATGGAACAAAAAAAATATATAAAGAAAAAAATAATAAATAATAACCTTGGTTTACTAATTCACCCCATCTTGTACTCCTTTAGAGCACATATTGATTCTATCATATAACAGGCTAGATATTGTAGTACTGAGAGTAGGCAGAAATAGAACCGAGGGAACACATCTCTAAGTTTAACAAAATCTCTATTTATAACTCAGTACATGTAAGTAATATAACCCACCATCAATGGGTCAGATCACCATATTTAGTTCTACTGACTCATTTAGACCTTCTGGATATATACTATTCATCTGATACATCCAGAAGACCTCCTGTCTGCATAGTTTTTTGAATCTATCTCCCCCACGTATAGTTTTGGGTACAGATTCAAGGCCTATTAGTTGTAGACATACAGGATCCCCATTATGGGCCTCAGCATAGTGTTTCGAGACACTATGGGTCTGAATGCGTTTCGTAATGTTCCTCCTGTGTTCAAGGAATCTTACTCTCAGAGTTCTAGTAGTCCGCCCCACGTATTTTTTATTACAGCCACATACTAGCAAATATATGACATAGGTTGTGTCACAATTAATAAAACTCTTTATTTCTAATAATTTCTCTGTCTTTTCTATATTAATTCTTTTTGTCCGATTCTGTATATGATTGCATGTTATACATTTATTTTTACCACATCTGTAGCACCCCTTAATTTTATCTTGATGTCTTACTAACCAATCGTTATTACTCTCTCCCTCGCTTCTGGACTCATTAATAGGTTTTAAATGGCTAGGTGCCAATATATTTCTAAGAGATTTGTTTCTACGGAAAATAAATCTCGGTTTAGATGTTAATACTGGACAGAGTAATGGATCTTGTTTGAGGATACCATCATTTTTTGAAACGATTTCCCTAATTTCTGAGTGACAGTTATTGAAAGTAGAGATAAACGCTACTTCTTCTTTTTTCTCTGTATCTATTCCCTTGTTTAATTTGGGTATTAGCAAAGTTTCTCTTTTCTTGTTTCTAACTTCTTCTAGAGCTGAATTTATAAGGGTTAGGGGGTATCCCCTATTCTGAAAAGCATTACACATGGTTTTAGCTTGATCATCGAAAGAGGCAAGGTCAGAACAAGTCCTTCTAAGTCTTAACAGCTGACTCTTCGGGATGCTTTCTTTCCACGGTGTGTAATGACCGCTTTTGAAATGCAAATATGCATCTGTTCCTACCTCTTTCATAAAGTTGGTTGTACATATTTTATTACCCCTGACCTCCAAGGAGACATGCAAAAAGTTCATCTTACAGGGGTGAAGTGTATAAGTGAAAGATAAATTAAACGAATTAGAATTCAGGTGAGTGATAAAGGATAAAACTGACGTGTCATCCCCATCCCAAATAATAAACAAATCATCAATATAACGGCCATAGAGGACCAGGTTCGCGCCAAAACCGCCCCCCCACACGAGCTGATCTTCGACCTCGCCCATGTAGAGGTTGGCATAACTGGGCGCGAACCTGGTCCCCATGGCCGTTCCCCTTACCTGTAAGTAAAAAGTGTCTAAAAATAAGAAATAATTGTGACAAAGTATAAACTTAATAGAATCCACAATGAATTGTTGGTGTATCAAGCTGAGGTCACCATCCTCCGCAAGCTTTTTTGTTATTACTTTAACACCTAAATCATGGGGGATATTAGTGTAAAGGCTTTGTACATCGAGCGTGAGGAACCTGTAGGAATCTCTCCACTCGATGTCTTTAATTAAATTTAAAAAGTGTGTAGTGTCTTTAATATGTGACTTAAGCATGGATACTCGTGGCTGTAAAAAAATATCAACATAATGTGAAAGGTTAGAAGTGAGGGAACCTACACCAGAAATTATAGGGCGCCCTGGTGGTGATGTGAGTGACTTGTGAATTTTCGGGAGGTGATAGTGTATGGGGACTGTTGGATGTGCATTATACAAAAACTTGAATTCCTCCTTGGAGATCAGGTCTATATGTAGGGCCTCATCTAAAAGATGATGAAGCTCTTGAAGGAAAACAGATGTAGGGTCTCTACCTATGACTTTATAGAATTCACAATTCTGAAGTTGCCTCTTCGCCTCATTGATATAATCAGACCTATCTTGTACAATGAGTCCCCCCCCCCCTTATCTGCTTGCTTAATAACAATCGTACTATCCTTCGTTAATCTCCGCATTGCCTGTCTCTCCCATTTGTTAAGATTATTACTTTTATGTACCGCGGATGTGTTCGAACATAAGTTCTTAAAGTCATTCGAAGTTGTTTTATAGAAACTGTCCACACTTGATCCCTTGGACTTGATGGGGTAAAATTCAGATCTATTCCTGAGCTCATTCCTGCCGTTAATATTGAACATTTTTTGTAATTTTGGAGTGGCGTCATCAAAGTTCTCATCAAGGAGGCATGTGAGTGCCTCTAGGGCTCCCACATCCTCACCGTCAAGAACTATGGGTGACGCCTCATCATTATTTCTTATAAGAGTTTGTTTTGCAAAATATTTCTTTCTGCATAATGTTCTAACGAAACGATTGAGCTCCACGAATAGGTCAAACATGTTTGGTGGCGCTGAGGGGGAAAATTTTAAACCCTTACTCAGCACCTGAATTTCATGATCTGTCAGCTGTCTAGAAGAAAGGTTGTATATACTCTTTTTTTGGGATATTAATCTAGCTTTTTTTAATTTCTTATAAACTTCCTTCCTTCCTCCTCTTCTTCCTCGAAACTTACGTTCCTTCTTCTTTTTGATGTTTCTCTCTGCCACTCCCTGTCCTGATCTAGTAACTTTTTCTGTCGCTGTTCTAAAAAATCAGTTGATGAAGAAGAGTTCAACCCCTGTTGTTTTGGTCTCGCTCCCTGTTTCTCAATTTTATTTGGGGAAAATTCTCCTTCATAAGCAGATTTACGTTCTCTCTGTTCTTGGCGGTATTTAGTAGAGAAAGTTCTATTCTTATAAGATGACCTTGGAGTATCACCCTGTGTCCTTCTTCCTAACTCTCTAAATTTCTGATTATATTCAGACCTTCCTATGTTTGGAGCACTCTTTTTAATGATATTATGTATGAATGGGTGAAAAATGTATTTAGTTTAAAACTTAGCTTTTATTAATCAAATACTCAACTAAAAAATGATAGTAGGGGTGTATTAAAAATATCAATTAATTAATCCCCTTATACACAGTGGTAAAAATATAAGAAAATTAATGACAAGAAAATGATAGTAATCTATCAAACTTATTAAATAAGCAGCAGTAGTGATATTGGTGATACATATTCTTGCGTACAATCAAAAAGATTATTTTAGGAATTTAATTAATCTTTAGATATTAAACTTCAATATCTCATACAAGATCCAAACTGATAATATATGTCTGGATTTCACCTGGCGGTATAAATAATGCTATACATATAGGATCGACTTCTCCCCATACTTCACAAAGGGTTTTTTTGTGTACGTCAAATACTAACATCCCTTCCATACAAAAGAAAAAGAAAAAATGCTATCCATGTCTGTGTAGAGACAAATAAGGAATACATAGTTGCAATTAAACTATGCTGAACATTCTGTCTACATTTTGGTTCATTTGTAACTTTAAACAGAGAACTGACACATTAATGTTTATATCACCAGAGTATGTAACAGATGCAGGTGCCTTACACAGCCACTATTTGTAAGGACCACATTCTAATGTCCGGATGCGCCACCGGAAACCAGGTGTCCGTCCGTGAAAAAAAATAATTAAAAAGAACAGGAGGAGAAAGGATGTGGGGAGTGTCGGGTAAGTATGTCTAACCCATAGGTCACTGTACGTTACCACTCTTGAGCGCGGTATCCCCGAGCTCAGTCGAGAGTCGCTATCTATTTTTCTACTATCCATGCCAGTGTAAAAAATCTTTTCTTTCCTACTGTCAAAGACACATCACAACATGATTTCGTTTGCTTAAATTCTCCATGCAATAATATGATTTCTGAATACAGATAATTAACAAATTGTATAGGAGCTATAATGTATATTGTTATTTCTTTTCTAAATATGATCATGTTGGACTGATTTATGTGGTTTATTACACCATGATTAGAATGTGGTCCTTACAAATAGTGGCTGTGTAAGGCACCTGCATCTGTTACATACTCTGGTGATATAAACATTAATGTGTCAGTTCTCTGTTTAAAGTTACAAATGAACCAAAATGTAGACAGAATGTTCAGCATAGTTTAATTGCAACTATGTATTCCTTATTTGTCTCTACACAGACATGGATAGCATTTTTTCTTTTTCTTTTGTATGGAAGGGATGTTAGTATTTGACGTACACAAAAAAAACCTTTGTGAAGTATGGGGAGAAGTCGATCCTATATGTATAGCATTATTTATACCGCCAGGTGAAATCCAGACATATATTATCAGTTTGGATCTTGTATGAGATATTGAAGTTTAATATCTAAAGATTAATTAAATTCCTAAAATAATCTTTTTGATTGTACGCAAGAATATGTATCACCAATATCACTACTGCTGCTTATTTAATAAGTTTGATAGATTACTATAATTTTCTTGTCATTCATTTTCTTATATTTTTACCACTGTGTATAAGGGGATTAATTAATTGATATTTTTAATACACCCCTGCTATCATTTTTTAGTTGAGTATTTGATTAATAAAAGCTAAGTTTTAAACTAAATACATTTTTCACCCATTCATACATATTATCATTAAAAAGAGTGCTCCAAACATAGGAATTTCTTCTTTTTGGTGAGGTGTGGGTGCTTCCACACCCACCAAATTAATTTGTATCTGGTACACTATTCCTGGGAGCACCTGCAACGCAAGAACAGCTGCCCATTTGGGCTTAATTTGCCTTTGCCTAGTTGGTTTTCATGATTCAGTCAATCAATTATTTTTAGTCTGGTGCAGGGTAAATCTAGATTTGCTATATTCAGACCTTGTGTAGGAAGAATTAGAGGGATCTGTTTGTTTTGGATTCCTGCGTTGTCTATAGGTTCTGACACTATCTGTTCTGTAATCCTCTACATCCCGCTGAAAGTCTATAAAGTCATAGGTAGAGACCCTACATCTGTTTTCCTTCAAGAGCTTCATCATCTTTTAGATGAGGCCCTACATGTAGACCTGATCTCCAAGGAGGAATTCAAGTTTTTGTATAATGCACATCCAACAGTCCCCATATACTATCACCTCCCGAAAATTCACAAGTCACTCACTTCACCACCAGGGTGCCCTATAATTTCTGGTGTAGGTTCCCTCACTTCTAACCTTTCACATTATGTTGATATTTTTTTACAGCCACGAGTATCCATGCTTAAGTCACATATTAAAGACACTACACACTTTTTAAATTTAATTAAAGACATCGAGTGGAGAGATTCCTACAGGTTCCTGATGCTCAATGTACAAAGCCTTTACACTAATATCCCCCACGATTTAGGTGTTAAAGTAATAACAAAAAAGCTCGCGGAGGATGGTGACCTCAGCTTGATACACCAACAATTCATTGTGGATTCTATTAAGTTTATACTTTGTCACAATTATTTCTTATTTTTAGACACTTTTTACTTACAGGTAATGGGAACGGCCATGGGGACCAGGTTCGCACCCAGTTATGCCAACCTCTACATGGGCGAGGTCGAAGATCAGCTCGTGTGGGGGGGGGGCGGTTTTGGCGCGAACCTGGTCCTCTATGGCCGTTATATTGATGATTTGTTTATTATTTGGGATGGGGATGACACGTCAGTTTTATCCTTTATCACTCACTTGAATTCTAATTCGTTTAATTTATCTTTCACTTATGCACTTCACCCCTGTAAGATGAACTTTTTGGATGTCTCCTTGGAGGTCAGGGGTAATAAAATATGTACAACCAACTTTATGAAAGAGGTAGGAACAGATGCATATTTGCATTTCAAAAGCGGTCATTACACACCGTGGGGGAAAAAAGCATCCCGAAGAGTCAGCTGTTAAGACTTAGAAGGAAATGTTCTGACCTTGCCTCTTTCGATGATCAAGCTAAAACCATGTGTAATGCTTTTCAGAATAGGGGATACCCCCTAACCCTTATAAATTCAGCTCTAGAAGAAGTTAGAAACAAGAAAAGAGAAACTTTGCTAATACCCAAATTAAACAAGGGAATAGATACAGAGAAAAAAAAAAGAAGTACTGTTTATCTCTACTTTCAATAACTGTCACTCAGAAATTAGGGAAATCGTTTCAAAAAATTATGGTATCCACAAACAAGATCCATTACTCTGTCCAGTATTAACATCTAAACCGAGATTTATTTTCCGTAGAAACAAATCTCTTAGAAATATATTGGCACCTAGCCATTTAAAACCTATTAAAGAGTCCAGAAGCGAGGGAGAGAGTAATAACGATTGGTTAGTAAGACATCAAGATAAAATTAAGGGGTGCTACAGATGTGGTAAAAATAAATGTATAACATGCAATCATATACAGAATCGGACAAAAAGAATTAATATAGAAAAGACAGAGAAATCATTAGAAATAAAGAGTTTTATTAATTGGGACACAACCTATGTCATATATTTGCTAGTATGTGGCTGTAATAAAAAATACGTGAGATGGACTACTAGAACTCTGAGAGTAAGATTCCTTGAACACAGGAGGAACATTACGAAATGCATTCAGACCCATAGTGTCTCGAAACACTATGCTGAGGCCCATAATGGGGATCCTGTATGTCTACAACTAATAGGCCTTGAATCTGTACCCAAAACTATACGTGGAGGAGATAGATTCAAAAAACTATGCAGACAGGAGGTCTTCTGGATGTATCAGATGAATAGTATATATCCAGAAGGTCTAAATGAGTCAGTAGAACTAAATATGGTGATCTGACCCATTGATGGTGGGTTATATTACTTACATGTACTGAGTTATAAATAGAGATTTTGTTAAACTTAGAGATGTGTTCCCTCGGTTCTATTTCTGCCTACTCTCAGTACTACAATATCTAGCCTGTTATATGATAGAATCAATATGTGCTCTAAAGGAGTACAAGATGGGGTGAATTAGTAAACCAAGAAGGTTATTATTTATTATTTATTATTTATATATTTTTTTCTTTGTTCCATTCATTTTATTTCTTTCCTGTTTTTGTTTTATTCCCTTTTTTTCTTTTTCCTTCCTCCCCCCTTTTTTCTGCCTTTCCTTCCTAGTTTTCTTACACTATGAAATCAGTTAATACGATCAGCCAATGAGATGAGAGAGAATTTAATGTGCGTTAATACCAAGAACTTACACAGATAATGCCTTTTCTTCGCTACTCCTTTAATAGGTTAATGTAACCTGAGACAAATGCACTATAAGTACAATGTAACAGCATTAACAAAATGGAAAGGCTATATGTATGTCTGCACGTTCAAAAGGCATAGTCTAAGTGTAGCTACAAGGTTAGTGGTAACGGGTTACCAAGGTAACCAAATCTACAACAAAGGCTAGAGACATACACAAAGCCGTGTGCAGCGTCGTCCGGACACGTGATCAACAGGTCCACGTGACCGGTGAGACGCGATACTAAGGAACAAGTCTCGGCTAGGTTGCTGAGCAGCACAACGAGCGTGCGGTTCACTGAGGAGTGTCATTACCTAACTCTCCTTCCCGGAAGTGACGTATCGGCCGTCCGGGAGAATAGAAATGTTAGATGACTGCTTTATCTATTTCTGCTATTAAGTTCTCCATAGGATAAAGAGTATTTCTACCTATATGTTTAAGTCCTTGTCTCCCTAGTTTTTGACTAATTATCAGTAGTGCACTCATTATTAAGTAGTCACATGTCCTTTTGAACCCGGAAGTAGTTTGATTGTTTAATGATTACAAACGAGGTAGAAAAGTTTTTTAAGCTATTATCTAGTTCAGAATATAATTTTTAAATAACTGAGTCTGTCTTAGGAATTGATATAACCAACGGAATAGTTAGGTTAATTGTTTTATGTATTATTTTTACTGATGAGAAGGATTGAGTGAACAGCTGTTGACCTGTTACTAATCATGGAGGGTATAAATACCCAGACAGTTTACATGCACAAACCACCTTTGATAAAGCTGCAGTGCCTTGCAGTGAAACGCGTCAGGAGGCTTGTTAGGCCACCATCTCTTGATACTACAGCTGCCTTGGTGTGTCTGGACCAGGACTGGAGTGCAGAATTTACAAAGAACCTGAGGTGAACCAAATAATCTGGAATACCACCCATTCTCTCCATAACAGGAGGATACCGCAATGCAGTGAGGATCCCTCTAAACCCTTGCTTGGGTTTGAGTCCAACAAAAGGATATTTTAAAGGGACTACACCTCCAGCGGCTTACTGTGGTAATAACCTATGTGGGACTTCATCTTTGGTCTATTTCCAGTGTTGTATCACCAAAGTCTTTGCCAGTCCTTTTAATAATAGGAACGGACTACACCTGATAGGCAGCAATTTCATTAATTGGTTAATTATATGAGTGGCCATACTATGGTTTTTTTTATGTGTTTTTAATAATATGTATAATTAAACTGTGATTAATTTTTCGCTCAATCCTTCATATTTACATTTATTCCATTAGCGCTGCTATTCTATTTGTTTATTTGTATGTGGTTTTGGGTTTGACTACCCCATTTTTTTTAGCAGCAGCATTAGAAACGCAACATCCATTAAGCGCCCGACCCTTTTCTATCTTGATAGAAGGAGTCCTCAGGACACTGGAGAGATGGACAAGGTAAGCCAGTGGCCCCCAGGACGTATCTCCCAGGCCTAGCTGAGGTGGCACATGGTTTGACTCACCTAGGGTAGGGAAGGTACGTGCAAATTGGTAAGAGCTTACTGCCGTGCACCAGGGTTCTCTTCTCAGGCAAGCAAGAAAGCAATGACATGTCTTACTTGCTTGAGGAAGAATATTGGTAAGGTAGCACTGACAGAGCCATCCCATACTCCTCCTACAGACGGACCTTTTCAGGTAATACAAATCGACTTCGTACAGTGAACACCCTGTAGGAATTTGAAATATGTATTGGTGTGCACTGATGTTTTCTCAAACTGGGTAGAGGCATTTCCTGCCACCACAAATACTGCTGTGTTTATCGCAAAGAAAATTGTGCAGAAATTTGTGTGTAGATAGGGTATCCTTAGGAGTAGGAGCAAAGTGATAGCTTGAAACTGGACTATTGTGGTCATAGACACTGCCACTAGTGTTATGTTGCATTGGAACCACTCTCAGATCCTCACTTAACGAATCACCCTCTTTGAAATTTTTATTTTTTTGGAAGACAACCTCATGTCATGATCGATCCGCACCATGATCAGAAATACACCAATGGGGTGACAGTACAGTACCTTATCGAGATGAGCCAGCATTTGAGAACTTAACAAAAGAACTTGAAACTGTTGATTCCTGGTATGCCAACTACTAACTGTCTTGATTGTGAACCAAGAGACTGTATGATTGTTCTTACGCTCAGGTTGCCTAATAGACAGGTGGGAAGGACCGTAACAAGTTTTGTTGACAGCACGATCCCAATTAAAGTAGCCGAGAGAGAGACTTGGGTCCACGAATTCCCATCGCAGGAAAGTCGGTAGTCTGGAAGGAACTCGTAAAGGGAGTGAAATCACAGAAGTATCACCCGAGAGTCTGTTCCGTGAAGACTGAGAGGCGGCACCGTTGAACACTACCTGACCGTACTAAATGATTACAGAACGGCCAGTCGTAGTAAAGAATTTGCTATAAGTAAGATTTGTTTTGTTCTATCTTTCTTTTTTCCTGTTGACAAACATTTTTTTCAGGACATTCTATTTTTGTGAGGTTTTCATGAGGAGTCGAATGTGGGTCTGGAACTGGTTCTGGAGAAAGGAGTGATGTCTTTATAGGATCCCAGGATCAGTCTATCACTTTGTTAAAGCCAGAGAAAATCAAAGGTCTAGTAGTTACAGAGTTCAGAGGTAACATGATAGGCTATTGTCTGAGGAATACTGTATTTTGTAGTTATTGTGACCCCATAATTGAAGATGAGTGTATCCAGAGATATCAGTCTAGCAATAAAGCAGCATTTGACAGACATCCCTTGAGTGATTATCACTCACTAGTGGGTAAGGTCTTAAATCAACCGAAATGTTGGATGTGCTCACAGGTACCTCTAAGACCAAATAATGCAGGACTAGTGCCATATTCTTTAGAGTTAGCTGAGGTACTTGAATTACACGGAGGGAGGGGGGACCGGTGGACAAGGAATATAATATAACTAGACCCAGAAGTGTAAAGATCCACTAGTACCATAGATAAATCCCTGGTATGTTTAAATCTCACAAATTTCAGGAAATCAGGAAATTGGGAACAATCAGACAATGGCCTATTCACACATAGCAGATAAAGAGTTCATTAATATATGTGGAAGAAAAGTTTACAAATGGCTCTCCCCGAAATCCGAAGGTTTATGTTATCTAGGAAGGACACTACCTGAAATAATAACCCTTGTTCAATGATGAAACAGACCTAGCATATGATCCAGAAATGGAAACAATGTTCAGGAAGTGATAGAAATATATACCATGAAAATGTTATATGTCTCTTTCACAATTTGTTTGTTTTCTCCCTCTATTTAGCAAAACCTCTATCGAATCCAAACATCAGTGTACAAAGACGTAGGTGCATGTATGTGTGCAACTTTCATTCAAATCAGACATCATAGGCCATAGCACTGTCCCAGTATACTCTATAGGTTGAATGTCATCCCACACCCAACCAGTGGTCCCGTGATTGCTGAGTGCAAATACAGGATGTCCTGTCCTCCTCCCTGTCTTCCCCAAATATAGTCAATGTCTAATTTGCAAAATGAATACATACGTGTGTCTAGGTCACTGATTATGTGTTTGAAATATTTTTTTGTAATTATGTTTAATGTGACAGTTATGACAGTTATTGTCTACTGTCAAAGGGTGGACTGTCGAAGTCAAAAATATTACATACACACCACAAACGAACTCCAAACAGATGGGTCTCTGTGCGTGTGCATACATGCAGTGTGCACAGCGATATATGGTAGCATACGCATTTGCACAGAGAAGCCACAAAGGTATATTCAACACATATTTTATACAACACATAAATTACACATAGACAAAACATGTCAAGCACTAGACATTATAATGTATTTATAATAATAGAGTTTAACATCAGATACATATGTATTATTGGAACGGAACAAGATAAACATATCAAGCTTAGTGTCAAAATGATCAGGAGAATGTGTGTGTTAATTTGATAGCTAAGAGTAGATTGTAGCACATTGCAACGATTAGTTATGACCAAATGTATAAATACAAAGGATTTCCTGAAGACACATGTGCCAGCAACAAAGGACAAAAGCCCTCAAACTGACCAATAACACATCATGAATGAGAGATCTCCCTCCCCTGGACCAATAACAGAAGACTCAGTCCCAGACATGTACCTCCCCAATACACAGTATATAGGTATTTCCCCTCACCCAGGAAGCTCTGTTTGTTAGTTGCTGTTGGTGCAGATTCAAAGATGGAGCGGACTGTGCATTGAGCAAATAGGGTGAAGTGTGCTGGCTGTAGCTGTATCTGATCCTTATGGAACTACAACTGCTGAGTGTGTAATTGTAACTCTGTAACTATATATATATATATATATATATATATATATATATAAACAAGGATGATGTCCGGCACTCCAATACCTTAATGATCAACTCGTCTGGGTGCCCTTCCTGAGGTAATATGAAATAGGGTGGAATGGATGGCACTCCAGCATGTGAATAAATGATCAGGAAACCAGGTAGGTAGCCAACGTTTCGGAGCAGTGCTCCTTTATCAAGACTTTGATAAAGGAGCACTGCTCCGAAACGTTGGCTACCTACCTGGTTTCCTGATCATTTATTCACATGCTGGAGTGCCATCCATTCCACCCTATTTTATATATATATATATATATATATATATATATGTTATAACTCAATGACATATTGTACATTTGTTATATTGTATGCATACCCTTTTAGTATCGAATATATACATCTCTGAACATTGGACCTCAGCCTACAATGTGTGCGAGTACTTGTGTTCTCTTAAGGGATGTAGTGTTTGCGACGTACAGCGCACTTTTATCGTATATGGTAATAAGATGTGCCATGTGTCCGCAGCATATATTAACGCTGTCATTTGAAATGTTTATTTAGAAATAATTAGAAATTTACAGATCGTAGAATCAGTCCTAGGTTCCGCGATCACAGTCTGGTATGGAGCTGCCAATGAGAGTGACAGACGGAGGCTGCAAAGAGTGGTAAGGACAGCTGAAAAGATTGCTGGGGCTGACCTCCCTCCCGTCTAGGAATTATACCAGGCAAGGGTCAGGAAGCGAGCGGAGAAAATGGTGGCAGATATGCAGCACCCAGATCACAAACTGTTAGAACTGCTTCCATCAGGCAGACGTTACAGGTCTATTCCCGCTAAGGCGATCAGATTCATTAAAAGCTACTTCCCACTAGCTGTCCACCAGCTGAACAATATATAAAAACTCTAACATGTATGAACTTATATGTGTAATGTATGCTACGTTTTCCCTCTTCTTATGCTATGTATTCCCTATTCATGTTGCTGCTTGGTGATGCACTGTACCGCAAAAAAACTCCTAGTGTACGTGAGTACACCTGGCCAATAAAACTGATTCTGATTCTGATAATGTAGAGGGAGAAAAACAGCTTTTAGTTATATAATTTAGACAATATAACTAATGATAGAGCTATAAAGACACTGGGGGTTATTCCGAGTCGTTCGTACTGCCGATGTAGGATGCAGTGGAGCAATTTTATACTTCTGCACATGCATCCACAGAGTCCATGCACGCCAAGTCTCAGCTGCGACTGAGACACAAGGGAGACACACTTTCTCAGAAATGTGTAGAAAATTCCTGGGCGGTGACAGGGAAGTGGTTTAGCGGACATACGGAGATGGTTCGTGTTATTGGTGTGTTATGGGAGTGACATGGGCATGTCGCTAATAGTGACTGCGTACACAGACGCCTAATCGCTCACCTAGGAGACCATATTCAGGTGGATAATTTCTCCTACCATAGGGCTGGGGCAAATTTCGATGGTGCATCCGATAGTGTGGTCTAAAGATGCACAAAGTGGTATTTAAGCATCTAAGGTCATTGACAGTGGTGTCTCAGTCTGTGCACATTCGGGTGTACACGAGAGACTTTGCACCGGCATTAGCATACAGTCGCAGAGGTGACTGCGGTAATATACACAGATATGGATGCGACTGCGTCCGATTGAGAATCAGGCCTAATACATTTACATTCTACCAAGTTAAGCAGAATGCTACAATTATCAGTCTCTCTATGGCATTAAGAGAAGAGGCAGCCATTTACGTTGTGATTTTCCTTCTGCGCATGTGTGAAACGCCAAGACTCTGGAGGGGTAAGTATTCAGGAAGGGGTGCACCAATTATAGATATGCCACTGCTCTATGGATATCTGGAGGCTAACAAACTGCCCACCAACTGTATTTTGATGACTAAAATGTTTATGATTTCGGAAATCAAGCTCATGAAACGCCCCTAAGAAATTCCAACCTATAACCATTTTCAGACGTCTAATGTAAGCTTTTATATTTGTCTCCTACAATACTGCTCACGCTTATTTATGGCGTGACTGAATCATTCGTGAGCAACATATAGATTTTATTTTCTGCACTTTTCAGTGTTTAATTGTTGTTACATGGGTTGAAATGCACATAGAGATGCTCATACAACAAAAAATTATTATAATTCCCAAAATGTGTCCCATGATAAGCACTTGAATAAGACCTGGAGGGAAATGTAGTGAAATAAGGTTTTGATTTAATGTCCGATTCAGAAGTCTTGAGATTTACTACAGGCAAAATTGCAATTTTTTTTATTCAGCTATCCCAATGGCAGGCATACTGTGCAAGTTAAGGATCTGTGGCCTACAAATCCACCACTATTTCCAAATTACTACTAGAAAAATTACTACTAGAAAAATAGAGGCCCAATAGGCTCTGATTTGTTGCCCTGGAAAGATTTTGGTGATATAGCCGCTACCGGTAATTAGTTTTAAAGCAAGAACCGGTGGTTTTTGTCTGTAAATTAATTGCCAATATAAATCAAACGGCTATATCGCTAGAATCATGCCATTAACAGAAAATTGGAACCTATGAACTCCACACATCACATGTGGTTTCAGATTTCAGCCTCCAAACCGCAGTACAGTAAATCCTGTGATTTGGAACTGAACTTTCATCCTATGTAAAAGAATATCAATCAAGAGAATACGCCACTTCCGGTGTTCTCTTACCATGGTATATGGGCTGATCATTGATGCTTTTTCTTTTCTCTCTTTTTTGGTGAACAACATTTTTGCTCTGCAAAGGAGAACATTGTAAGTAAAATATTGTTTATCATGTTATGATTGGAATAATCAATCATTTCTAAACCCATTACTAAAAAGTAAATACAACAATCTGATGGTTTGGATTTGGTTTATTCTGGATTTTGGATTTTACAGACTGTCCACCACTATTTCTGTTCCTTTTAGGCTTTATCATTTCTATAGAGATCTTTAAAATCCTCCAACATTTAGGCAAATAACACTGTAACAAAATAAGCACCATCCCCCACTCAATCTTCACCCTCCATCCACCCAATACAATCTACTCAGAAATGACCCCTTTTGGATCAAACCCCCACCACCACCTCTTGTTCAAGGTCCATGACTTGGGACAGTTGGGAAAAGTATTACCAGGGGATTATGCAAGGAGCCACTATCAACATCAAGGATATGCCACTAGGCACAAAAAGGGGTGTGGCCCAATTCACTGGGACGTGGCCTTATATTACTCCCCTATCTTTCTGCATGCCAGTCAGTAGAGATTCAGGAGGTGGAGCTGCTCCGGCAAGGCTTTTAGGTAGGACCAACCCAACAGGCCACCCATCTGATGGGTTGGCATGACGCACGCATGGTATGACTTACTAATGAGACCACTCCCCCCTCATACTTCAGCCTATTTCTCAGCACATTGTTGCTTTCCTAAATTTCTTACCCACTCCTCCTTCACCCCAACACCTAACAGCCCTATCTCTCCCCTCTTCTGCATTCCCCCCTCCTTTCTCTTTCTTTCCTCCTCCTCTCCTTTTCCCTTGTCTCTTTTTCTTCTCTGCCATCTCTTATTCTTCCTCTGTTCTCTTTTTTAGTACAGCTTCTCTGTTTTCATTCTTGTTTCACAGAGATGCTTTGTGCTGCCTACAGAAAAATTCTACACTATTCCCAGAACTGTATTTAGAGACGGACTGGGGCTGCTTCACAGCCCTGGCATGTTAGTGTGCCAGCGTGCATGACAAGGGGGCATGGCCATGGCTCATAGGGGCATGCTATGTGCCATGCCCCCATCTATCTGTATGCCAGACGCAGAGGGGTTGGCAGAAACAGGAGAACAGAGAGACACAAGACTGTGCTTCGCGTGGCCAGCCTGGATCTTGTTGTGGTCGGACTGACCCAACAGCCCATCGGCCTTTTTGGCATTCAGTTTTTATTGAGGTACAGTATATAAAATGTTCAGTCCAGTCCGGCCCTAATTGTATTCAAAATTTGTAAACTGAACATTTGTATACGTCAATAAAAACTGAATTTGAGAAACATTATAGGGACAGAAAGATGAATTTACTCTAAATTATTTTTTTAAGCCTCCACAGATCTACAGAAAACATGAACTAAGAACTTTGATTTCCACTTTTGTAGACACTCTTGTCCTATTGGCTGCCGATGTTGCATAAGGGTGAAAGTGGTTACAATACAGGATGTACTCTGCGGTGTAATGATTAAGCACAGAGGGCAAAGGTACCACTGATGCTGTTACTCTTCTCGTAATATTAGTAACAGTTCTCCTGTTTAAGGTGCCTTCTATGAGTTGTTCTCTACAGGGCTGAATTAAGGGCCACATGGGCCTGATACTGAAAATGTGACCACTGCTGTGTGGGTGTGTTCAGTGCCACGTGGTGGTGGGCAGTGCCACGTGGATGTGTCCAGTGCCACGTGGAGGTGTATCTCTCCTACATTATCAGCCCCATTGTCTCCTTAATTATATAAGAATCGAAAAATGGCATAAATTTATTAAAAATCAATAAATATAATTTTAATATGATTTATGGATGACTGTGTGGCCTGCTAGGCATGCTGGGCCTATATTTATTTGGAGACCTGGCGCTGTATCTCCATTCGCGCCATTGTTAATCTGGCCTTGGTTCTCTGCGTGTTATGGTACCAGGCAATAATGGGCAGGAACCAGTGACCTTTCTATGATGCAGTGTCTATGAGTCAAGGGGGTCCCCGCGCTGCACAACCTGCACTCAGGACAGACTCACGGTGCCAGAGGTGCCATCTTTTTGGCTGTGTCCTAGGAAAGTGTAAGTGTTGGGCTAGTACAGTAATTTACTCATTTAGTCCACCACAAAAATGCATCTGCACTTGTCAGGAGGAGTATTTCTTCTGTGTGCTCAACCGCAAGTGCAAAATACAGACTTATGGTGATGATCGGGTGTCGTCTATGATTATCAGAGTGCATCCTTATCCCTCCCACTGTTACTATTATTATTGTGATCTACTTACATCCCTTTCTACATATTTGCAATTAGTCCTCATCAGGAATGAAGATTTATTTATTTTATCAAAGGGAAGACATGGATGTTTGCATTTACAGTAATTGGACTTAATTAGTATCCATTCAAGGACTGGCTATGTCTTGAGATTTTTGGTCATGTTAACAATGATCTTTTAATGAGATCTTTAAACAAGATCCTAACAAGTGCATCACCCTTGATGGAATCACAGAGCACTGCGTCCCAGAGGAGTGTCAGCTGATCGGCCTTGTGATGACATTTGTAGGTTACATTATTTTACCATATATAATAAATAATGAAGAATATGTGTGGTTATGGTGTGAATATTGATGGCTGCTGGACGCGCATCTTCTAAGACCACGCATGGCCGCATACCCTCCAGCCCTAAAGATTGTTGAAGCCTCTGACAGATGTGTGAGTGTTACATTATATTTAGGTAGGGCAATCCCATCAGCCTACAGGAGGACAGGAATGCGGAAATACTGATACGCCATGACCCATTTGAGCTCAGTGCTGTCTGGGAGGCTCCTTCTGTTGCTCTCTCTACCAGATTGGCATGCCTTCTACACAAGCCTGATCCTACCAGCCCTCCCTACTGTGGACAGCAGTGGAGGGAAGGCCTAAGGGCAGTGAAAAGTGTGGAGAAGTGAGCCATTGGAGAAGTTGCCCATGGCAACCAATCAGCTGCTACATATAATTTTATACAATGCATTTTATAAATGTTATCTCAACACTGATTGGTTACCATGGGCAAATTCTCCACTGGCACACTGGCTCACTTCTCCACTCTTTTCACTGCTTCATGATGAAATAGGATGAGAATCCAAACTCCTCTGTTATGGCCAATACTTGATGGACTGCTCCTTCAGTCGAGGAATATTTGTTTCTTGCATGTTATTTCTCTATATTCCCTACATAGGTTAGATTAGTTACCTTCTGTATTCTGAAACAATCAGCAACAGACCCCCTGTATCCCTATACCACATATGTTCCTTCCTAGACATAGACATCCTCTTAATTTCCATATTCTAAGAGTGATTTCTTTTGTGACTGTTGTAACTGTAGTTCACTGGCCAGTTTACAAACCTTGGTTTTCTTTATCCCCTCACTCTTCTTCTCCCCTTCCCCTGCCATTCCTTTTCTCCCCAATATCGGTATACCAGTCCTGTCTGCTAAATGCTTTCCTCATAAATTTCAATTTCAGCAGGACAGTCGCTATTTCAGTGATCTGTCCTGCTCATATGATGGGGACTGCATTGTTTGGTCTCATGTCTCTCAGCTTTCTCTTGGCAACATAGAAACATAGAATTTGACTGCAGATAAGAACCACTTGGCCCATCTAGTCTGCCCCCTTTTTTTTGTTTACATTATTTTTATCTCTAACCTTGTTTGATCCTTATTTCTGTGTAAGGATATCCTTATGTCTATCCCATGCATATTTAAATTGCTCTACTGCCTTAGCCTCTACCACATCTGGTGGGAGGCTATTCCACTTGTCCACTACCCTTTCAGTGAAGTAATTTTTCCTCAAATTTCCCCTGAACCCCCCCCACCCCCACCCCTCCAGTCTCAGTTCATGTCCTCGTGTCCTATTGCTTCTCTTCATTTGGAGAATGTTTCCCTCCTGGACTTTGTTAAAAGCCTTGATATATTTGAAAGTTTATATCATGTCCCACCTTTCCCTTCTCTGCTCCAAACTATACATATTGAGATTTCTTAGTCTTTCTGGGTATGCTTTGTGATGTAGGCCATGCACCATTTTAGTTGCCCTTCTTTGTACAGTTTCTAATGTATTAATATCCTTTTGAAGATATGGCCTCCAGAATTGAACACAGTATTCTAGATGAGGCCGTACCAATGACCTATACAGTGGCATTATTACTTCTTTCTGCTGCTGATTCCTCTCCCAATGCAGCCAAGCATCTGACTAGCCTTCCTCATTGCTTTGTTACATTGCTTACCTGCCTTTAAGTCACCTGAAATAGTGACTCCTAGATCCCTTTCCTCCTCAGTAGTTTCCAGTATAGTGCCATTAATACTATATTTAGCCTTTGGATTTTTGAGACCCAAGTGCATGATTTTGCATTTCTTGGCATTAAACTGTAATTGCCACACTCTTGACCATTCCTCTAGTCTACCTAGATCCTCAATCATTTGTTTTAACCCACCTGGTGTGTCTACCCTGTTGCATACCTTTGTGTCATCTGCAAAAAGGTTTACTTTCCCTTTAATACCATTTGCAATGTCACCAATGAAGATATTAAAAAGCTCTGGTCCAAGATTCTTGGGGTACTCCACTGGTAACATTTCCTCCTGTGAATGCATTCCATTTACCACAACTCTTCGTTTTCTATCCTTCAACCAAGATCTTATCCATTCAATAATCCTAATATCCAATCCCAAACTTTCAAGTTTATTTAGCAGTCTGCGATGTGGAACAGTGTCAAAAGCTTTACTAAAGTCTAGATAAGCTATATCCATGGCTCCACCTTTTATCCATCACTTTAGTCACACAGTCAAAAAAGTAAATAAGATTTGTTTGACATGATTTCCCCCCCAGTGAATCCATGCTGTCTGGGATCCTGTAAATTGCCCGATTTGAGATAATCTACTACAACTCTTTCTTTTAAGAGTGTTTCCATCAATTTCCCTACTACTGATGTAAGACTCACTGGTCTGTAGTTTGCCTCTTCCTTGCTTCCACTTTTGTGCAGTGGGACTGTGTTTGCTCTTTTTCAGTCCTCTGGAAATACTCCTGTAGCTAATGACTGGTTGAATAATTCTGTCAATGGTGCTACCAGCACCTCTTTAAGTTCTTTTAGTATCCTTGGATGTATCCCATCTGGCCTAATAGATTTGTCCACTTTCAGCTTTGAGAGTTCAGTTATGACCTTCTCCTCTGTAAATGTACTTGTTTCATTTTCCTGAATATCCCTGCAACTTAACTGTGGCCCCTTCCCCTCTCTTTCTGTTGTAAATACTGAGCAAAAATAATTATTAAGATGATCTGCTGTTACATTGTCTCCCTCAACAAGACTCCCAGTCTCTGTCTTTAGTTTTATTATTCCACCTTTTGTTTTTCTCCTTTCACTTATATACCTAAAAAAAAGTTTTGCCTCCTTTACCACGGACTGGGCCATTTTCTCCTCAGCTTGTGCCTTTGCACATCTGATTACCTTCTTAGTCTCCTTCTGTCTAACAAGATATATCTCTTTGTCTTCATTATTTTGTGTCTGCTTATATTTCCTAAAAGCTATCTTTTTTGCTTTCACAATATTTGCTACTTTTTTCGCAAACCACACTGGCTTCCTTTTCCTTGTGTTTTTCCTAACACTTTTGATACAAAGGTCTGTTGCCTTTAATATTGCACATTTTAATGTTTCCCACCTCTCCTGCACTGCTTCCAAAGTTCCTCCACTCTGCCAAAGAATCGCTTACACATTTTCCTACAAAATCAGCCTTCCTAAAATCAAACACCTTTGTTTTTGTATGGGATGAGTCAGTCTCTGTCTTTATGCTGAACCAATAATTGGAAGTGAACAAGCCCATTTTAACAGGGGAAATGCATCTTCCTCTTCATGACTCTGGGACATCTTATCCACAGCAGGTTATTGACTCCAGCCACAAGCCTGCCCAGGGACCTGGGCAGCTACCGGTATCATTCGTAAAATTGATTGACCTCTATTTAATGTTGTGGGAGATATTTATCAGCCATTTATACTAAGGTGTATTTGTACAGCATGTACTAGCTTTTCTGGCTATGTGGATTCTGAATACTACCTGCACATATTATCACCATTTTTCAAGAAAAGGCAAACCATAAGAGATCCAATGTAATAGTGATAAGAGAACTATCTTTTTTCCCTGTTGCTTCACTCACTTTTTTATGCCTATGTAAATGTTTATCCATAAGAATTGGATCCCCTTTTTTTGATCCCAGCCTAGGCCGGGCTTATGTGATCACATGCATCTGTTCTAAATGAACCGTATTTTGCTATTTTCTTCTTTTCACCATATGTTTCTATACAATAGGGAATTTCTCTTTGTGACAAAGATACAGATATTTGACACAGGGAAAGTCAGATTTGCCATAGAGTGCTTCTGTGTATTTTGACAATTTACTCTCCTAATTTCCCTGGTCCTGATGGGACTATAAGTTATGGAACAATATTGATCTTGCGGAGGGATATACCTTAGTAGTGGCAGCACTTAGACACTCTTATTTGGTGGAACTTAATATTTCACCCCATTTTCCTATTTTCCTACTTTACTAATTTCCAGGACTCTCATCCACGATTCCAGGTTATCCCTGGTCTAACGTGAACAGCAGATCCTTTTGCCACAACTTACCCACTTGCTGTACACTTTACTCTCAGGTGTACTCTCATTAGTGCGTCAGAGACAAAATTTATGCCATTTATCTACTACCATACCTCACCGCCTGTGCCCAACCTCGCCCGATCTTGGAAGCGAAACGGTGGAGGGTTAGGCCAGTACCTGGAAGGGTGACCCCCAGGGAATACCCAGTGTCAGTAGTATGGCAATGGGTTAATTCCAACTTAATGCACTAACAGCAGGATCACCAACATCTTTTCTTCTTTCATACTGATATATTTATATGTCCTGAAAATAGGATTATTTCCCATGTGAGAAATCTTCAATATCTAAGTTACTATCTATCATAAGAGAATACGCCATATTCTGTAATTACGATACATATCTGCATGATCAATTTAGATCTTCATTAAATACAGGCCGTGCTTGTACTGGTGTGCTGGAATATGGATGGGATACTGTCAGTGTGCACATCCTTCTGCCAATCTATGTGAATATAGATAAACCAGAATACAATATTTTATTTTTTCTGTATACATTTATATGTATCCATGTATATCCTAGTAATGGGTTACAACAATAATATCTCAATTTATTTTATATAACAATAAAAGTTTTAATCACTCAATACATACACCTTCACACATTGGCCCTCATTCCGAGTTGATCGGTCGCAAGGCGAATTTAGCAGAGTTACACACGCTAAGCCGCCGCCTACTGGGAGTGAATCTTAGCTTCTTAAAATTGCGACCGATGTATGCGCAATATTGCGATTACTAACTACTTAGCAGTTTCAGAGTAGCTTCAGACTTACTCTGCCTGTGCGATCAGTTCAGTGCTTGTCGTTCCTGGTTGACGTCACAAACACACCCAGCGTTCGCCCAGGCACTCCCACCGTTTCTCCGGCCACTCCTGCGTTTTTTCCGGAAACGGTAGCGTTTTCAGCCACACGCCCCTGAAACGCCGTGTTTCCGCCCAGTAACACCCATTTCCTGTCAATCACATTACGATCGCCGGAGCGAAGAAAAAGCCGTGAGTAAAAATACTTTCTTCATAGTAAAGTTACTTGGCGCAGTCGCAGTGCGAACTTTGCGCATGCGTACTAAGCGGATTTTCACTGCGATGCGATGAAAAATACCGAGCGAACAACTCGGAATGAGGGCCCTTATTATTATTTGTGATAATCAAGAGTGCGCCCACACAAGAGTCTTCCTTCCCTTTCCCCATCTACCGCTTTATGCTGAACCATACTGCTTGATGATCACTGGATCCTAGGTTTTCACCCACTTTTACGTCCAATATTCTGTCTCCATTTGTAAGTATTAAGTCTAATATTGCGTCTTTCCGAGTGGGCTCCCTCACCAATTGGTGGAGGGATGCTCCCTGAAGGGTATTTAAAATGTCCCTACTTCTAGTGGAACTAGCAAACAGACTCCTTTTACATCAGGAAGATTAAAGTCTCCCATGAATATTACCTCTCCTTTTAATGCCATTTTAGTTATGTCCTGCAATAGGTTCTTGTCGAGTTCCTCTTCCTGACCTGGTGGCCTGTATATCACGACAATACGAATAATCGACTTCTCCCCTGTTTCTATGGTCACCCAAAGGGCCTCAGTTTTTTCTTCAATACTTTGTATTAAGGTAGTATTTATGCTTTTTTTTTAACATACATTGCTACCCCTCCTCCAATTTTTCCAGTTCTGTCCTTCCTAAATAAAGTATATCCCTATATAGCTATGTCCCAGTCATGATTTTCATTGTACCATGACTCTATAATTGCCACAATGTCTAGATCATCCCTCGTCATTATTGCAATTAGTTCTGGGATTTTATTTCCTAAGCTCCTAGCATTTGCACACATAGATTTTAGAGTTTTGTTTGTGCATTCTGTTCCTAACTATGTTCTTCTCTCTGCCTATGTTTATTTGGAATTGATCTGAATTATCTTCTGTTTCTGTGGCTATGCTTCCTATTCCCTTTGCCTGCAGAAACAATACCTCTGTGTTGGGGGAGCAGATTTCTTTATTCCTGTTTGGTTCACTGCCCCCCTCTGTTAGTTTAAATAGTTCAGTTAGTATTCTCGTTCCCCTTGAAGATGGGTGCCGGCCATCACTTTTGTATAAGCTCCTATCTTGCCAGATGGTGTGACTATGGCCTATAAATCCAAATCTCTCCTCATTGCACCATGTCCTTAGCCAAACATTGAAGTTTCTGATGTGATGAGTTCTGTCTTCCCCTTGTGTGCTGGCAATACTTCTGAAAAAGATACAGTGGTTGCCATCTGCTTCAGAGCAGTCCCTAACTTCCTAAATTCATCTTTTACAGCCATGAGTTCAGCATTTGCCAGGTCATTTGTCCCTAGGTGGACAATGACATCCATCTCCCCATCTTTTCTTGCTGCATTCACAATTCTTAGCATGCGCTCTTTATCCCTTGGAGCTGTGGCTCCAGGTAAGCACCTTACTTGTTTCTCAACTTCATTTGCATTTCCCAGATGTATTCCTCTAATAATGGAATCTCCCAAGAGAAGTGCAGTCCTCTTTGGAGATGCAATTTTCCTGTTCCATTTCCTGTTCCTATAGTGGTTAGAAGTCCCCATATCCTCCTGTTCTGTAGTGCCTCTATTTGTTGTATCTTCCAGCCCTGCAAGAGTAGCATATGAGTTTTGCAGTGTCACAGCTTGTGGGAGGTGTGTGTGTCCCTCTGGAAATCTCTGCCCATGAGTGCCCACAGTAGTCCAGGCAGAATGTCTTCTGGTGGCTCTCTGAGGCAGTGGAGGCCTCAAAGACACAGACATCCTACAAATCTCAGCATGCAGTTTTGCTATCTCCTCCTTCATCAGAATAAATTGCTCACAGATTGGACAGCAGGTGAGTCTCCACAATGCCTCTTTCCAAACAAATGCTTAACATACATTGCACTGCACTAGGCCAAACACTGTATCAGATGTTAATGGTATTGCAAATCTTTGTGTCACTTTTTGTGTATTATAAAACTCACCTTTTTTTGTATTCTAACTCGCCTTTTTCTGTATTCTAATTCACCTGCTGCAATTTCAAATTCACTTAATAAGCCAAGCCTCACTTTAGAATGCAAGCCTCTCACAATGAGCAAGCTCACTGAGTGTGGTCACTGTATATATAGTTTCTCAGACAGCTGTTATATTCAGTCCCTCCTCCTAATCACTTCACACCTAGATTCAGCCCCTCCTCCTCCTAGTTTCTCGTCACACTCTTTAAGAAAGCACAGAGAAACACAGCCAAATTCTCACAGTTTTCCCACAATATTACAATCCCTATATGGATAGACAGTGAAAACTCAACTGCTGCCATTCCAAACTCACTTTATAAGTCAAGCTTCACTTTAGAATGCAAGCCTCTCACAATGAGCAAGCTCACTGAGTGTGGTCTCTGTTTATATAGTTTCTCAGACAGCTGTTATATTCAGCCCCTCCTCCTAATCACTTCACACCTAGATTCAACCCCTCTTCCTCCTCGTTTCTCTTCACACTCTTTAAGAAAGCACAGAGACAAACACAGCCAAATTCTCACACCGTTTTCCCACAATATTACAATCCCTATATGGATAGATAAAGAAAACTCACCTGCTGCTGTTTCAAACTCACTTAATAAGCCAAGCCTCACTTTAGAATGCAAGCCTCTCACAATGAGCAAGCTCACTGAGTGTGGTCACTGTTTATATAGTTTCTCAGACAGCTGTTATATTCAGCCCCTCCTCCTAATCACTTCACACCTAGATTCAACCCCTCCTCCTCCTAGTTTCTCTTCACACTCTTTAAGAAAGCACAGAGACAAACACAGCCAAATTCTCACACAGTTTTCCCACAATATTACAATCCCTATATGGATAGACAGAGAAAACTCACCTGCTGCTGTTTCAAACTCACTTAATAAGCCAAGCTTCACTTTAGAATGCAAGCCTCTCACAATGAGCAAGCTCACTGAGTGTGGTAACTGTTTATATAGTTTCTCAGACAGATGTTATATTCAGCCCCTCCTCCTAATCACTTCACACCTAGATTCAACCCCTCCTCCTCCTTGTTTCTCTTCACACTCTTGAAGAAAGCACAGAGACAAACACAGCCAAATTCTCACAGTTTTCCCACAATATTACAATCCCTATATGAATAGACAGAGAAAACTCACCTGCTGCTGTTTCAAACTCACTTAATAAGCCAAGCCTCACTTTAGAATGCAAGCCTCTCACAATGAGCAAGCTCACTGAGTGTGGTCACTGTTTATATAGTTTCTCAGACAGATGTTATATTCAGCCCCTCCTCCTAATCACTTCACACCTAGATTCAACCCCTCCTCCTCCTAGTTTCTCTTCACACTCTTTAAGAAAGCACAGAGACAAACACAGCCAAATTCTCACACAGTTTTCCCACAATATTACAATCCCTATATGGATAGACAGAGAAAACTCACCTGCTGCTGTTTCAAACTCACTTAATAAGCCAAGCCTCACTTTAGAATGCAAGCCTCTCACAATGAGCAAGCTCACTGAGTGTGGTAACTGTTTATATAGTTTCTCAGACAGATGTTATATTCAGCCCCTCCTCCTAATCACTTCACACCTAGATTCAACCCCTCCTCCTCCTTGTTTCTCTTCACACTCTTTAAGAAAGCACAGAGACAAACACAGCCAAATTCTCACACTGTTTTCCCACAATATTACAATCCCTATATGGATAGATGAAGAAAACTCACCTGCTGCCGTTTAAAACTCACTTAATAAGCCAAGCCTCACTTTAGAATGCAAGCCTCTCACAATGAGCAAGCTCACTGAGTGTGGTCACTGTTTATATAGTTTCTCAGACAGCTGTTATATTCAGCCCCTCCTCCTAATCACTTCACACCTAGATTCAGCCCCTCCTCCTCCTAGTTTCTCTTCACACTCTTTAAGAAAGCAAAGAGACAAACACAGCCAAATTCTCACAGTTTTCCCACAATATTACAATCCCTATATGAATAGACAGAGAAAACTCACCTGCTGCTGTTTCAAACTCACTTAATAAGCCAAGCCTCACTTTAGAATGCAAGCCTCTCACAATGAGCAAGCTCACTGAGTGTGGTCACTGTTTATATAGTTTCTCAGACAGCTGTTATATTCAGCCCCTCCTCCTAATCACTTTACACCTAGATTCAGCCCCTCCTCCTCCTAGTTTCTCTTCACACTCTTTAAGAAAGCACAGAGACAAACACAGCCAAATTCTCACAGTTTTCCCACAATATTACAATCCCTATATGGATAGACAGAGAAAACTCACCTGCTGCTGTTTCAAACTCACTTAATAAGCCAAGCCTCACTTTAGAATGCAAGCCTCTCACAATGAGCAAGCTCACTGAGTGTGTTCACTGTTTATATAGTTTCTCAGACAGCTGTTATATTCAGCCCCTCCTCCTAATCACTTCACACCTAGAGTCAGCCCCTCCTCCTCCTCCTCGTTTCACTTCACACTCTTTAAGAAAGCACAGAGAGAAACACAGCCAAATTCTCACACAGTTTTCCCACAATATTACAATCCCTATATGGATAGACAGAGAAAACTCACCAGCTGCCATTTCAAACTCACTTAATAAGCCAAGGCTCACTTTAGAATGCAAGCCTCAATAGATTCTCTATGGGGTTCAGGTCAGGCGAGTTTGCTGGTCAATCCAGCACAGTAATCCCATGGTCATTGAACCAGGTTTTGGTACTTTTGCCAGTGTGGGCAAGTGTCAAGTCCTGCTGGAAACTGAAGTCAGCATCTCCATAAAGCTTGTCTGCTGAAGTGCCCTAAAAATGTCCTGGTAGATGGCTGTGTTGACTCTGGATTTAATAAAGCACAGTGGACCAACACCAGCAGATGACATGGCTCCCCAAATCAACACAGACTGTGGAAACTTCACACTGGACTTCAATCATCTTGGACTGTGTGCCTCTCCATTCTTCCTCCATACTCTGGGACCTTGGTTTCCAAATAAGATGCAAAATTTGCTCTCATTAGAAAAGAGGACTTTGGACCACTGAGCAACAGACCAGTTCTTTTTTTCTTTAGCCCAGGTAAGACGCTTTTGACGTTGTTTGTTGTTCAGGAGAGGCTTGACAAGAGCAATACGACATTGAAGAAGCTGACTCAATTTTCCAGTAGGACTTGACACCTGCCCACACTGGCAAAACCTGGTTCAATGACCGTGGGATTACTGTGCTGGATTGGCCAGCAAACTCCCCTGACCTGAACCCCATAGAGAATCTATGGGGCATTGCCAAGAGAAAGATGAGAGGCATGAGACCGAACAATGCAGAAGAGCTGAAGGCCGCTATTGAAGCATCCTGGTTTTCCATAACACCTCAGCAGTGCCACAGGCTGATAGAATCCATGTCACGCCGCAGTAGCTAGTAATTAATGCAAAAGGGGCTTAAACCTAGTACTGAGTACATATGCATGATTATACTTTTCAGAGGGCCAACATTTCTGTATTTAAAATCCTTTTTGTATTGATTTTATGTAATATTCTAATTTTCTGAGATTTTGGATTTGGGGTTATCTTAAATTGTAAACCAAAATCATCAAAATGATAACAAATAATGGCTTGAAATATCTTACTTTGCATGTAATGAGTCTATATAATATATTAGTTTCCATTTTTAAGTTGAATTCCTGAAATACATGAACTTTTGCACGATATTCTAATTTTCTGAGTTTCACGTGTGTGTGTGTGTGTGTGTGTGTGTGTGTGTGTGTGTGTGCGTGCGTGCATGTGTGTATATATATATATATATATATATATATATATGCAGCATAAATGATAGGTTTAATCACCTTCTTGGGTTGGTGTCTTCTATGACCATTATGGCTTCTTCACCATTAGCCAGTCCTTTTCTATTCATGTTATTCACTTCAATATTCTGGTTAGTCAACTTGCTTTTAATCCCTAGAAAGAATAATGAATTCAGAGAAACCTCCTATTTACAGATTACATCAGGTACTTATCATGTATCCAGTTTCCGTCTGTGTAGATTAGGGCTGCCAAGTTTACAGAAATGAAAAGCCGGGATTACAGAACAGTCCTGAACTATGTACAGTCTGCAGGCTGAAAACCATTATTTATATAATGTCTGTTGTGCTTGTGGAAGAGAGAAACGTAACTGCAAGTAATCTATACAAACCACATACAGGCAGCACGCTGGATACAGGACACAC
This sequence comes from Pseudophryne corroboree, assembly GCF_028390025.1. NCBI lineage: Eukaryota > Metazoa > Chordata > Amphibia > Anura > Myobatrachidae > Pseudophryne > Pseudophryne corroboree. Next base: position 87,285,692 of record NC_086448.1, read on the forward strand.
AGAGTTATGCAATCCCTGCCTTACCGTACGTGCCCTCTGATGAGTCAATGCAACTTTCCTTCTGTCACACAGTCACAAGGACAGACCTGGCTGGTGGCTTTTATATCCCTGATGGGGATGTTTGTGAAGTGAGGTCAGTTCCCAGGCCCCTCCCTCACTGATGACGGCTTCATACTATTTGTGAATGGAGATAACTCCAAGTAACTCACATTAACCATCACTATATCCATCCTGACTGGGGCTTTGCTCTCTACTCCATGTTCCTATACTATTTCTAGCTGTAAATATGTACATGGGTGATAATACAGTCACACTCCTGAGAATCCGACCCATCATATTATGTGATACAACAATAATCTAAAAACATCTCTTTATACATAAGGATCAATCTAGTTAGGTGCGAGTTTGTATCATGAAACCACTATTCAATAAAAAAAATGCCAGTTTACGGTACCCGTGGTGAGCCTGGGTGACTTTTCAACCATAAGTGACCTGGGAGAAGGGAATGAAGAAGTGGGGAACCCATCCTAGAGCCCCCAAAAAAGTGGCAACTGGGGGGAATACAAATGACTTACCAGCGGGTGGGATGCTGGCTGTCAATAGCCAGATAGCGGCATTCCACCCGCCAGAATGCTGGCAGCGGGGCGAGCGCTAAGAGTCCCCTTGCAGGCTTGCTGCGCTCGCCATGCTGCGGCCTTGGTGGCTTGCTACGCTCGCCACAGGATCTATTCCGGCTGTTGGTATTGTCGGCTGTTGGGATTTTAGCGTCGGTATTGATGATTTAACTACCGTGAGATGGCCACCAAGTACATCTAATTATATCTTGTTGGAACGTCAATTGGCAGTGATGAACGGCAGGTTATGATTTATGATTACATTTTTGTGAGATTTTCATCTATTATTATTATTATCAAATGAGCATTTTATCACACTGTATAGAAAGGAATTCACCAACTGTTGTGAAACCAGTTATTTACAATCTATGCTACCAGCAATACAGAGGGGGGTATTCAATTATTTTCACCTCCTTCCAGAACCGTTCTGCTTCTGCTGACAGGGGTGGTATAATTATTTCAGCTCGCTACCCCTGGAGTAGCGAGGGCGCTCAACCCTTTACACAGCTAAACCTGGTTACTATGGGCGTGATATGTGCGAAAAAGAGTCTTCTTTCCTCCTTTTAGACACATTAGGGTATTCGTGTTGCAGCCGATTTCAGCCAAGATCAATCTTGGCTGAAATCGGCCGTTTGAGATTGCAACTTTTTGAAATAAAAAACAAAATACGTTAATTTACTAGACTACCATTTTTTTTTTTTTTTCAATTAGAGTTCACCAATGCCGATGTTATTAGTACAGCAGTGTTTTACGGGAGATATTAGTAAAAACCTGCTAGACATAACACAATGAAGCCCGGGCGGATCAGTGAGATCAATGCAGGGCTTCATTGTATACTAGTGATGTGCACCGGACATTTTTCGGGTTTTGTGTTTTGGTTTTGGATTCGGAAGCGTTTTGGCAAAACCTCACCGAAATTTTTTTGTCGGATTCGGGTGTGTTTTGGATTCGGGTGTTTTTTTCAAAAAACCCTAAAAAACAGCTTAAATCATAGAATTTGGGGGTCATTTTGATCCCATAGTATTATTAACCTCAATAACCATAATTTCCACTCATTTCCAGTCTATTCTGAACACCGCACACCATTATTTTTAGTCCTAAAATTTGCACCGAGGTCGCTGGATGGCTAAGCTAAGCGACACAAGTGGCCGTCACAAACACCTGGCCCATCTAGGAGTGGCACTGCAGTGTCAGGCAGGATGGCACTTCAAAAAAATAGTCCCCAAACAGCACATGATGCAAAGAAAAAAAGAGGCGCACCAAGGTCGCTGTGTGACTAAGATAAGCGACACAAGTGGCCGACACAAACACCTGGCCCTTCTAGGAGTGGCACTGCAGTGTCAGACAGGATGGCACTTCAAAAAAATAGTCCCCAAACAGCACATGATGCAAAGAAAAAAAGAGGTGCACCAAGGTCGCTGTGTGACTAAGCTAAGCGACACAAGTGGCCGACACAAACACCTGGCCCATCTAGGAGTGGCACTGCAGTGTCAGACAGGATGGCACTTCAAAAAAAATAGTCCCCAAACAGCACATGATGCAAAAAAAAAAAAAAAAGAGGCGCACCAAGGTCGCTGTGTGACTAAGCTAAGCGACACAAGTGGCCGACACAAACACCTGGCCCATCTAGGAGTGGCACTGCAGTGTCTGACAGGATGGCACTTCAAAAAAATTGTCCCCAAACAGCACATGATGCAAAGAAAAAAAGAGGCGCACCAAGGTCGCTGTGTGACTAAGATAAGCGACACAAGTGGCCGACACAAACACCTGGCCCATCTAAGAGTGGCACTGCAGTGTCAGACAGGATGGCACTTCAAAAAAATAGTCCCCAAACAGCACATGATGCAAAGAAAAAAAGAGGCACACCAAGGTCGCTGTGTGACTAAGCTAAGCGACACAAGTGGCCGACACAAACACCTGGCCCATCTAGGAGTGGCACTGCAGTGTCAGACAGGATGGCACTTCAAAAAAATTGTCCCCAAACAGCACATGATGCAAAGAAAAATGAAAGAAAAAAAGAGGTGCAAGATGGAATTGTCCTTGGGCCCTCCCACCCACCCTTATGTTGTATAAACAGGACATGCACACTTTAATGAACCCATCATTTCAGCGACAGGATCTGCCACACGACTGTGACTGAAATGACTGGTTGGTTTGGGCCCCCACCAAAAAAGAAGCAATCAATCTCTCCTTGCACAAACTGGCTCTACAGAGGCAAGATGTCCACCTCATCATCATCCTCCGATTCCTCACCCCTTTCACTGTGTACATCCCCCTCCTCACAGATTATTAATTCGTCCCCACTGGAATCCACCATCTCAGATCCCTGTGTACTTTCTGGAGGCAATTGCTGGTGAATGTCTCCACGGAGGAATTGATTATAATTCATTTTGATGAACATCATCTTCTCCACATTTTCTGGAAGTAACCTCGTACGCCGATTGCTGTCAAGGTGAGCGGCTGCACTAAACACTCTTTCGGAGTACACACTGGAGGGAGGGCAACTTAGGTAGAATAAAGCCAATTTGTGCAAGGGCCTCCAAATTGCCTCTTTTTCCTGCCAGTATACATACGGACTGTCTGACGTGCCTACTTGGATGCGGTCACTCATATAATCCTCCACCATTCTTTCAATGGTGAGAGAATCATATGCAGTGACAGTAGACGACATGTCAGTAATCGTTGGCAGGTCCTTCAGTCCGGACCAGATGTCAGCACTCGCTCCAGACTGCCCTGCATCACCGCCAGCAGGTGGGCTCGGGATTAGCCTTTTCCTCGCACCCCCAGTTGCGGGAGAATGTGAAGGAGATGTTGACGGGTCAGGTTCCGCTTGACTTGACAATTTGCTCACCAGCAGGTCTTTGAACCTCTGCAGACTTGTGTCTGCCGGAAAGAGAGATACAACGTAGGGTTTAAATCTAGGATCGAGCACGGTGGCCAAAATGTAGTGCTCTGATTTCAACAGATTGACCACCCGTGAATCCTGGTTAAGCGAATTAAGGGCTCCATCCACAAGTCCCACATGCCTAGCGGAATCGCTCTGTTTTAGCTCCTGCTTCAATGTCTCCAGCTTCTTCTGCAAAAGCCTGATGAGGGGAATGACCTGACTCAGGCTGGCAGTGTCTGAACTGACTTCACGTGTGGCAAGTTCAAAGGGTTGCAGAACCTTGCACAACGTTGAAATCATTCTCCACTGCGCTTGAGTCAGGTGCATTCCCCCTCCTTTGCCTATATCGTGGGCAGATGTATAGGCTTGAATGACCTTTTGCTGCTCCTCCATCCTCTGAAGCATATAGAGGGTTAAATTCCACCTCGTTACCACCTCTTGCTTCAGATGATGACAGGGCAGGTTCAGGATTGTTTGGTGGTGCTCCAGTCTTCTGTACGCGGTGGCTGAATGCCGAAAGTGGCCCGCAATTCTTCGGGCCACCGACAGCATCTCTTGCACGCCCCTGTCATTTTTTAAATAATTCTGCACCACCAAATTCAATGTATGTGCAAAACATGGGACGTCTTGGAATTTGCCCAGATGTAATGCACGCACAATATTGCTGGCGTTGTCCGATGTCACAAATCCCCAGGAGAGTCCAATTGGGGTAAGCCATTCTGCGATGATCTTCCTCAGTTTCCGTAAGAGGTTGTCAGCTGTGTGCCTCTTCTGGAAAGCGGTGATACAAAGCGTAGCCTGCCTAGGAACGAGTTGGCGTTTGAGAGATGCTGCTACTGGTGCCGCCGCTGCTGTTCTTGCTGCGGGAGGCAATACATCTACCCAGTGGGTGTCACAGTCATATAGTCCTGAGTCTGCCCTGCTCCACTTGTCCACATGTCCGTGGTTAAGTGGACATTGGGTACAACTGCATTTTTTAGGACACTGGTGACTCTTTTTCTGAGGTCTGTGTACATTTTCGGTATCGCCTGTCTAGAGAAATGGAACCTAGATGGTATTTGGTACCGGGGACACAGTACCTCAATCAAGTCTCTAGTTGCCTCTGAATTAACAGTGGATACCGGAACCACGTTTCTCACCGCCCAGGCTGCCAAGGCCTGAGTTACAGATGTAGCCACCTTTATCTTGACTGTTTCTCCGCCGAGACGGGCGTCTAGCCACGCTAATGCGATAGCTGAGTTTCATCACAGGCAGGCGCGTTGAGACGATCTAGATACTCATCATGCATTACACATCTCCACCACTGTGTCGCTAATGCTCCACTAATCCAGTACTTTCGATCGTACAGTATAGCGGCGGATTGATCTACAGCTCTGGCAATACTGTAGGCGTAACGGGAGGCGGTGGAAAAAAGTATGGAGTACTGTACAGTATGTGTATGGAGACGCAACTACAGTAATTGTGTAAAAGGAAGAATGTACAGTACAATGTATAAACACCGTGCTTTTAAAATATATGAGCGTCTGAGTTCGCTAATGCATAATGGGAATGGAGGACTAGCAAATGCGAGCGTCCGAGTCCTCTAAGGCATAAACCAACAGCAATGGGGCGGGGGCCGGGCGCTGTTTGCAGTACTTTCACACATGAAATTGGAAATCTCTCATGAGGCGTCGTGGGCTAGGGGTGAAGGCTCCCACCTCCCTCGCTGGGAGTCCAGGGTTCGAGACCTGATGTGCTTTCTTTCTTTTTTTTTTTTTTTTCTGTAATAATGCACTGTATTATTTTATTTACATTGTAAGACAGTCAATGGAAGGATGCACACAGGTTTCACATAAATCAAAGTACATCTGCAGGAGCGATTCTTTACGCTAAATGCACCTAAACAGCGGGAATGAAATGAGTGTATTCTGACGCTACCAACTGAGCAAAACAGTACTGTACAGTAGATCTTCAGCGTTTGTGTATTGCACAGGACCTGAATTTCCTCCCTGTGCAGGCCCCCAGGGGGGAAGGGCGATGGGGGTAGGGGGGAGACGATGGAAAATACTGTGCCTTTGAAATGCAATTACATGAGCGTCCGAGTACACTACGGCATACTGTAAACCAACACCAATGGGAAGGAAGTGCCAACCTTATTTTTAATGTGTTCCCGTGACATTCACTTTAAAAAAAAAAAAATTATCTCCAATACAGTACATCCAATGGAAGGATGCACACAGGTTTCACATAAATCAAAGTACATCTGCAGGAGCGATTCTTTACGCTAAATGCAACCTACAGTACAGTACGGTACTGTAAGTGAGCAAAATAGTACTACAGTGGGCGTTTGTGTATTGCACATGACCTGCATTCCCTCCCTGTCTACTGCATGATCTGTGCAGGCTCCCATGGGGGAAGGGCAACAGGCTAGCAGGAGGCGGAGGAAAACACCGTGCTTTACAAATGCGAGCGTCCGAGTCCTCTAAGGCATAAACCAACAGCAATGGGGCGGGGGCCGGGCGCTGTTTGCAGTACTTTCACACATGAAATTGGAAATCTCTCATGAGGCGTCGTGGGCTAGGGGTGAAGGCTCCCACCTCCCTCGCTGGGAGTCCAGGGTTCGAGACCTGATGTGCTTTCTTTCTTTTTTTTTTTTTTTTCTGTAATAATGCACTGTATTATTTTATTTACATTGTAAGACAGTCAATGGAAGGATGCACACAGGTTTCACATAAATCAAAGTACATCTGCAGGAGCGATTGTTTACGCTAAATGCACCTAAACAGCGGGAATGAAATGAGTGTATTCTGACGCTACCAACTGAGCAAAACAGTACTGTACAGTAGATCTTCAGCGTTTGTGTATTGCACAGGACCTGAATTTCCTCCCTGTGCAGGCCCCCAGGGGGGAAGGGCGATGGGGGTAGGGGGGAGACGATGGAAAATACTGTGCCTTTGAAATGCAATTACATGAGCGTCCGAGTACACTACGGCATACTGTAAACCAACACCAATGGGAAGGAAGTGCCAACCTTATTTTTAATGTGTTCCCGTGACATTCACTTTAAAAAAAAAAAAATTATCTCCAATACAGTACATCCAATGGAAGGATGCACACAGGTTTCACATAAATCAAAGTACATCTGCAGGAGCGATTCTTTACGCTAAATGCAACCTACAGTACAGTACGGTACTGTAAGTGAGCAAAATAGTACTACAGTGGGCGTTTGTGTATTGCACATGACCTGCATTCCCTCCCTGTCTACTGCATGATCTGTGCAGGCTCCCATGGGGGAAGGGCAACAGGCTAGCAGGAGGCGGAGGAAAACACCGTGCTTTACAAATGCGAGCGTCCGAGTCCTCTAAGGCATAAACCAACAGCAATGGGGCGGGGGCCGGGCGCTGTTTGCAGTACTTTCACACATGAAATTGGAAATCTCTCATGAGGCGTCGTGGGCTAGGGGTGAAGGCTCCCACCTCCCTCGCTGGGAGTCCAGGGTTCGAGACCTGATGTGCTTTCTTTCTTTTTTTTTTTTTTTTCTGTAATAATGCACTGTATTATTTTATTTACATTGTAAGACAGTCAATGGAAGGATGCACACAGGTTTCACATAAATCAAAGTACATCTGCAGGAGCGATTCTTTACGCTAAATGCACCTAAACAGCGGGAATGAAATGAGTGTATTCTGACGCTACCAACTGAGCAAAACAGTACTGTACAGTAGATCTTCAGCGTTTGTGTATTGCACAGGACCTGAATTTCCTCCCTGTGCAGGCCCCCAGGGGGGAAGGGCGATGGGGGTAGGGGGGAGACGATGGAAAATACTGTGCCTTTGAAATGCAATTACATGAGCGTCCGAGTACACTACGGCATACTGTAAACCAACACCAATGGGAAGGAAGTGCCAACCTTATTTTTAATGTGTTCCCGTGACATTCACTTTAAAAAAAAAAAAATTATCTCCAATACAGTACATCCAATGGAAGGATGCACACAGGTTTCACATAAATCAAAGTACATCTGCAGGAGCGATTCTTTACGCTAAATGCAACCTACAGTACAGTACGGTACTGTAAGTGAGCAAAATAGTACTACAGTGGGCGTTTGTGTATTGCACATGACCTGCATTCCCTCCCTGTCTACTGCATGATCTGTGCAGGCTCCCATGGGGGAAGGGCAACAGGCTAGCAGGAGGCGGAGGAAAACACCGTGCTTTACAAATGCGAGCGTCCGAGTCCTCTAAGGCATAAACCAACAGCAATGGGGCGGGGGCCGGGCGCTGTTTGCAGTACTTTCACACATGAAATTGGAAATCTCTCATGAGGCGTCGTGGGCTAGGGGTGAAGGCTCCCACCTCCCTCGCTGGGAGTCCAGGGTTCGAGACCTGATGTGCTTTCTTTCTTTTTTTTTTTTTTTTCTGTAATAATGCACTGTATTATTTTATTTACATTGTAAGACAGTCAATGGAAGGATGCACACAGGTTTCACATAAATCAAAGTACATCTGCAGGAGCGATTCTTTACGCTAAATGCACCTAAACAGCGGGAATGAAATGAGTGTATTCTGACGCTACCAACTGAGCAAAACAGTACTGTACAGTAGATCTTCAGCGTTTGTGTATTGCACAGGACCTGAATTTCCTCCCTGTGCAGGCCCCCAGGGGGGAAGGGCGATGGGGGTAGGGGGGAGACGATGGAAAATACTGTGCCTTTGAAATGCAATTACATGAGCGTCCGAGTACACTACGGCATACTGTAAACCAACACCAATGGGAAGGAAGTGCCAACCTTATTTTTAATGTGTTCCCGTGACATTCACTTTAAAAAAAAAAAAATTATCTCCAATACAGTACATCCAATGGAAGGATGCACACAGGTTTCACATAAATCAAAGTACATCTGCAGGAGCGATTCTTTACGCTAAATGCAACCTACAGTACAGTACGGTACTGTAAGTGAGCAAAATAGTACTACAGTGGGCGTTTGTGTATTGCACATGACCTGCATTCCCTCCCTGTCTACTGCATGATCTGTGCAGGCTCCCATGGGGGAAGGGCAACAGGCTAGCAGGAGGCGGAGGAAAACACCGTGCTTTACAAATGCGAGCGTCCGAGTCCTCTAAGGCATAAACCAACAGCAATGGGGCGGGGGCCGGGCGCTGTTTGCAGTACTTTCACACATGAAATTGGAAATCTCTCATGAGGCGTCGTGGGCTAGGGGTGAAGGCTCCCACCTCCCTCGCTGGGAGTCCAGGGTTCGAGACCTGATGTGCTTTCTTTCTTTTTTTTTTTTTTTTCTGTAATAATGCACTGTATTATTTTATTTAGGATAAGGAGGAGGAGGATAAGGAGGAGTGGATAATGGAGTGGGCTTAATATTAGTGTTATGGACTGCAATTAGTTTCCTGTATGAAACAGATACAGTACAGTAAATAACCCTCCTTGGAAGTGCATGGGCCCTGTGAGACTTACAGTAGTGTACAGCATAAGGGTCGACTGACATGATGTACAAGCATTACATACAGTACATGTCAGTACTGTATGTAAATTCTTCAATTATTGCCTAACAACAATGCTGCTTACTGTATATTAAATACTGTAGGCCTAGAAATGTGCATCTCAATATAGTAGTTAAAAACACAGGGGCCTATGTGGATAAGCGAGTTCTATGCACACTAAAAATGGCCACCGACCGTGAACCCCCAGCACGTGGCAGCGCTCGGATATGTAGTGAGATACAATATGGCATACATTTCACAGTTCAGGGGGCAATGCTGAAGGAGCGTCACAATCCCCTAGCTCAATTACATTGGGATAAGCGAGGTCTATGCACATTACGGTATACCGAGCTGGATCGCTTAGCAACCTGACAAAATGGCCGCCGACCGTGAACTCCCAGCACGTGGCAGCGCTCGGATATGTAGTGAGATACAATATGGCATACATTTCACAGTTCAGGGGGCAATGCTGAAGGAGCGTCACAATCCCCTAGCCAAAATACACAGGGGAGGGATAAGCTACTGTAGGATTGCATACAGTATTACGGTACACCGGACTCAATCGCATAGCACACTGTCAAAACGACCACTACCCATGAACCCCCACCTCCTGAACCCCCACCTCGTGGCAGGCAGCAGTTGGGTATGGAATGAGAAATGGCATAAGCTGTGCAGGCTACGGGGCGATGCTGAAGGAGCGTCACAATCCCCTAGCTCAATTACATTGGGATAAGCGAGGTCTATGCACATTACGGTATACCGAGCTGGATCGCTTAGCAACCTGACAAAATGGCCGCCGACCGTGAACTCCCAGCACGTGGCAGCGCTCGGATATGTAGTGAGATACAATATGGCATACTGTACATTTCACAGTTCAGGGGGCAATGCTGAAGGAGCGTCACAATCCCCTAGCTCAATACAGTATCTCACGCTTACAGTATCTTACAGTATACGCTTACAGTATCTGTGTATTTTGGCTAGGGGATTGTGACGCTCCTTCAGCATCGCCCCGTAGCCTGCACAGCTTATGCCATTTCTCATTCCATACCCAACTGCTGCCTGCCACGAGGTGGGGGTGAATAAAAAAAATAATAAAGTGTGAAAAAAACTACAGTAACATGCATTAGTACTTAAGGAATCGAACCCTGGACTCTGAGTATAGGAAGCGAAACACTTCACCACTTCGCCGCAGACAAATGTATAAATCCGTTGGTTTTGATTATGCTGTAATGGCTACGGGATTAAGACGATAACATACTGTAGAAAATTCCTAATCTTGAGAGGCAATAGTGAACTTGTAACACACATCCATTTGCGACAGTGTACACTACTGGTTTTACAGTACTGTGTTTTGTCTGCGGGACTCGGACGCTCACATACAGTATTCATAAAGTATTGTAGATGGATCATATACTGTATGCTGTACTACTGTATTTGCGTCGGTGTCGTACTGTATATACTGTACAGTACTGTATTAAATAATGCAGCGTAATGAGTACAGTATTTGCTGTATGCAGCGTAATGAGACGCCTTAGTAAAGTAGTCCTTATTATGTATGTCAGTATTGTATTTTACGGGAGACCACACGCATGCGCAGTGGTGATTGTAAAAAGCGACATCTGGTGGCTGATCGCAGGTATTACACGTAAAGGTAACGCCAAACGTCAAATGTCTGTCTCCGTGCGATTAGATAGCCTCTCTGTGGCTATGCGCGCCTCGCTACGCCACAGTGCGCTGCGTATGGTCGAACGGGCCAACCGCCGCGGCCACTCAAGATAAAGGTGGCTACATCTGTATCTGCTTTGCAGCAGGATGACTGCTGTGATATTTCATCTTCCTCGCAAAGGACTGTTGGACAGTCAATTGCTTACTGGAAGTAGTACAAGTGGTCTTCCGACTTTCCCTCTGGGATGACGATCGACTCCCAGCAGCTACAACAGCAGCGCCAGCAGTAGTAGGCGTTACACTCAAGGATGCATCGGAGGAATCCCAGGCAGGAGAGGACTCGTCAGACTTGCCAGTGACATGGCCTGCAGGACTATTGGCTTTCCTTGGTAAGGAGGAAATTGACACTGAGGGAGTTGGTGGTTTGGTTTGCAGAGGAAGGGATTTAGTGGTCAGTGGACTGCTTCTGCTGTCACCCAAAGTTTTTGAACTTGTCACTGACTTAAGATGAATGCGCTGCAGGTGACGTATAAGGGAGGATGTTCCGAGGTGGTTAACGTCCTTACCCCTACTTATTACAGCTTGACAAAGGCAACACACGGCTTGACATCTGTTGTCCGCATTTGTGTTGAAATAATTCCACACCGAAGAGCTGATTTTTTTTGTATTTTGACCAGGCATATCAATGGCCATATTCGTCCCACGGACAACAGGTGTCTCCCCGGGTGCCTGACTTAAACAAACCACCTCACCATCAGAATCCTCCTTGTCAATTTCCTCCCCAGCGCCAGCAACACCCATATCCTCATCCTGGTGTACTTCAACAGTGACATCTTCAATTTGACTATCAGGAACTGGACTGCGGGTGCTCCTTCAAGCACTTACAGGGGGCGTGCAAATGGTGGAAGGCGCAAGCTCTTCCCGTCCAGTGTTGGGAAGGTCAGGCATCGCAACCGACACAATTGGACTCTCCTTGGGGATTTGTGATTTAGAAGAACGCACAGTTCTTTGCTGTGCTTTTGCCAGCTTAAGTCTTTTCATTTTTCTAGCGAGAGGATGAGTGCTTCCATCCTCATGTGAATCTGAACCACTAGCCATGAACATAGGCCAGGGCCTCAGCCGTTCCTTGCCACTCCGTGTCGTAAATGGCATATTGGCAAGTTTACGCTTCTCATCAGACGCTTTCAATTTTGACTTTTGGGTCATTTTACTGAACTTTTGTTTTTTGGATTTTACATGCTCTCTACTATGACATTGGGCATCGGCCTTGGCAGACGACGTTGATGGCATTTCATCGTCTCGGCCATGACTAGTGGCAGCAGCATCAGCACGAGGTGGAAGTGGATCTTGATCTTTCCCTATTTTAACCTCCACATTTTTGTTCTCCATTTTTTAATGTGTGCAATTATATGCCAGTATCAATAGCAATGGCCTACTACTATATATACTGCGCACAACTAAAATGCACCACAGGTATAGAATGTATATGGATAGTATACTTAATGATGACACAGAGGTAGGTACAGCAGTGGCCTTCCGTACCGTACTGCTATATATACTGGGGGTCACTGTGTCAGCAAACTGCAAAACTAAAATGCACCACAGGTATAGAATGTAGATGGATAGTATACTTAATGACGACACAGAGGTAGGTACAGCAGTGGCCTTCCGTACCGTACTGCTATATATACTAGTGGTCACTGTGTCAGCAAACTGCAAAACTAAAATGCACCACAGGTATAGAATGTAGATGGATAGTATATTTAATGACGACACAGAGGTAGGTACAGCAGTGGCCTTCCATGCCGTACTGCTATATATACTGGTGGTCACTGTGTCAACAAACTGCAAAACTAAAATGCACCACAGGTATAGAATGTAGATGGATAGTATACTTAATGATGACACAGAGGTAGGTACAGCAGTGGCCTTCCGTACCGTACTGCTATATATAGTATACTGGTGGTCACTGTGTCAGCAAACTGCAAAACTAAAATGCACCACAGGTATAGAATGTAGATGGATAGTATACTTAATGACAACACAGAGGTAGGTACAGCAGTGGCCTTCTGTACCGTACTGCTATATATAGTATACTGGTGGTCACTGTGTCAGCAAACTGCAAAACTAAAATGCACCACAGGTAGAGAATGTAGATGGATAGTATACTTAATGACGACACAGAGGTAGGTACAGCAGTGGCCTTCCGTACCGTACTGCTATATATAGTATACTGGTGGTCACTGTGTCAGCAAACTGCAAAACTAAAATGCACCACAGGTATAGAATGTAGATGGATAGTATACTTAATGATGACACAGAGGTAGGTACAGCAGTGGCCTTCCGTACCGTACTGCTACATATAGTATACTGGTGGTCACTGTGTCAGCAAACTGCAAAACTAAAATGCACCACAGGTATAGAATATAGATGGATAGTATACTTAATGACGACACAGAGGTAGGTACAGCAGTGGCCTTCCGTACCGTACTGCTATATATAGTGTACTGGTGGTCACTGTGTCAGCAAACTGCAAAACTAAAATGCACCACAGGTATAGAATGTAGATGGATAGTATACTTAATGACGACACAGAGGTAGGTACAGCAGTGGCCTACTGTACCGTAATGCTATATATTATATGCTGGTGGTCACTGGTCAGCAAAACTCTGCACTGTACTCCTCCTATATAATATTATACTGGTGGTCCCCAGTCCCCACAATAAAGCAGCACACTGAGCACAGATATGGAGTGTTTTTCAGGCAGACAACGTATACTGGTGGTCACTGTCAGCAAAACTCTGCACTGTACTCCTGCTATATAATACAGCTGCTCCCCAGTCTCCACAATTAAGCAGTGTGAGCACAGATTATGCAGCACACTGAGCACAGATATGGAGTGTTTTTCAGGCAGACAACGTATTACTGGTGGTTGTTAGGTTCCTGGTGCTCAGAACAAGGGAGATGTTATAAAGAGAGTCCAGAGCACCAGGACGTAATGCTGGTAAAGGGAAACGGAATGGGAATAGCCCCTGGCACCCTACCTCCGTTGTTTTACCCGTGCTGTCTATTCACTCTTGCGAGACTATGGTTTCTTGGTCCCATGGCAGCCGCGTTTGAAGGGCGGATTAAGTCTGCCCAACTCCGATGCCCCCTCAGGTCTTAAGGAAAGACAAAGAGTGAACTGAGACAGGGTAATAACAAGGGGCCCTCTAACTGAAACAACCAAAGCCAGGGGCTACAGACTAGCCTAAAACTAAATGTATGTGCGGCTTGCCGCCAAAGGAAAAGAACAACAAAGGAAATGCTGTCCACACACCGACACAATACTTTTGTGTATCAACGGTGACAGCATAAGCAGAACCCTCTGCAAAACACCAGTGACAGATATAATCAAGGAATACAGTGGCCTAGGCCGACGGACGTGGCAGAGCCGCTACTCACGGAACCGGTACAAATACTGGCAAACGGACAGGAACCCCCAACGCTGCCGACACAGACTCTCAGAACTGGAGGACAGGCAGAATCCCAAACGACAGACCGGTGGACACCAAGAAGCCAGAAACTCGACCAGGCATAGGCAAAGCCACAGGACTTCTGGACAGGAACACTTCACGGCAGGACACGGGATCAGACACAGGAATCGACACAGGGACTGACACAGGAATCAACACAGGAAGCAGCTAAACAGACACTGCTAGACTGGAGCTCAGGAACTGGCAGGAACAAGCTCAGAACTCAAGCAGACTGGAAACTTAGAAATATCACCAGCCTCTGTGAATTGCACTCAACCAGCATATAACAGAGAGGCCTAATTAATTATGTTATGCAGCTGCCCTGTTGCATGACTCCAAACTGACAAGATGCAATTAGCAGCCAGGTGAGGCTGAACACATGGGAACAGACTGCAATTACACAGACTGACCACTGACAGCAAACAATAGTCCTCTAAACCAGAGCAAAGGGAAATCCTGGCCTGCAAGAGAACTATAAACATAAAATAGGAATGAACCACTACCTGTGGTTCATAACAGTGGTCACTGTCAGCAAAACTCTGCACTGTACTCCTCCTATATACAGGTGCTCCCCAGTCCCCACAATTAAGTAATAAGCAAGCACAAAATATTTGCAATGCATCAACATAAACGGAGAGGACGCCAGCCACGTCCTCTCCCTAACTTTTCCAATGCACGAGTGAAAATGGCTGCGACGCGCGGCTTCTTATATAGAATCCGAATCTCGCGAGAATCCGACAGCGGGATGATGACGTTCGGGCGCACTCGGGTTAACCGAGCCATACGGGAGAATCCGAGTATGGCTCGGACCCGTGTAAAATGGGTGAAGTTCGGGGGGGTTCGGTTTCCGAGAAACCGAACCCGCTCATCACTATTGTATACAGTATTTAAATAGTTAAATAGTTTTAAAAAAAATAGCATCGAGTCCCCCCTCATAAGCATAACCAGCCCTGGGCTCTTTGAGCGGTCCTGGTTGTTTAAATACTGGGGGAAAATTGCATTGGGGTTCCCCGTATTTTAACAACCAGCACCGGGCTTTTGGACTTGTCCTGGTTCCTAAAATATGGGGGACAAAGGACGTAGGGGTCCCCCTTATTTATTAAACCAGCATCGGTCTCCACTAGCCAAGGAGATAATGCCACATTTATACTGGTCCCTGCGGCTGTGGCATTACCCCCTCCCCCCAACTAGTCACTCCTGGCTTGGGTTCCCTGGGGGAGTGGGGACCCCCCAATAAATGAGTCCCCCTTCAGGCACTGTTGGGGTAATAAGGCTTACACTTATTACCAACACCTTAGTAGCCCTTCTGTCTTGGAGATTCATAGTACTGGACACAGCAGGCTGGAGAGCAAGAAATCACACTACACACAGTTGTCAGTATAACACTGCTCTCTCCTTCTTGTGACAGGGAGAGCCTTTAATTTATACCAAAAGAGAAGAGGACTCATTACATGCCCTCCAATCACAGTGAAGTATAAAATTAGGTAATGATACAAAGTACAAGTTTCAGTGACATAGAAGGTAATATATATAGCACAGTCCCAAACTATTCCTGGGGGTATATTTACTAATATTCGTGTTTTAGCCATTTTTAAGGGTGTTTGAACTCGAATGGTATCGGGTGCATTTTACTGCAACTTTTTGAATCCTGATACGGTCAGTTACTAAGCTGCCGAGTTTTGCACATTCGTTTTTTCCGATGTCGATGTGATCCGTAATGTCAGGCAGTGTTTTACGGGAGTGATGAATAAAACACTGCCTGACAAAACACAAGGAATCCCGGCCGGATCTGTGAGATCCGTGCAGGGCTTCATTGTGCACCTTTTTAAAAAAAATTAAAGTGTTAAAAATCAAGAAAAAAATTGCGTGGGGTCCCCCCTCCTAAGCACAACCAGCCTCGGGCTCTTTGAGCCGGTCCTGGTTGCAAAAATATGGGGGGAAAATTGACAGGGGTTCCCCCATATTTTAACAACCAGCACCGGGCTCTGCGCCTGGTCCTGGTGCCAAAAATACGGGGGACAAAAAGCGTAGGGGTCCCCCGTATTTTTGGAACCAGCACCGGGCTCCACTAGTCAGAGAGATAATGCCACAGCCGGGGGACACTTTTATATAGGTCCCTGCGGCCCTGGCATTAAATCACTAACTAGTCACCCCTGGCCGGGGTACCCTGGAGGAGTAGAAACCCTTAAATAAAGGGGTCCCCCCCTCCAGCCACCCAAGGGCCAGGGGTGAAGGCCAGGGCGGTGGATGGGGGGCTGATAGCCTTGTGTAAATAATGAGAATATTGTTTTTAGTAGCAGTATTACAAGTCCCAGCGCTCCATTGGCTGTGTGCTCCTGTAGTGTCTGTGAGGCTGCACACGGCAGAGATACAATGTAGCGCCTATGCGCTCCATTGTATCCAATGGTGGGAACTTTGCGGTCAGCGGTGAGGTTACTTTCGGTCAACCGCTGACCGCAAAGTTCCCACCATTGGATACAATGGAGCGCATAGGCGCTACATTGTATCTCTGCCGTGTGCAGCCTCACAGACACTACAGGAGCACACAGCCAATCAGGAGAGTGCCACGACGTGGCGCTCCCTGATTGGCTGAAGGGACCCTCTTTGACAGGAGTCAGGGGGGGTCCTTGCAGTCGGGGAAAGGGGTCCCATGTGTAAACATGGGACCCCTTTCAGTGCGTGGTCGGGTTTCCGTTTTTTGTTTTGCCAAGTACGTGGATTAGACAAAGAAGACAAGCAACACTGGATTATGTGAGTATAATTTTTTTCACAGGTTCCCCGAGGATTCTACATGGAGAAGACCGAGCCTCGTGTGAACATAGGTAAGTATGTATGTTTGGAGGTGTGCATGTATGTAATAAACTTATACTGTCATGGTGTGTGTGTCCTGTTTTTTGTTGGGTATTTTTTTAGTAGTAGTACTACAGGTACCAGCGGGCCCGGTTTTCCACTGCATGCTGGTACTTGTGGTTCTCCAAGTACCAGCTTGCGGGGGAGGCTTGCTGGGACTTGTAGTACTGCTACTAAAAACAATATTCTCATTTTTTACACAAGGCTATCAGCCCCCCATCCGCCGCCCTTGGATGGGGGGGACAGCCTCCGGCTTCACCCCTGGCCCTTGGGTGGCTGGAGGGGGGGGACCCCTTGATTTAAGGGGTTCCCACTCCTCCAGGGTACCCCAGCCAGGGTTGACTAGTTGGGTATGTAATGCCAGGGCCGCCGGGACCACAATAAAAGTGTCCCCCGGCTGTGGCATTATGTACCTGGCTAGTGGAGCCCGGTGCTGGTTTAAGAAATGCAGGGGACCCCTACGCTTTTTGTCCCCCGTATTTTTGGAACCAGGACCAGGCACAGAGACCGGTGCTGGTTGATGAAATATGGGGGAACCCCTGTCATTTTCCCCCATATTTTGTCAACCAGGACCGGCTCAAAGAGCCCGAGGCTGGGTGTGCTTAGGAGGGGGGACCCCATGCAATTTTTTTTGCTGTTTTTACACTAAACACACCCTTTCCCATAGATAACCATGCACAGATCTCATTGATCCGTGCATGGTTATCCAAACTCGACTGGAAAAAGCAGGTCTATTTTTTTGCTGCTTTTTTTAACGATTCGCAAAAAAACAGACCCGCACTTGAGCACTCAGAGACTAACACCCAAATACGAATAAATAGTGAATACCCGTATTGTTTGAAATAACAGCCGCGTTTGACCGACGGTCTATTCATTCGTATTTCAGAACTTTGCCGTTAAATCCAATACGAATAGACCAGACACTGCCGAGATTTGTGCTTAGTGAATTCCCGGATTGGGACTTTGAAAAAAAAACACAAATCGGACAAACTCGATTTTTTAGTAAATATTGGCCCTGGAGTCTGTCTTGTCAAAGAATGAGGCGATTGCTGAAGATCTTCTATTTCTGTCATTCTCTGTCCTCTGGTTTAGCATTCTTTCTTATAAAGTATTTAAGGAAAACACCTGTTGTCTCCAAATAATATAGCAAAGCACACATACAAGCAACGATTACTTTACAATATATGTAAAGGTTCATATATACAGTATTTAGAATAGATGGAAACATTAATATAGCAAAAGAATTTTAATCAATATTACTCTTACAAACCCCTCTTTTGATTAAAATCTTACTCTGATCCTGCCTTACACATATTGTAATAGTAATAACCTGAGCACTTCTGATACCTTATATCACCTCATATGTTATCATAAGGGCCACATATGGATGGATAACAATCGATCATTCGCTACATGTTTCTTCCTTTGTGCTCACAACAAGCACTTTTACTGGGGTCATACTTCTATTAATCATTTTTCTGAAACTATAGGATAGATAACCGTTCCAAAGGAAAAGCAGAATCAATACTACTATTATCCTTTTACTGGATGTATAAGAATGTTATATGCTTTAGTGAATGATGGAGATTTACCTGTAAATATATCCCACCAATGATGCTGTAAGTTTCCCTTTAATTCGGCTGCTATTTCTGCTAATTTTTCTGCTTCTATAATTGTTTACATCTGAGCGTAACAAGTTGAATAGTTTACACTCTCTAGATGTAGTGCATATTTTATTGTCTTGGCATTGATAATACTTTGAACCTCTTTTGAGAACATCATTTGCCCCCCTGGTGTCACTTGTTGTTCTGTAATACCTCTAAACTAAGTATTGTTATTAACACGTAAAAAGGATTCATGGTGACTCGATCTTCACATCAGCTTTACAAGGCGTGTTTTCAGGTCTCTTTTAGCTCAAGCTTGACTGCTGTAGGAGTTGTTAGCAGACCCTGGAATGGGCCATCAAAGCGTGGTTCTAGTGCTTTCTTGACATGCCGCTTAGCATAGACCCAATCTCCTGGTTGTAATGAACATCCTCATACAATGAAGACAAGAAATGGAAGAGATGCAAAAACTATTATAGATGCTGTTGTGAATGCATTTAGTTCAGCTTCTTGCGCAGAAGTGTAGATGGAGTTCTTGGACCAGGACTTCATCCATTGTTGTTACTGCATAATCTGTACATGGTGACCGTTCATGATAATACCTGGATCCATCCATAAACAGGGTAAGGTCTGCATTGTCCAATGCCAGTTCGATAACATTATCAAGAGGAGACATACCTGATTTTATGAGTTCAAAACAATTCTGATGAAAAAAAATTTGAGTGTTGTGTTTTTTCAGAGTTTGCTGTATCTTCTATATCTTCATCATATAGTTCATCAGATAATGTGTACTTTCTCCCCTCTTTTGAATCCTCTCTTGGTAACAATGTAGCAGGATTCAATACTGTACAATGTGAAATGGTGACATTTGGAGGACTTAACAGCGCTACTGTACTTCATATTTGGTTAATCTAGCTTCTGAGAGATGTTTGGTTCTTGCTTGATTCAGAATTTCTATAACTGCATGTGGTACCTGTATTGTTAAGGAGTGGTTAAGCACAATGTCTGAAGCCTTGTCTTTAAGTTTCAGGTGGACAAGTTCTACTGTCAATAATCCAACATCCGTCTTTCCTTTGGACCAGAGTTTGGATGGTACCCGGTCTAGCCATTGTGAAAGTTGGTCACCTTGTGGCTTCTGTTCTTCCATCAACATCATAGCAACTAGTACAGCTTGTTGAAGCTTGTCGCTGGTTCTTGTGGATAATATTATTTCTTCACTTGTATGCTGTACTGTGGCTTGAATGGCTAATAACACATTGTTTCCAAATAAATTGACTTGACAGTCTTCAGAGATGAGGAACTGCACAGGTACTGAAATTACTTTTTGTCCACACTGATTTTGCAGGCTTGCTTTTCATTAGAGGGACTGTTGTACTTGCCATTCCTGTTCCCAATATAGTTTCTTTTGCTTGCAGTTTTATTGGTAATAGTTCGTCTTGCTCTGATATCTATAATACAGTCCAAGTGTTCCCCTCCCGGTAGGGTAAGTGTGGTTGTTACTTTGGGTCCAGGAGAGTCAATTACTTGGACCGAAAGGTACAGTTCTGGAGCACCTGTTTCCTATGGGCTGGCCTCAGAGGCCGCCCTATTCTGAGCCCATGTCTTCTATTTGGAACAGTCCGTCTTTATGTATCCTTGTTCATTGCTGAAGAAACACAAACCCTTCATCTTGGCTTCTTCTGAAGAGACTTTCCTTTGGGGCTTCTTTCCTGTGTTTCTGGACATCTGTTACTTGGATCTTGTTCCTGTTTCTTGCATTACATGGACAGTTATTCTGGGTACAGAGCTCTTTTCTTTCTGTTTTCTTTTCTTCTCTTCTTGTCTTTCTTCTATGGCCTCTAAGACTTGTAGGAGTGAGTCCATGGTTAAGGTAGAAGCTTCTGGTCTAACCTGGAACAATTCTCCTCTCAGGGCTTCTGTGAGACCATTTAAGAAATTATTTTCAAGAGCCTTTCATGTTGGGCATTAGCCACATCAAATCCTTCATCTATATGTCCTTCATGCACCATATCATGGTACTGTCTGACAGTCTGATCACTCTTCTGTTTAACATCTGGAAATGCAGGTACTCTGTCTCTTTGCTGGTTACACCAGTGTTCTAATCTGTGCATGTACTGTTTCCCGCTTATCTTTGTCCTCCCTTTTGTCTGACTATCTCAATGGGAGTCTCGGGCGCTTGGTCCACCATTACCTTGCTCCCCCATATGGGTTACTGGTCACAGTTACCTTAGTGCCCCCATATGGGTTCCCAGTCACAGATACTTTATGTATAGTCTGACCCTTTCAAGGTCCTTATTTTCCCCTCTCTCTAGATTCAATTACCTTATATACTGCCACTCCTATTACCTCCTGAATTATTTTGTAAAGACAAAAATATTTGCCCTGCTTTTGCTCCTGTACCTCTTTTATTCGTGGACAAATTTAACACCAGTGTTACCCAAATAATGCCTTGTAATTTCTTTAGTCAATTGTGATCTGAAGCGTGTCTTCCCACCCATATGGTCAGTGCGTGTTGTGCCTTTTTTATGTGATTCGCTAATGTACACCCCTGGAGTTGTTCCTAGAAGCAGGATCCCCCATAAGTGTGGGTATGGGATCTTCCTCTGTTTGGAATACTAAAACTCCTGTACAATGGCCCTCATTCCGAGTTGTTCGCTCACTAGCCACTTTTCGCAGCAGTGCACACGCTAAGCCGCCACCCTCTGGGAGTGAATCTTAGCTTAGCACAATTGCGAACTAAAGATTCGCAAAATTGCGAATAGAAATTTCTTAGCAGTTTCTGAGTCGCTCGAGACTTACTCTGCCACTGCGATCAGTTCAGTCAGTTTCGTTCCTGGTTTGACATCACAAACACACCCAGCATTCGCCCAGGCACTCACCCGTTTCTCCAGCCACTCCCGCGTTTTTCCCAGAAACGGCAGCGTTTTTTCACACACACCCATAAAACAGCCAGTTTCCACCCAGAAACACCCACTTCCTGTCAATCACACTCCGATCACCAGAACGAAGAAAAATCCTCGTAATGCCGTGAGTAAAATACCAAACTTCTTAGCAAATTTACTTGACGCAGCTGCAGTGCGAACATTGCGCATGCGCAGTTTGCGGAAAATCGCACCGATGCGAAGGAAAATAACGAGCGAACAACTCGGAATGAGGGCCAATGTGCACAACTAAGATCACTAGACCCTTATTCCACCATTCAGTATTTTTCTAACACCTTGTTCCCCCTGCCTAAGTTCCCAAAGACAGTATAATATGACTAACAGTGCTAAGAGACACACTAAAGTAATTATCCCAATTTCTGTGCCCTCATCCATCTAGAGTCAGAAAAGGAATGGGGAAATGGGAAACACTCTACACCAGCTAACAATTCCTTTTGTCATATCTATGAAAAGACCCTGACTAATATCCATCAATAAGTTATAAATCTCCTACTGGATATTCGGGGGTGCTACCGGAGACAAAATGAGTTGAACAGCAGAAGAAGAGAAAAGAATGTCTCTTTGTTGGTGCACATAAAATAATAAAAAAATTACTTTTAATAAATTCATTAAAAATGTCCAATAACGAAATAAAGACAATATAACAAGAATATATTTGTCATATATACTTGTCAGTGAATAAAGTGCTTAATAAAGTGAAATTTTAAAACCAAGGCTCGCTACCTGTATCATGTATTTATTTATCAAATAGTTTGAATGTATTACTGTAGATCAGAGTCCAAATATCAATCTCTGATTGAACCGTTATGTGTGGAGAAAGAGGGTATTCACAACCATCAACTAAATGTTTCATAATCACCCCAAGAATAATTATTCAACGTTCCACAAATAATGTGTCAATATATATTGTAGTCTAAGTGGAGAGAGAGAAGTTTTCATCCGCACCAGAAACAAAGTAATTTATTGGAAACTTTAGGGATTATTGATCCTTTGTATATTATTACACTGTATTATTCAAATGATTTAGACCAATTCTGTGGGTGCTACCCTCCGATTAAACACATGTTAAAGAATTTGGCAGAAAGAAAAAAGAATCGGATTCTATTGGGTGCACTCCATCCCTTTAAATTTTATTGTTTAAAATATAATTTTATTTAATTTGTTTAAAATTAGATATGAACATGCCACCCTTATCTAAGAACCTGTAGGGCTCAACGTATAATTGTTCTATTCAGACTTATTTCAGGCTGAGTAAAGCGAAGTATAAAGTGAATAAAAAGAAAAAAAAGTGGCAAAAAATAATAATATGATAAATATGTGTTAGTGAAAACAATATTAAAATTATTTCAATGACCTGTTCTACCGTGTGGATATCTTTTATTAGAGACTTCTACTGATATTGGTGTGTAATTCTTACTGCTGATACTTGAAAGTCTGGAGCCCAGTGTTTACATGCAGAATGTTAATTGATACATTTGTCTCCACAATAATTTTGACACTTAGGGGGTAATTCCAAGTTGATCGCAGCAGGCTTTTTGTTAGCAATTGGGCAAAACCATGTGCACTGCAGGGGAGGCAGATGTAACATGTGCAGAGAGAGTTAGATTTGGGTGGGGTGTGTTCAATCTGCAATCTAATTTGCAGTGTAAAAATAAAGCAGCCAGTATTTACCCTGCACAGAAATAAAATAACCCACCCAAATCTAACTCTTTCTGCACATGTTATATCTGCCTCCCCTGCAGTGCACATGGTTTTGCCCAATTGCTATCAAAAATCCTGCTGCGATCAACTTGGAATTACCCCCTTAATGTGTGAAGTAATGTTTCCAGAGGTATGCCTTGTTGTAGACAATTTACCCTTGTATTACAGCGTTATGGGGGAAACAGAATCTTAATTGTGTCCAACAAAATGATACTGTATTCAAGAAATTAATAAAGTATGTTGTTATAACACAATTTAGAGGATATCTATTTAAGCCAGCAAAGAGCTATATTGTGCCAACTGTGTGTTTATTTCCTTTCAGCTCACATGCATAAATAGCCTCGGCAATACCCTCACATTTATATTACATGTGATTCTATATATGTTTCTCGCAGGCTTTATCTGTTAGCTGCTATAATGTTGGACATTAAATGCTGCTACATGAATAAATCGAATATTGCGCTTATGTTGTCCTCTTTAATGCAGACAGGATTGATAACACACAGTTCTAGGACACGATCCCCTCTGAGTCTGTTTGGTATCTTTTTACTCATATGGAAGATCCACTGGGGATATCTTTCACACTATGTTCCACACAAATTAACGGCACAGTCTCCTCTGAATGATCTTCACACTTTGCTGCATGTAATGCTGAGTATGCTGCTGACAGGCTTTATGCTTGGATTGTGTGCCTAATATTTACAGCGCACAATCCCCTCTGTGGACTTGTGGTTTCTAACTTATGTGAAAAATCACAATAAACGATAAACAGAGCCTTTAAGTTTCTCCTGTATATAACACTAACTATGTTTATTAACAGGCTTAACGTATCTGCTGCTCCGGTGTCGGCGGGCGTCCCCACTTATCCGAGAGTTAGTGCAGTATTCCCTAATGTTATGTCACAGAGTAACACTCCCAGTCCTTATGGCCTTTAATATTTATCACATTATATTGATATGTTATTAGATATCAGGCTAGTCACAATTACAGTGAAGTCTCATTATTAATAAAATCCTAGAGCGGGTACATGGCTACCTATGCGCATTTCGCTTATCTAAAGCTCCATCAGGGCTATAGTTTTCACTAACACATATTTATTATTTTATTATATTATTATTTTTTGTCACGTTTTTTTTTCTTTTTATTTACTTTATACTTCGCTTTACTCAGCCTGAAATAAGGCTGAATAGAACAATAATACGTCGAGCCCTACAGGTTCTTAGATAAGGGTGGCATGTTCATATCTCATTTTAAACAAATGAAATAAAATTGTATTTTAAACAATAAAATTTAAAGGGACGGAGTGCACCCAATAGAATCCGATTCTTTTTTCTTTCTGCCATATATTGTAGTCTGCCTGGTGATTATTTACCTCCATTATACTGAGCTCATACATATATATAGATTGTTCATACTACAGGTTGAGTATCCCTTATCCAAAATGCTTGGGACCAGAGGTATTTTGGATATCGGATTTTTCCGTATTTTGGAATAACTTCATACCATAATGAGATATCATGGTGATGGGACCTAAATCTAAGCACAGAATGTATTTATGTTACATATACACCTTATACACACAGCCAGAAGGTAATTTTAGGCAATATTTTTTGTAACTTTGTGCATTGAACAAAGTGTGTCTACATTCACACAATTAATTTATGTTTCATATACACCTTATACACACAGCCTAAAGGTCATTTAATACAATATTTTTAATAACTTTGTGTATTAAACAAAGTTTGTGTACATTGAGCCATCAAAAAACAAAGGTTTCACTATCTCACTCTCACTCAAAAAAGTCCGTATTTCGGAATATTCCGTATTTCGGAATATTTGGATATGGGATACTCAACCTGTATATAGATCACATTCATGTAATCTCTAAGTGAGAGCCTGCTATCTATGACAGTTACAGTATATCTTTATAGACTCCTTAAAGTACCATCTATTCAATAGTGTTTTCAGATGTCACAAATTAATACAAATGTAATTATGCCATCTGTTCAGTAATAGCTGAGGTTGTTACAGATTGATACAAATATGACTATTTATCAGAATCACTGAGTTCTCCCTCCAGTTAAATTTTCATAAGCTCACTAAGTTACTTATGAATTGAGTTTTTTTATTCATAATCCAAACTGTTATATAATGCAAAAGAAAATGTAATTGTCACTGGTAGTTGAACCTTTATATGCTTCTTAATGTGTCATCCATTCAGTAGTGGTTATACTCATAGCCTATGGATATGAATGTGACTGTTGGAAGACATAGCTGAGTGTATTCACTACAGCTACTGTATATTACAATATATTCACTAAGCTGTTTATGAATTGTAATAAATTCCCATAACTTCAGTATATAATACCCCAAGTAGATCTCATAATATGTCTGATGGTTTTATTATAAGGTATTCAACAGCTTTCTTCATTAATATAGTAAGAAATCCTTTCAATAGTGCAGCCTTATAAGTTCTCTACTGAATTCAAACACATGAGTCATTCATGTTCAAAGAGTCTGTGAGTCTACTATTTCTGATACTCTGATCTTCAGGGTATCCTCTTAAAAAATAATGTTTCGTATATATATATATATATATATATATATATATATTTCTCCTACGTCCTAGAGGATGCTGGGGACACTTCATAGACCATGGAGTATAGACGGGATCCGCAGGAGACATGGGCACACTCTAAGACTTTTTACTGGGTGTGAACTGGCTCCTCCCTCTATGCCCCTCCTCCAGACCTCAGTTAGATTCTATGCCCAGAGAGACTGGACACTAACAGGGGAGCTCTACTGGGTTTCTCTGAAAAAGACATAATTAGGTTTTTTATTTTCAGGGAGACCTGCTGGCAAAAGGCTCCCTGCTTCGTGGGACTGAGAGGAGAGAAGCAGACCTACTTCTAATGAGTTAAAGGCTCTGCTTATTAGGCTACTGGACACCATTAGCTCCAGAGGGTCTGATCGCTAGCCGTGCTACATGCTCGTTCCCGGAGTCGCGCCGTCAACCCCCCTTGCAGAGCCAGAAGAAAGAATCCGGGTGAGTATTCAGAAGAGAAGAAGACTTCAGAGACGGCAGACGCTGACTGAGGTACTGCGCAGCGGGAGCGCTGCGCGCCAGGCTCACACACACACAAGCAGCACTGTTGGGTGCAGGGGGGGCACCTTGAGCAGCTGTAAACCTCAGTTCAGACACTGGCAAAGACAGAGGGTGCCTGGGCACAGATTATACCCCCGCCAGTATAAATATATTTAAAAAGAAGCGGGACTGAAGCGCGCCATTGAGGGGGCGTGGCTTAGCCCTCATAGCTCTAATCAGCGCCATTTTTCTCTCCACATAGCTGCAGAGATGCTGAGCCTTCCTCCTCCACTGTAACAAGTAACAGGGGAAAAACAGAGGGGGGCACAGTTTATTTGGTGCTAATTATTGTGAGATAATAGAAGCGCTGACATATCTGGGGCTGTGTATGCACACTTCAGATCACAGTTAGTCGCTGGGGTGTGAGCTGGCAAACTCCCTTTGTGTCTCCCTGGCAGGCTTGGTGTGGGTCTGTTCCATATAGCCCAGTGTGTTTGGTGGTGTAGGTGCACGTGTGACAGCATGTCGGAGGCTGAATGCTCTTCCCAGGAGGAGGTTGGTGTGGAGACAGTACAGGCTGTGGGAGTGACCCCGTCGGCACCGCCGACTCCGGATTGGGTGAATATGTTGAGTGTTTTGAATGCTAATGTGGCTGTGTTAAATAAGAGGTTTGATAAATCTGAGTCACAGCACCGAGCATGGAGAAGGTCCATGGAGGATGCATTGTCACAAAACCCTTCTAGGTCACAGAAACGTTCGTTGGCCCAGTTAGTGGACACAGATACCGACACAGATTCTGATTCCTGTGTCGACTATAATGATACCAGATTAAATCCTAAACTGGCTAAAAATATTCAGTACATGATTGTGGCGATAAAGGACGTGTTAAATATCACGGAGGACCCTGAGGTTTCTGATACGAGTGTCTGCATGTATAAGGGTAAGAAACCTAAGGTAATGTTCCCTCCCTCTCATGAACCGAATGCTCTTTTTGAAAAGGCTTGGGAAAATCCTGACAAAAAGTTTTTGATTCCCAAGAGAATTCTGCTGACATATCCATTTCCCTCAGGGAACAGGAAAATGTGGGAGTCAACCCCCTCTGTGGACAAGGCCTTATCCCGACTGTCCAAGAAGGTGGCCCTTCCGAGTCCGGACACAGCAGCCCTGAAGGATCCTGCGGATCGTCGTCAGGAAAGCACATTGAAATCGATCTATGTCGCTACGGGTACACTGCTCAGACCTACCGTGGCGTCGGCATGGGTGAGTAGTGCTATTGAAAAATGGGCGGATAATTTATCCTCTGAAATTGATACCCTGGACAGGGATAGCATTCTCGTAACTTTAAGTTACATAAGGGATGCTGCAGGGTATCTGAAAGATGCTGCAAGGGATATTGGCATTTTGGGATCGAAGGCCAATGCAATGTCAGTCTCGGCTAGGAGGGCATTGTGGATTCATCAATGGAATGCTGATGCTGATTCAAAGAAAAATATGGAGACTCTGCCGTAAAAAGGTGGTGTCTTGTTTGGTGACGGCCTCGTGGACATGGTATCTACGGCTACTGCGGGTAAGTCATCGTTTCTACCTTATGTACCTGCACAGCAGAAGAAAATGCCTCACTATAAGATGCAGTCCTTTCGGCCCAATAAGTACAAAAGAGGGCGAGGGGGCTCCTTCCTTGCTACGAGAGGTAGAGGAAGGGGAAAAAGATCACCTGCGGTGACAGGTTCCCAGGAGCAGAAGCCCTCCACGGCTGCTGCAAAACCCTCCGCATGAAGCTGGGGCTCCTCTACAGGAGTCCGCTCCAGTGGGGGCACGTCTCAAACTCTTCAGTCAGATCTGGGTTCGCTCGGATCTGGATCCTTGGGTTTTAGACATTGTAACCCAAGGTTACAGGCTGGAGTTTCAAGACGTGCCCCCTCAACGTTTTTTCAAGTCAGCCTTGCCAGCTTCTCTTCTGGAAAGGGAGGTGGTATGCGCGGCCATACAAAAGCTGTGCCTACATCAAGTCATTGTCACAGTACCACCGTCACAACACGGAAAAGGCTTTTATTCGAGCCTATTCGTGGTACCGAAGCCGGATGGCTCGGTCAGACCGATTCTGAACTTAAAGTCTCTCAATTTCTATCTGAAGAGATTCAAATTCAAAATGGAATCTCTTCGGGCAGTGATCTCCAGTCTGGAGCGGGGAGACTTTATGGTATCAGTAGACATAAAGGACGTGTACTTACATGTCCCCATTTACCCTCCGCATCAGGCGTACCTGAGGTTTGCGGTTCAGGATTGTCATTACCAAATTCAGACGTTGCCGTTTGGGCTTTCCACAGCTCCAAGGATCTTCACAAAGGTGATGGCGGAAATGATGGTCCTCCTGCGCAATCAAGGAGTCACAATTATCCCGTACTTGGACGATCTCCTGATAAAGGTGAGATCAAGGGAGAAATTACTAGAACACGTCGCGCTCTCCCTGAAGATTCTACAGCAACATGGTTGGCTCCTAAATTTGCCAAAATCACAGTTGGTTCCGACAACGCGGCTGTCGTTCCTGGGCATGATTCTGGACATGGAGTTACAGAGAGTTTTTCTGCCGGTGGAGAAAACTCTGGAAATCCAGAACATGTAAAAGGGATTCTGAAACCGGCGAGGGTGTCGATTCATCAGTGCACTCGGTTGCTGGGAAAGATGGTGGTGGCCTACTAGGCCGTTCCATTTGGCAGGTTTCATGCCAGGGTGTTTCAGTGGGACCTGCTGGACAAGTGGTCCGGGTCTCACCTGCTCATGCACCGGAAAATAGTCCTGTCTGCCAGGACCAGAATCTCTCTCCTGTGGTGGCTGCACAGTCCTCACCTTCTAGAGGGACGCAGGTTCGGGATCCAGGATTGGGTCCTGGTAACCACGGATGCAAGTCTCCAGGGATGGGGAGCAGTCACACAGGGGGAAAACTTCCAGGGAAAATGGTCAAGTCAGGAGGCTTGTCTGCACATAAACATTCTAGAATTAAGGGCCATTTACAACGGCCTTCGACAAGCGGAAAACCTTCAAGATCTGCCCGTCTTGATTCAGTCGGACAACATAACAGCAGTGGCGTACATAAACCGCCAGGGCGGAACAAAGAGCAGAGCGGCAATGGCAGAAGCCACAAAAGTTCTCCGCTGGGCGGAAAGACATGTAAGCGCTCTGGCGGTAGTCTTCATTCCTGGAGTGGACAACTGGGAAGCAGACTTCCTCAGCAGACACTATCTCCATCCAGAGGAATGGGGTCTTCATCAAGAGGTCTTTGCAGACGTGACAAGTCACTGGGGACTTCATTATGTAGACATGATGGCGTCTCGACTTAACAAGAAACTTCGGAGGTATTGTTCCAGGTCAAGGGACCCTCAAGCAACAGCGGTGGACGCCTTGGTGACACCGTGGGTGTTTCCGTCGGTCTACGTGTTCCTGCCGCTTCCACTCATCCCGAAGGTGCTAAGGATCATAAGAATAACAAGAGTTCCGGCGATACTTATTGTCCCAGACTGGCCGAAGAGAGCCTGGTATCCGGATCTTCAGGAGTTGCTCATAGGAGATCTGTGGCCTCTTCCTCTACGAGAGGACCTGTTAAAGGTCCGTGCGTGTTCCAGGACTTACCGTGGCTGCGTTTGACGGCATGGCGGTTGAACGCCGTATTCTAGCCCGGAAGGGGATTCCCAGTGAAGTTATCCCCACTCTGCTTCAAGCTAGAAAGGAAGTAACGGTGAAGCATTACCACCGTATTTGGAGAAAATATGTGTCTTGGTGTGAATCCAAGAAGGCTCCTACGGAGGAATTTCAGCTGGGGCATTTTCTCCATTTTCTACAAGCTGGTGTGGATGCGGGCCTTAAGCTGGGCTCCATTAAGGTACAAATTTCGGCTTTGTCAATATTCTTTCAAAAGGAATTGGCTTCCCTCCCGAAGGTTCAGACTTTCGTAAAGGGGGTGCTGCATATCCAGCCTCCATTTGTGCCTCCGGTGGCTCCGTGGGATCTCAACGTGGTGTTGAGGTTCCTGCAATCTTCTTGGTTTGAACCTTTACGGAAGGTTGAGTTAAAATTCCTCACTTGGAAAGTGGTCATGTTGTTGGCCTTGGCGTCCGCAAGGCGAGTATCTGAGTTGGCGGCCTTGTCTCACAAGAGCCCTTATTTAATCTTCCATGAAGATAGAGCGGAGTTGAGAACTCAGCAGCAGTTTCTGCCAAAGGTGGTTTCAGCTTTTCACATGAACCAGCCTATTGTGGTGCCCAGTGCCGGCCATAGGCAAACTAGGCAATTGCCTAGGGCATTTGATATGCCTAGCGGCATCAGCAGTTTCTGCTGACTGAAATTATATGCGGCATGCCTATATTCTGTGTTTAACATTTCATATGCAGATACAGCAACAGTCTCACACAGTATATAGGCATGCTGCATAGCATTTTAATTGGCAGAAGCGGCTTGTACATCCTAGCCACATAGCAATGCAAATAAGATGCATTATCATTTAAAAAAAAAAGGTACCCGACGTTAGCATTGAGGCAAGATTTATGAGGACACATCTGTATCCAAGCAGAGTCAGAGGTCACAGTGTTAGTGGCAGTGTGAGTGGTGTGTGCATGTGAGTGGGTTGATTGTGCAGTAGTGTTCAGGATATGTGTAAGGAACATTATGTGTGTCATGTAAAAATACACTAATAATGTGCAGCAAATGTGTAGGGGGCACTATGTGTGTGTCATTATGTGTATAAGGGCATTAATAATGTGCGGCATATGTGTAAGGGACATTATGTGTAAAAGGGCATTAATAAAGGTTGTCATAATATGTAAGGTTCATTATGTTTATAAGGACATTAATAATGTGCCTCATATGTGTAAAGGGCATTACTGTGTGGAATTATGTGTACAAATGCATTACTAATGTGTGGCATTATGTGTATAAGGTGCTCTACTATGTGGCATTGCATGTAGAAAAGGCACTACTGTGTCGTCTAATGTGAATAAAGAGCAATAGGGTGTGGTGTAATGTGAATAAGGAGCAATTCAGTGCGATGTAATGTGAATAAGGGGCCTCTACTGTGAGGAGTAACGTTTATAAGGTAAAGTGATACTACAGTGGGATGTAATATGAATTATGGACACTATCGCATAATCAAATGTGAATAAAGTTGCAGTACTGTGTGGCGCAATTGGAATTGGGGTTACTATTGTGTGGCCATGCCCCTTGCCAGCAAAAACACACCCCTTTTTGGGCTGTGCGCCAAATGTGCGAACTGTTCCTTTTTAAAATATAGGGGGTACAAACACCAAAAAAAGGACTGCTATGGGTGAGGGGTGATGGTGCTGGGAAAGAAGTGCAAGATCAGAGGCGGAACCAGCAGTGGTGCTAGGGGGCACCAGCCAAAATCTTGCCTAGGGTATCATATTGGTTAGGGCCGGCTCTGGTGGTGCCAGTGGCTACTGGCGCTCTCGTGGACTCAAAGTCTCTGGATGTGGTCAGGGCTTTGAAAATCTATGTAGCCAGAACGGCTCAGATTAGGAAAACGGAGGCTCTGTTTGTCCTATATCCTCCCAATAAGATTGGGACGCCTGCTTCCAAGCAGACTATTGCACGTTGGATCTGTAATACGATTCAACAGGCTCATTCTACGGCTGGATTGCCGTTACCGAAATCGGTTAAGGCCCATTCTACCAGGAAGGTGGGCTCATCTTGGGCGGCTGCCCGTGGGGTCTCAGCATTACAGCTTTGCCGTGCGGCTACTTGGTCGGGTTCAAGCACTTTTGCAAAGTTCTACAAGTTTGATACCCTGGCTGATGAGGACCTCTTTTTTGGTCAATCGGTGCTGCAGAGTCATCCGCACTCTCCCACCCGATCTGAAGCTTTGGTATGATCCCCATGGTCTTTGAAGTGTCCCCAGCATCCTCTAGGACGTAGGAGAAAATACGATTTTAATACCTACCGGTAAATTCTTTTCTCTTAGTCCGTAGAGGATGCTGGGCGCCCGTCCCTGTGCGGACTTTTTCTGCAGTAGTGGTTGTAGGTTTTGGTTGTGTTACACAATGGTTGTGTTTGGTTATAATCAGCCTGTTGCTGTTTTTTTGTTCATGCTGTTGACTGGGTTTACTTACAAATGCCATGTTGTACGGCGTGTTTGTGGTGTGAGCTGGTATGTATCTCACCCTTAGTTTTAAAAATAATAAAAATCTTTTTCCTCGAAATGTCCGTCTCCCTGGGCACAGTTTCTATAACTGAGATCTGGAAGAGGGGCATAGAGGGAGGAGCCAGTTCACACCAAGTAAAAAGTCTTAGAGTGTGCCCATGTCTCCTGCGGATCCCGTCTATACCCCATGGTCTATGAAGTGTCCCCAGCATCCTCTACGGACTAAAAGAAAAGGATTTACCGGTAGGTATTAAAATCCTATTTATTTATTTTTTTGTAAACACATTTTTATTCAAGTTTTTCAAAGTACAGAGAAACATACAATATTGCAAAAAGGAAGAATGATGCAGGATATGTGAGTACTGCAATTATACAAAAGGCATAATGAGGTATAAAACGATGCAGCAATATAAAGGTACAAAAAAGAGAGCTTCCCCAAATCCTGAAGGTAAGGTACATAATAGTCAGGTTGAGGTAGAAGGGGAAAATCTGAAAGACTAGATTAAAGCATACTTAATCTCTCCTGAATACAGCATTCGAGGGCCCATATCTCTACCTCCGATTAGAGTCTGAAGAAGTCTATGGAAACAACATACAATATACCTCATAATAGGCAAGGGGGGAGAAGATGTGTCTCTCAACATTCCTGTGTACTGATCGAGTGTGATCAGAGATCAGAAAGAAAGAAAGAAGAAAATAATTAACAAAGAGAGAAAGAAACAGGTGAAAGGAGAAAGAGGAAAAGGGAGAAAAAGGAGGGGCGGTCCTACTAAATTGCTCACCGGCGCCCTCAGAGACAACACCCAGCCACCTGTCCGGCATCTAATCATGACAAGGGATGGACCCAAGCGTTGAGAGGGGAGGGGGGGGGGGGGGGATCAAACCGTATGGGATTGTGAGATATCTTGATCAAATATCTTCATAATCTGTGAACACGTTTCAGGAGGTCTAGTGAGGATATAGGGTCCCCACTTTTTGAAAAAAATGCCCATTCCCGAGGTGACATTGGGCAGCAATGAGTGACGCTCAAAGTATAACAACGTCATTAACAAATTATGTACCTCCACCATGGAGGGTGAAGATCTAGAAATCCAGGACTTCAATAATACTTTATTCGCTACGGTGACCAGTATTGTCAGAAAGGGCACGAGATGTATCTTGTCAGAGGGTAAGGACTATCTGTCAAAATTTGCAAATAGCAGCGGGATGGGATCCAAGGGTACCACCAGGGAGAAAGTAGAGTTAACAAAGTTCCGCCACTTATACCAGAATTTCTTCACCGTGCCACACTCCCAAAAGTTATGGAATAAAGTGGCCGAGAAATTGTGGCATTTCGGGCAGGAGCCAGTCTCCTCTTGTACAAAAAAGCTGCGTTGTTTTTGGGAGATATATGCCCTATGTATTGTTTTTATATGGGTTTCCTGAAGGAAGGAAGTGTGCAGGACTTTTAAGGTATTATGGTAATATTTAAAAATAGTATCTCACGTTATAGCTATACCCAGGTCCTTTTCCCATTGGGCAGCCGTGGACCCCACGCTGACAACTTGCTTGAGGAAATGAGTAGACGGTATATTTGTGACGTTTTATAAGTATTGTTCAGAAATGTTGTCACTAACAGAGCCACAGGGTCGAGGAGATTCCCGCAGGGCATAGGAAGGGGCAGAGATTTAATGTAGTGGGAGAGTTGTGCATAGGAAAAAGCATACATCTTTGAGACACC
This sequence comes from Pseudophryne corroboree, assembly GCF_028390025.1. Lineage (NCBI taxonomy): Eukaryota > Metazoa > Chordata > Amphibia > Anura > Myobatrachidae > Pseudophryne > Pseudophryne corroboree. The sequence continues at coordinate 87,319,900 of NC_086448.1, forward strand.
ATACGTCTCCTCCCAATAGGAAAAAGGGAGAAGCTGGCCCCCTGGGTCAAAGACCTGGGAGGTGCTGCGTAATCCTCGTAATTTAAGTCTATGAAAATGAGTGCTATGGAGGCCCGGAAGGAACATTGGGTTCCCCCAGAGTGGTATCCATTTAAAGTTCAAGGGGTTCCTACCCAACTGTTTGCTAGAGGCCCACCAGGCATCATATGTGTCCCTAAAATAAGGGTTAGAGTATTATCCAGAAGGCAATTTCGTTTTGGGGGTAAGTAACAATGCTCCCGGGGCATAAGGTGCAAATAGAGCACAGTCTAGCTCATAATCCGTATATATATTCGTCTCCAACAGCCAGTCCAGCATATATTGGAAGAACAAAGCACGTGAGTATTGGAGTAAATCAGGAAAACCCCAACCACCACTAGTCTTGGGCATTTGGAGTTTTTGTCTAGAAATTCTGGGTTTTTTAGATCTCCATATAAACCTCTGGAAAATGGCATACAGTTCCCCCACATCCCTAAGGGAGAGGCAAAGCGGTAGCATCTGCATGCAGTATGTCAATGTAGGCAGCAGTAAAGTCTTAATAACTTCTAATCTGCCCAACAAAGACAGAGGAAGGGCACTCCAATTCTCCAGAGACTTGCCAAAATGAGTGAGTAGTGGGGCATAATTCAGTTTGTAAAGGGCAGAGAAGCACTTGGGAAACAAGATAGCCAGGTATTTAATATGCAAAGGCATAATCCTAATAAAATTTAGTCCAGCGGAGGCCGGAAAGATAGGGGGGGGGGGGGGGGGGGCTGTAATCATTAATAGTTCTGATTTATCTACAGATGTAGCCACCTTTATCTTGACTGGCTGAGGCGTTTGTCCCGATCGAGCATACGCAGCGTAGGGAGGCGCGCCTAGTCACAGAGAGGCGTACCTAATCGCACGGAGGCAGACAGAGCGTTTGGCGTTACCTTTACGTGTAATACCTGCGATCATCCACCAGATGTCGCCTTTTACAATCACCACTGCGCATGCGTGTGGTCTCCCGTAAAATACAATACTGAAATATATAATAAGGACTACTTTACTAAGCGTCTCATTACGCTGCATACAGTAAATACTCATTACGCTGCATTATTTAATACAGTAAATACTCATTATGCTGCATTATTTAATACAGTATATACGGTACAGACGCAAATAGTACAGCATACAGTATATGATCCATCTACAGTACTTTATGAATATGTGAGCGTCCAAGTCCCGCAGACAAAACAACATAAAACCAGTAGTTTACACTGTCGCAAATGGACGTGTTAGAAGTTCACTATTGCCTCTTGAGATTAGGAATTTTGTACAGTATGTTAGCGTCCTAATCCCATAGCCATTACAGCATAATCAAAACCAATGGATTTATTCATCTGTCTGCGGCGAAGTGGTGAAGTGTTCCGCTTCCTATACTCAGAGTCCCGAGTTAGATTTCTAAAGTACGAATGCATGTTAGTTTTTTCCAGACACTTTATTATTTTTTTATTCACATAAACCAGGGCAAAGCTGCAGGAGCGGTTCTGTTAAGGTTCTATGCACCGTACAGTACACATACAATTCTGTAGCAGGGCAGACTCAATTGAAATGGCTACCACCTATGACTCCTTGCTCCACGGAGGCCCTAGGCTACGGAGCAAGTAACAGTCCAGATTGTGCAGGCTATGGGGCAATGCTGAAGGAGCGTCACAATCCCCTAGCTAAAATACACAGGGGCGATAGGACTAAGCGAGGTATATGCACATAACGATACACTGCAAAGTTCCCCATGGTTTTAATTATGCCTTTTCTTTGAACACAGTATTTTCGACTGCCTCGCCCTACACCCATCCCACTTTCCCCTTCTCCCCTGGGAGCCTGCAATGTACATGCAGTAGACAGGGAGGGAGTTCCGATCAGGTTACAAGACGTGCAACAGTATACTACTGTATGTAGGAAAATCCCCCGCCCACTCTGATTTATGTGAAACCTGTGTGCACCCTTCCATTGAATGTATAACAAAGAAAAATAATAATAATAAAGTGAATGTTACAGGAACACATTAAAAAAAGGTTGGCACTTCCTTCCCATTGGTGTTGGTTTATGCCTTAGGGGACTCGGACGCAAATACTTGTATTTGAAAAGCACGTATTTTCCACTGCCTCTCCCTACCCCCATTGCCCTTCCCCCCTGAGAGCCTGCACAGGTCATGCAGTGGACAGGGAGGGAGTTCAGGTCAGGTACAATACACAAATGCCGACAATCTACAGTACTGTGTTGCTCAGTTAGTTGCGTCGGAATACACTAGTTTATACTCATTACCGCTGTGTATTTGTATATAGCGGAATGAATCGCTGCTGCAGATTTACTTTGATTTATGTGAAACCTGTGTGCACCCTTTCATTGAATGTATAACAAAGAAAAACAATAATAAAGTGAATGTCACGGGAACATATAAAAAAAAAAGGTTGGCACTTTGGGACTCAAAGCTGGGACTCTCAGTGTGGGATGTAAGAGCCTTCATTGCTAGGTTGGTATGGAAGAGGAGACAATTAGCTACCAGAGGGTACCAACTCCAAGTTTCTGTGACCCCCACAAGGCTCATGGGAAGCGTCGGAACCCATGGTGGGTCTGAATTAACGGGCCCATTATAGTCTATGGGAAAATGAGTCCACTTTGCGTACTGATATCTCTGGTTCTGGGTAACCCAGAGACTCGGGACTGGTACCATTTAAAAGAGGAGACTCTTGGCTTTCAGGGCAGACCAACGACTAGTTTATGTGACACTGGAAAGGGAAACAGTAAGCAACCGTATATCGGGTCCCCTCCAGTTGTCCGCCTAGCTTGCACAGGATGCAGGGTTTCTGGCTAGCTAGGAAATACTGTACAGAAATGCTAAGCATGGTAATTTGACATCCAGGAACATAGGGAGGAGTTTATCTCTCTCCATTATACTTAGAAAAATTACACTTGCCACTGTACGTTACAAGCTGTTCGTGCTATTTAGTACAATAGTAGAACATACTGTACAGAGATACTAAGTACAGTGATTTGGCATCCACAAATTTAGGGAGGAGCTTTAATCTCTCTCCATTGTAATCTTTCTAAGCATAATGGAGAGAGATAAAAAGCTCCTCCCTAAATTCCTGGATGTTAAATTGCCATCCAGAGTATCGCTGTACTCTATGTTCTACTAGTGTACTAATTAGCACGAACAGCTTGTAACATACAGTGGCAAGTTTAATATTTCTATGTATAATGGAGAGAGATAAAAGCTCCCCAGTAAGTTCCTGGATGCCACATCACTGTACTTAGTATCTCTGTACAGTATTTTCTGTTAGGGTACTAATTAGCTGTTCGTGCTAATTAGTACCCTAATAGAACATACTGTACAGAGATACTAAGGACTGTGATTTGGTATCCAGGAACTTACTGAGGAGCTTTTATCTCTCTCCATTATACATAGAAAGATTAAACTTGCCGCTGTATGTTACAAGCTGTTCGTGCTAATTAGTACCCTAATAGAACATACTGTACAGAGATACTACAGACAGTGATTTGGCATACAGGAACTTAGGGAGGAGCTTTTATCTCTCTCCAATATACTTAAAAAGATTACAACGGAGAGAGATAAAAGCTCCTTCCTAAGGTTCCTGGATGCCAAATCACTGTCTGTAGTATATCTATACAGTATGTTCTACTAGTGTACTAATTAGCACGAGCAGCTTGTAACGTACAGTGGCAGTTTTGATCTTTCTATGTATAATGTAGAGAGATAAAAGCTCCTCCCTCAGTTCCTGGTTGCCAAATCACCATCCTTAGTCTCTCTGTATAGTATTTTCTATTAGGGTACTAATTAGCACGAACAGCTAATTAGTACCCTAATAGAAAATACTGTACAGAGATACTAAGTACAGTGATGTGGCATCCAGGAACTTACTGAGGAGCTTTTATCTCTCTCCATTATACATAGAAAGATTAATCTTGCCACTGTACGTTACAAGCTGTTCGTGCTAATTAGTACACTAGTAGAACATACTGTACAGAGATACTACATACAGTGATTTGGCATCCAGGAACCTTAGGGAGGAGCTTTTATCTCTCTCCATTATGCTTAGAAAGATTACAATGGAGAGAGAATAAAGCTCCTCCCTAAGTTCGTGGATGCCAAATCACTGTACTTAGTATCTCTGTACAGTATGTTCTACTAGTGTACTAATTAGCACGAACAGCTTGTAACATACAGTGGCAAGTTTAATCTTTCTATGTGTAATGGAGAGAGATAAAAGCTCCTCCCTAGGTTCCTGGTTGCCAAATCACCGTCCTTAGTATCTCTGTATAGTATTTTCTATTAGGGTACTAATTAGCACGAACAGCTAATTAGTACCCTAATAGAAAATACTGTACAGAGATACTAAGTATAGTGATGTGGCATCCAGGAACTTACTGAGGAGCTATTATCTCTCTCCATTATACATAGAAAGATTAATCTTGCCACTGTAGGTTACAAGCTGTTCGTGCTATTTAGTACACTAGTAGAACATAGAGTACAGCGATACTCTGGACAGCAATTTGGCATCCAGGAATTTAGGGAGGAGCTTTTATCTCTCTCCATTATACTTAGATAGATTACAATGGAGAGATTAAAGCTCTTCCCTAAGTTCGTGGATGCCAAATCACTGTACTTAGTATCTCTGTACAGTATGTTCTACTAGTGTACTAATTAGCACGAACAGCTTGTAACGTACAGTGGCAGTTTTGATCTTTCTATGTATAATGTAGAGAGATAAAAGCTCCTCCCTCAGTTCCTGGTTGCCAAATCACCATCCTTAGTTTCTCTGTATAGTATTTTCTATTAGGGTACTAATTAGCACGAACAGCTAATTAGTACCCTAATAGAAAATACTGTACAGAGATACTAAGTATAGTGATGTGGCATCCAGGAAATTACTGAGGAGCTTTTATCTCTCTCCATTATACATAGAAAGATTAATCTTGCCACTGTAGGTTACAAGCTGTTCGTGCTATTTAGTACACTAGTAGAACATAGAGTACAGTGATACTCTGGACAGCAATTTGGCATCCAGGAATTTAGGGAGGAGCTTTTATCTCTCTCCATTATACTTAGATAGATTACAATGGAGAGAGATTAAAGCTCCTCCCTAAATTCGTGGATGCCAAATCACTGTACTTAGTATCTCTGTACAGTATGTTCTACTAGTGTACTAATTAGCACGAACAGCTTGTAACGTACAGTGGCAAGTTTAATCTTTCTATGTATAATATAGAGAGATAAAAGCTCCACCCTAGGTTCCTGGTTGCCAAATCACCGTCCTTAGTATCTCTGTATAGTATTTTCTATTAGGGTACTAATTAGCACGAACAGCTAATTAGTACCCTAATAGAAAATACTGTACAGAGATACTAAGTATAGTGATGTGGCATCCAGGAACTTACTGAGGAGCTTTTATCTCTCTCCATTATACATAGAAAGATTAATCTTGCCACTGTACGTTACAAGCTGTTCGTGCTATTTAGTACACTAGTAGAACATAGAGTACAGTGATACTCTGGACAGCAATTTGGCATCCAGGAATTTAGGGAGGAGCTTTTATCTCTCTCCATTATACTTAGATAGATTACAATGGAGAGATTAAAGCTCCTCCCTAAGTTCGTGGATGCCAAATCACTGTACTTAGTATCTCTGTACAGTATGTTCTACTAGTGTACTAATTAGCACGAACAGCTTGTAACGTACAGTGGCAGTTTTGATCTTTCTATGTATAATGTAGAGAGATAAAAGCTCCTCCCTCAGTTCCTGGTTGCCAAATCACCATCCTTAGTTTCTCTGTATAGTATTTTCTATTAGGGTACTAATTAGCACGAACAGCTAATTAGTACCCTAATAGAAAATACTGTACAGAGATACTAAGTATAGTGATGTGGCATCCAGGAACTTACTGAGGAGCTTTTATCTCTCTCCATTATACATAGAAAGATTAATCTTGCCACTGTACGTTACAAGCTGTTCGTGCTAATTAGTACACTAGTAGAACATACTGTACAGAGATACTACATACAGTGATTTGGCATCCAGGAACCTTAGGGAGGAGCTTTTATCTCTCTCCATTATGCTTAGAAAGATTACAATGGAGAGAGAATAAAGCTCCTCCCTAAGTTCGTGGATGCCAAATCACTGTACTTAGTATCTCTGTACAGTATGTTCTACTAGTGTACTAATTAGCACGAACAGCTTGTAACGTACAGTGGCAAGTTTAATCTTTCTATGTATAATATAGAGAGATAAAAGCTCCTCCCTAGGTTCCTGGTTGCCAAATCACCGTCCTTAGTATCTCTGTATAGTATTTTCTATTAGGGTACTAATTAGCACGAACAGCTAATTAGTACCCTAATAGAAAATACTGTACAGAGATACTAAGTATAGTGATGTGGCATCCAGGAACTTACTGAGGAGCTTTTATCTCTCTCCATTATACATAGAAAGATTAATCTTGCCACTGTACGTTACAAGCTGTTCGTGCTATTTAGTACACTAGTAGAACATAGAGTACAGCGATACTCTGGACAGCAATTTGGCATCCAGGAATTTAGGGAGGAGCTTTTATCTCTCTCCATTATACTTAGATAGATTACAATGGAGAGATTAAAGCTCCTCCCTAAGTTCGTGGATGCCAAATCACTGTACTTAGTATCTCTGTACAGTATGTTCTACTAGTGTACTAATTAGCACGAACAGCTTGTAACGTACAGTGGCAAGTTTAATCTTTCTATGTATAATATAGAGAGATAAAAGCTCCTCCCTAAGTTCCTGGTTGCCAAATCACCATCCTTAGTATCTTTGCATAGTATTTTCTATTAGGGTACTAATTAGCACGAACAGCTTGTAACGTACAGTGGCAATTTTAATCTTACTATGTATAATATAGAGAGATAAAAGCTCCTCCCTAAGTTCCTGGTTGCCAAATCACCATCCTTAGTATCTCTGCATAGTATTTTCTATTAGGGTACTAATTAGCACAAACAGCTAAATGGTACCCTAATAGAACATACTGTACAGAGATACTAAGTATGGTGATTTTGTATCCAGAAACTTATTGAGGAGCTTTTATCTCTCTCCATTATACATAGAAAGATTAATCTTGCCACTGTACGTTACAAGCTGTTCGTGCTATTTAGTACACTAGTAGAACATAGAGTACAGCGATACTCTGGACAGCAATTTGGCATCCAGGAATTTAGGGAAGAGCTTTTATCTCTCTCCATTATACTTAGATAGATTACAATGGAGAGATTAAAGCTCCTCCCTAAGTTCGTGGATGCCAAATCACTGTACTTAGTATCTCTGTACAGTATGTTCTACTAGTGTACTAATTAGCACGAACAGCTTGTAACGTACAGTGGCAAGTTTAATCTTTCTATGTATAATATAGAGAGATAAAAGCTCCTCCCTAGGTTCCTGGTTGCCAAATCACCGTCCTTAGTATCTCTGTATAGTATTTTCTATTAGGGTACTAATTAGCACGAACAGCTAATTAGTACCCTAATAGAAAATACTGTACAGAGATACTAAGTATAGTGATGTGGCATCCAGGAACTTACTGAGGAGCTTTTATCTCTCTCCATTATACATAGAAAGATTAAACTTGCCGCTGTACGTTACAAGCTGTTCGTGCTAATTAGTACCCTAATAGAACATACTGTACAGAGATACGAAGTATGGTGATTTGGCATCCAGTTAAAAGCTGTTCGTGCTAATTAGTATAATAGTAGAACATACTGTACAGAGATACTAAGAATGGTGATTTGGCATCTGGGAACTTCCAGAGGAGCTTTTATCTCTCTCCATTTTACATAGAAAGATTAAACTTTCCACTGTACTTTACAAGCTGTCCGTGCTAATTAGTACCCTAATTGAAAATACTATACAGAGATACTAAAGACGGTTATTTGGCACCCAGGAATTTAGGGAGGAGCTTTTATCTCTCTCCATTATACTTAGAAAGATTACAATGGAGAGAGATAAAAGCTCCTCCCTAAGTTCGTGGATGCCAAATCACTGTCCTTAGTATCTCTGTACAGTATGTTCTACTAGTGTACTAATTAGCACAAACAGCTTGTAACGTACAGTGGCAAGTGTAATTTTTCTAAGTATAATGGAGTGAGATAAAAACTCCTCCCTATGTTCCTGGATGTCAAATTACCATGCTTAGCATTTCTGTACAGTATTTCCTATCTAGCCAGAAACCCTGTATCCTGTGCAAGCTAGGCGGACAACTGGAGGGGACCCGAAACACGGTTGCTTCCCGTTTCCTTTTCCAGTGTCACATAAACTAGTGGTTGGTCTGACCCGAAAGCCAAGAGTCTCCTCTTTTGTATGGTACCAGTCCTGATTCTCTGGGACACCCAGAACCAGATATATCAGTACGCAAAGTGGACCCATTTTCCCATAGACTATAATGGGACCGTTAATTCAGACCCACCATAGGTTCCGACGCTTGCCATGAGCTTTGTGGGGGTCACAGAAACTTGGGGTTGGTACCCTCCGGTAGCTAATTGTCTCCCCTTCCATACCAACCTAGTGATGAAGGCTCCCACCTCCCATGCTGAGAGTCACAAAGTGCCAACCTTTTTTTTTCTATGTTCCCGTGACATTCACTTTATTATTGTTTTTCTTTGTTGTACATTCAATGAAAGGGTGCACACAGGTTTCACATAAATCAAAGTAAATCTGCAGCAGCGATTCATTTCGCTATATACAAATACACAGCGGTAATGAGTATAAATTAGTGTATTCCAACGCAACTAACTGAGCAACACAGTACTGTAGATTGTCAGCATTTGTGTATTGTACCTGATCTGAACTCCCTCCCTGTCCACTGCATGACCTGTGCAGGCTCCCAGGGGGGAAGGGCAATGGGGGTAGGGAGAGGCGGTGGAAAACACTGTGCTTTTGAAATACAAGTATTAACGTCCGAGTCCCCTAAGGCATAAACCAACACCAATGGGAAGGAAGTGCCAACCTTTTTTTAATGTGTTCCTGTAACATTCACTTTATTATTATTATTTTTCTTTGTTGTACATTCAATGGAAGGGTGCACACAGGTTTCACATAAATCAGAGTGGGCGGTGGATTTTCCTAGATACAGTAGTATACTGTTGCACATGTCTTGTAACCTGATCTGAACTCCCTCCCTGTCTACTGCATGTACTTTGCAGGCTCCCAGGGGGGGAAGGGGAAAGTGGGATGGGTGTAGGGTGAGGCAGTGGAAAATACCGTGTTCAAAGAAAAGGCATAATCAAAACCATGGGGAACTTTGCGGTGTATCGTTATGCGCAAAGACCTCACTTATCCCTATCACCCCTGTGTATTTTAGCTAGGGGATTCTGACGCTCCTTCAGCATTGCCCCGTGACCTACCAAATCTGTGCTGTTACTTGCTCCATAGCCGAGGGCCTCCATTGGGCGAGGAGACACAGGCGGTAGCCATTTCAATTGAGTCTGCCCTGCTATAGAATTGTATGTATACCATATGGTGCATAGACCCTAAACAGTACAACTGCTCCTGCAGCTTTGCCCTAGTTTACGTGAATAACTCCCTCCCTGTCTACTGCATGACCTGTGCAGGATCCCAGGGGGGAAGGGCGATGGGCAAGCGGGAGGCGGTGGAAAATACTGTGCTTTTGAAATGCAAGTACTGTATGAGTCTGAGTCCCCAGTAGCCTCCTGCTAGCCTATTGCCCTTCCCCCCTGGGAGCCTGCACAGATCATGCAGTAGACAGGGAGGGAATTCAGGTCATGTGCAATACACAAACGCCGAATATCTACTGTATAGTACTGTTTTGCTCACAGTAGCGTCAGAATACACTAATTTCTACTCATTCCCGCTGTTTAGTTGCATTTAGCGTAAAGAATCGCTCCTGCAGATGTACTCTGATTTATATGTAACTTGTGTGCACCTTTCCATTGACTGTCTTACAATGTAGATAAAATAATACAGTGTATTATTACAATAAAAAAAAAAGAAGAAGGCACATCACGTCTCGAACCCTGGACCCCCAGCGTGGGAGGTGGAAGCCTTCACCCCTAGCCCACGACGCCTCATGAGAGACTCCCAATTTCATGTGTGAAAGTACTGCAAACAGCGCCCGGCCCCCACCCCATTGGTGTTGGTTTATGCCTTAGAGGACTCGGACGCTCGCATTTGTAAAGCACGGTATTTTCCACCGCCTCCTGCTAGCCTATTGCCCTTCCCCCCTGGGAGCCTGCACAGATCATGCAGTAGACAGGGAGGGAATTCAGGTCATGTGCAATACACAAACGCCGAATATCTACTGTATAGTACTGTTTTGCTCACTTAGTAGCGTCAGAATACACTCATTTTTACTCATTGCCGTTGTGCAGTTGCATTTAGCGTAAATAATCGCTCCTGCAGATGTACTTTGATTTATGTGAAACCTGTGTGCATCCTTCCATTGGATGTATTAGAGAGAAAAAAATTTTTTTTTAAATGAATGTCACGGGAACACATAAAAAAAATGGTTGGCATTTCCTTCCCATTGGTGTTGGTTTACAGTATGCCGTAGTGGACTCGGACGCTCATGTAATTGCATTTCAAAGGCACAGTACAGTATTTCCCATCGTCTCCCCCTACCCCCATCGCCCTTCCCCCCTGGGAGCCTGCACAGGGAGGGAATTCAGGTCATGTACAATACACAAACGCTGAAGATCTACAGTACTGTTTTGCTCAGTTAGTAGCGTCAGAATACCCTCATTTCATTCCCGCTATTTAGTTGCATTTAGCGTAAAGAATCGCTCCTGCAGATGTACTCTGATTTATATGTAACTTGTGTGCACCTTTCCATTGACTGTCTTACAATGTAGATAAAATAATACAGTGTATTATTACAATAAAAAAAAAAAAAGAAGGCACATCACGTCTCGAACCCAGGACCCCCAGCGTGGGAGGTGGGAGCCTTCACCCCTAGCCCACGACGCCTCATGAGAGACTCCCAATTTCATGTGTGAAAGTACTGCAAACAGCGCCCGGCCCCCACCCCATTGGTGTTGGTTTATGCCTTAGAGGACTCTGACGCTCGCATTTGTAAAGCACGGTATTTTCCACCGCCTCCTGCTAGCTACTGTAGCCCTCCAATCTCAGACGCTCATGTATTTTAAAAGCACGGTGTTTATACATTGTCCTGTACATTCTTCCTTTTACACAATTACTGTAGTTGCGTCTCCATACACATACAGTACTCCATACTTTTTCCACCGCCTCCCGTTACGCCTACAGTATTGCCAGAGCTGTAGATCAATCCGCCGCTATACTGTACGATCGAAAGTACTGGATTAGTGGAGCATTAGCCACACAGTGGTGGAGATGTGTAATGCATGATGAGTATCTAGATCGCCTCAACGCGCCTACCTGTGATTAAACTCAGCTATCGCCTTAGCGTGACTAAACGCCAGTCTCGGCGGAGAAACAGTCAAGATAAAGGTGGCTACATCTGTACATTAATCTTGTACCTTGAAAAAGTGCTAAAATGGCGAATAATATTAAAAACCTGAGGGATCGAGTGGGTCGGGTCAGAGAGGAAAAGCAGCATATCGTCCGCAAAAAGGGCTAAGCGCAAGTCAACCCCACCCACCCTAATTCCGGTGTACAGAGGGGAATGTCGGAGAGTCAAAGCTAAGGGCTCCAGTGCTAGTACAAATAACAAAGGGGATAATGGGCACCCTTGATGGGTGCCTTTCAAAATTGGGAAAGCCCCCGACAATATTCCATTACAAATTATTTGTGACGATGCCCCAGAGTACAGGGTTCTTATAAGATCAATAAAGCGAGCTGGAAAACCAAAGCGGGCCAACGTGTCATAGAGATGGTCCCAGTGTACCATATCGAAGGCCTTTTCTGCGTCAAGTGATAATATGGTTCTCGGCACTTCAGGTCTGGCACACTGGGAAGCACTCACCACTGCCAGGACTCTCCTAATATTTATTACTAGATTCCTGCCCTTCACGAAGCCTGTCTGGTCAGCGTGGATGACATTAGGAAGTATTGATTTAAGCCTTTCGGCAAGGATTTTTGTCAGAAGTTTGTAATCGATATTGAGGAGAGAAATTGGTCTATAGGAGCTCGGATCAGAGGGGTTTTGGCCGGGTTTTGGAAGTAATCTTAGAACTGCGGAATTGAAGTAGGGAGGCATCGATCCAGAGGTCATAATTGCATTAAAAACCGAGGTGAGGACCGGAGTTATACTGGGGCTGAGTAGTCTATAATAATCCGGGGTGAGACCATCTGGTCCCGGGGCCTTGCCAGACTTTAGCCCTGAAATTGCCTTCTGGACCTCGGCTTCAGTGATAGGTGACAGGAGAGAAGTACCCTGGGCTGCAGAAATCTGCGGGATAGGAAGGTTTTCCCAGAATGAGGAAGAGTCTGCCGCAGGAGCAGGGGGGGAAGAGTATAGATCTGTGTAGAAAGATTGGAGGATGGAGGCCGTCTGCTCATTTGTAGAGGACAGGGAACCATCCGCCATTTTTAGTGGTTGAATAATGGATGAGGGGCGCTGGCCTTTTTAAAAGGTTCGAAAGCGTTTTGCTAGATTTGTTTCCATATTTAAAAAATCTATATTCTTTCCGGAAAGTGTAATTAGCCTCAAGTTTAGAGAGCAGGGCCTCAAAAAGAGTCTTAGCCTTGGCATATTCTATTTTATTATGGGTGGACGGTGTCTGTTTGAAGTTAGTAAATGTACATGTGAGGGATTGTTGTGCCGCCATATAGTCCTTCAGTAAGGCCTTCTTGGCCGCTAGAGTGTGAGCAATAATGTTGCCTCTAATTGTGGCCTTGGAAGCCTGCCAAAATAAAAGGGGGTCAGTGACAGAAGTGTCAGCGTTATGAAAAGCAAAGTCATCCCAGCTATCACTAACCCTCTGGCGCAGGGGGATGGAGGAGGCGAGAGTGGGGGGGCATCTCCATGAAATAAAGTTTTTCTGGGAGGGTGTCAATTGTAGTTCCACCCATATGGCCGCATGATCCGATACAGAGATGGACTCAATTTCAGAATGGACAACTTTGGGCAGCAAGAACTCAGACAACAGCATATAATCAATGCGGGACAGGGTGCCCTGTGCCGCTGACACGCATGTAAAATCCCTGTCAGTCAGATGCATAACCCTCCAAATGTCCATCAGCTGTAACTTCCTAGCCAAGGCGGGCACCCCAAATTTCGGCGGGTTATTCCCATGTTCAGATGGGAACTGTTTGTCTAAATGCTTCGAGGAAATCAAATTCCAGTCCAACAGACTAGAAGCGGAGTGTCACAACTGAGGGTTTAGGCTGACGGGAGGAAGCCTCAGTTGTAGGGGCTGGAATGAAGTTAAACTTAGATGGTTTAATCAGACCCCTGGACATGTAAGTGTGGAAGGAAACCCGAAGGTGTGACCATGACAAGCAGGTTAAAAGTCAAATGAAAGTTTATTAAACAGACTCCGTATAATAACAACAGCGTTCACAGTCAGTATTAGCAGTGGCAGATAATACAGTTCCTGGATCACTAAACCATAAAGAGGTATAACAGAGCACTGGTAGGTTGCAGAACGGATGTTATAGTCCTTGGGTAGAATAACCTTACCAGGCCAGGCTGTAGTAGTGGAGACAACCGAGGAACACGCCAGTAGGTGTATGAGATGATGCTGGTAACTGGAATGCACTGTAGGAGTCACTGGACGGAACCAGCCAGATGGTGGAGACACGGAGTTAAAACTGAAAGATGCTAGGGTGCGTGGAAACAGATGAAATGAAGAGTGGTTACCGGTGGTAGTGGATACTGCTGGTAAGTAGAAATCCGCTGGGAGAACACCGGCTCTTTAAGGAGGCTGAATTCTGTTGGAAGCAGGTTGCTGGAAACAGATGGGTTAATAGCTGCAAGCTTGGAAGCTGGAAGCAAACGAGGTAATAGCTGAAAGCTGGATCAGTCACAGAGGATTGCAAAGTCAGGCTGCACCGCAGGATGGAAAGCAGGTGCGGGTCTCTTTGTGGATGCTGGAGACAGGAGCTGGAACCTGGAGAAACAAGCCACAGGAGAGAGAGACTGGAACAGGGTATGACATTCAAAGCACTGACATCTATCTGGCCTAGACACAGGATACTTATACCTGCTGCTATGCAGGCATTGGCTAGGCAATTATGCAGATTCCAGAGATGGTGGATTGGAGGAATTGGAGCATGTGATCAAATCCAACATGGCTGCGCCCATGCTGGAACCTGGAGGGAAAACCTGGTTTGGAATGATATGTGCAAACATAGTGATAATGGTGGCGCCGGCCGCGGAGGGCAGGAGACGCTATATAACAGTTACATGCTGGGACACATGAAGGACAGCGGAGACTGCGGGAGGCATGATAAATTACTCTGAGAACCCGCAGCAATAACACAGTAACGGCGGCGGAGGCCGCGGAGGACGGGAGACGCCATGTTGGATTCAAACATGGCGCCGCTGTGGTAGTGTCTCAGAATGACAGGAGGGATGTGCAGAGTGTTGACACAGATGAGATCCGGATTTGGAACGCTGGGCCAGTCTCAGAAGACACCTAAACGGCAGGTAATGGCGTCCAGATACCCGGATCGTGACAGCACCCCCCCTTTTAGGAGTGGCCCCAGGACACTTCTTAGGCTTTAAAGGAAACTTTGAGTGGAAATTTCGGACCAAGGCAGGAGCATGGACGTCTGAGGCATTGGTCCAAGAGCGTTCTTCAGGACCATAGCCTTTCCAGTCAATGAGATACTGTAGCTGACCGTAACGGAAACGTGAGTCCAAAATCTTGGCCACCTCGTACTCGACTCCCCGTTGAGTCTGAACTTTGGGAGCTGGAGGAAGTGCGGAATGAAACCGATTTAGGATCAGCGGTTTCAACAAGGAAACATGAAATGTCCTGGGTATTTTCAAGAAGGGTGGTAACTGTAATCTGTAGGCAACAGGATTGATGACTTGTTCAATCTTGAAGGGACCGATGTAGCGAGGTGCAAATTTCATGCTGGGAACTCTCAACCTCAAATTCTTCGCTGACAACCACACACGATCACCCACCTTGAGAGCAGGAACCGCTCTACGCTTCCTATCGGCAAACTTATTATACCTGGATGAGGCTTTAAGCAGGGCTGCGCGGACGTTCCTCCAGTTATTTGAAAACTGACGCAAGGTGACATCCACTGCTGGAACAGAAGTTGCGGGAAGCGGTTGGAATTCTGGGACTTTAGGGTGGAATCCATAATTAATGAAGAATGGTGTAGAAGAAGATGAGGAATGGTATTGATTGTTGTGGCTGAACTCGGCCCAAGGAAGGAGTTGAACCCAGTCATCTTGAGAGGAAGACACATATATACGGAGGAAGGCCTCCAAGTCCTGATTCACCCTCTCGGTTTGACCATTGGTCTGAGGATGGTAAGCCGTGGAAAACTTTAACTTGACTTGGAGGGCTTGACACAAACTTCGCCAAAATTTGGCTACAAATTGTACTCCACGATCCGAGATGATCTCTTCAGGAAGACCGTGAAGTCGGAAGATCTCTTGTATAAATACTTGAGCCAACTTGGAAGCTGACGGAAGACCGGTGAGAGGGATGAAATGTGCCATCTTGGTGAACCGGTCAACTACCACCCAGATGGTATTAAACTTGTTGCAGATAGGTAGATCGGAAACAAAGTCCATCGACAAATGGGTCCATGGTCGACGGGGAACAGATAATGGAACCAGTTGCCCCGCAGGCGACTGGCGGGAGACTTTGTGTTGGGCACACTTTGGGCAGGAGGCAATAAATTCCATAACGTCCTTCTTCAGAGTTGGCCACCAGTAGGACCTAGAAATAAATTAAAGGATTTTCTGAATGCCTGTATGTCCAGCAAAACGGGAAGCATGGGCCCAATGCATGAGCTTCTTCCTTAGAACTGGCTTAACAAAACTTTTCCCTGGTGGAGGCGTAGATTCCATCCCTACCATGGAGAATGCCAACGGATTAATAATAGGATGCTTGTCTGCAGACTCGGACTCATTTTCTTGCTCCCATGAGCGGGAAAGGGCATCGGCCTTACGATTCTGAGAACCCGGACAGAACTGGAGTTTAAAGTCAAACCTAGAGAAGAAAAGTGCCCATCTGGCCTGACGAGGATTCAGACATTGTGCGCCTTTGAGATATAAAAGATTTTTGTGGTCGGTAAGTATGGTGATTGAGTGGGAAGCTCCCTCCAACAGGTATCTCCACTCCTCCAGAGCGAGCTTGATGGCCAGCAACTCCTGATCGCCAATGGCATAGTTGCGCTCAGCTGGGGAGAACTTCCGGGAGAAGAAACTGCAAGGATGTAGATGTCCATCTTTGGCCCTCTGGGATAACACTGCTCCTACTCCAACGGAGGAGGCATCTACCTCTAAAATAAAAAGAGAGTCGGTGTCGGGCTGTTTCAGAACTGGTGCAGAGATGAACCGTTGCTTCAGTAGGTGAAAGGCCTGCGTAGCTTCCTCGGACCACTTGGACGGATTAGCACCTTTCTTGGTTAATGCAGTGATAGGCGCCACAATGGTGGAAAAGTCTCGTATAAATTTTCTATAATATTTGGCGAACCCTAAGAACCTCTGGACCCCTTTGAGGGTTAAGGGTATAGGCCAATTCTGGATTGCTTGGAGTTTCTCAGGATCCATCTCTAGTCCGGAACCGGACACAATGTAACCTAGAAACGGAATGGTTTTAACTTCAAACACACACTTCTCCAATTTACAATAGAGGTGATTGACACGGAGACGGGAAAGAACCTCTTTTACCCAGAAACGATGATCTTCGAGATTATTAGCAAAGATGAGGATGTCATCTAGATAAACCACGACATGGCGGTACAAGATGTCCCTGAAGATCTCATTCACGAAGTGCTGGAAGACTGCTGGAGCATTGCTCAATCCGAAGGGCATGACGAGGTACTCATAATGTCCGTCACGGGTGTTAAAGGCGGTCTTCCACTCGTCACCCTCACGGATTCGGATGAGATTGTAGGCACCCCTCAAGTCCAGCTTTGTGAAAATGGTTGCACCACTAACTCTATCAAAGAGCTCGGTAATCAGGGGTAAAGGGTATCGGTTCTTGACGGTAATGTCGTTCAGACCTCTGTAGTTGATGCACGGACGCAGACCACCATCTTTCTTCTTAACGAAGAAGAAGCCTGCGCCGGCTGGAGAAGAAGATGGTCGGATGAAACCCTTCGCCAGGTTCTCTTTGATGTACTCTTCCATGGAGTGTGTCTCAGGCAGAGACAACGGATAAGTTCGGCCTCGCGGTGGGACCTTCCCTGGAATGAGGTCGATTGGGCAGTCCCATTCTCTATGAGGAGGAAGGATATCAGCAGAGGCTTTACTGAACACGTCCGTGAAGTCTTGATATGGAGGAGGCGGAACATCAGATGACCTGGGGAAGGAAGAACAAACAGGAAGAACTTTGGCTAAACAAGTCTCAGCACAGGAGGGACCCCATGCCAGTATTTGCGTAGTCGTCCAGTCAATTGATGGGTTGTGGAGACGGAGCCATGGAAGGCCTAAAACCACTGGATGTGTGGCTCTTGGAATCACTAGAAAAGAAATATACTCAGAATGAAGAACTCCCACTCTCAGACGAACTGGAAGAGTCCTTAAGGAAATGACTGCGTCAAAAATCTTGCTGCCATCCACGGCAGTCAAAGAGATGGACGAGGACAGTCTCTCGGTAGGTAGGGACCACCGTTTAACATAAGCTTCGGTTATGAAATTCCCAGCTGCTCCGGAATCAAGGAGGGCAATGACGTTCCTGTAACGTTGAGCAATTTGGAGCGACACTGGGAGGTAACAATCATGAGGAGATGGAGAGGAGATCATTACTCCTAGCCGGCCCTCTCCTTGGCGAGCTAGGATCTGGAGTTTCCCGAACGTTTGGGACAGGCGTTGATAGTGTGCGACGGAGCTGCACAGTAGAGACATAGAGACTCGGAGAGGCGTCTTCGGCGCTCAGCGGGAGATAGACGGGAACGACCAATTTGCATAGGCTCATCCTTGGATGGAGATGGTTGACGAGGAGGAGAAGCAGAAGATTTAGGAACGGATGATCTTCCTCGCTCGGTTGCTCTCTCTCTGAACCGTAGATCAGCCTTCGTGCATAGTGAAATTAGCTCATCCAACTTAGAAGGCAAGTCTCTGGTAGCTAACTCATCTTTAATGCGTTCTGACAAGCTATGCCAGAATGCAGCATACAGGGCCTCGTCGTTCCAGACCAGTTCAGATGCCAGGATTTTGAACTGTATAAGACACTGTCCCACAGTACGTGTTCCCTGGCGTAGACGGAGAATCTCAGATGAAGCAGAGGAAACCCGGCCCGGCTCGTCAAAGATGCGCCTGAATGATGCTACAAAGTCAGTATAGGAGGACAGCAGGGGATCAGACTTCTCCCATAACGGTGATGCCCAATCAAGGGCTGAGCCACTGAGGAGAGAAATAATATAAGCAACTTTGGTACGGTCACTGGGGAAGTTGCCAGATTGAAGCTCAAAATGGATTTCGCATTGGTTGAGAAATCCCCTGCAGAACCTTGGAGATCCGTCAAATTTTGCTGGCGTTGGAAGATGAAGACGTGGTATGGAAATGGGCAAGGTGGGTGGGGTTACAGCTGGAGTCACTGTGGTGGACGCACCAGACGTGCCAGGTCCACGGAGGGTCGTCTGAATCCCATCCAGCCGAGTAGAGAGATCCTGGAGACAGCGGATGATGTGACCTTGTGCAGCCTCCTGATGTTCGAGTCTGGCTGCCAGTTCTTGCATAGGTCTAGCCGCTTGATCCTGGTCTCCGGCTGGATTCATATGGTCAGTGCTTACTGTCACAACTGAAGGTTTAGGCTGACCGGAGGAAGCCTCAGTTGTAGGGGCTGGAATGAAGTTAAACTTAGATGGTTTAATCAGACCCCTGGACATGTAAGTGTGGAAGGAAACCCGAAGGTGTGACCATGACAAGCAGGTTAAAAGTCAAATGAAAGTTTATTAAACAGACTCCGTATAATCACAACAGCGTTCACAGTCAGTATTAGCAGTGGCAGATAATACAGTTCCTGGATCACTAAACCATAAAGAGGTATAACAGAGCACTGGTAGGTTGCAGAACGGATGTTATAGTCCTTGGGTAGAATAACCTTACCAGGCCAGGCTGTAGTAGTGGAGACAACCGAGGAACACGCCAGTAGGTGTATGAGATGATGCTGGTAACTGGAATGCACTGTAGGAGTCACTGGAACCAGCCAGATGGTGGAGACACGGAGTTAAAACTGAAAGATGCTAGGGTGCGTGGAAACAGATGAAATTAAGAGTGGTTACCGGTGGTAGTGGATACTGCTGGTAAGTAGAAATCCGCTGGAAGAACACCGGCTCTTTAAGGAGGCTGAATTCTGTTGGAAGCAGGTTGCTGGAAACAGATGGGTTAATAGCTGCAAGCTTGGAAGCTGGAAGCAAACAAGGTAATAGCTGAAAGCTGGATCAGTCACAGAGGATTGCAAAGTCAGGCTGCACCGCAGGATGGAAAGCAGGTGCGGGTCTCTTTGTGGATGCTGGAGACAGGAGCTGGAACCTGGAGAAACAAGCCACAGGAGAGAGAGACTGGAACAGGGTATGACATTCAAAGCACTGACATCTATCTGGCCTAGACACAGGATACTTATACCTGCTGCTATGCAGGCATTGGCTAGGCAATTATGCAGATTCCAGAGATGGTGGATTGGAGGAATTGGAGCATGTGATCAAATCCAACATGGCTGCGCCCATGCTGGAACCTGGAGGGAAAACCTGGTTTGGAATGATATGTGCAAACATAGTGATAATGGCGGCGCCGGCCGCGGAGGGCAGGAGACGCTATATAACAGTTACATGCTGGGACACATGAAGGACAGCGGAGACTGCGGGAGGCATGATAAATTACTCTGAGAACCCGCAGCAATAACACAGTAACGGCGGCGGAGGCCGCGGAGGACGGGAGACGCCATGTTGGATTCAAACATGGCGCCGCTGTGGTAGTGTCTCAGAATGACAGGAGGGATGTGCAGAGTGTTGACACAGATGAGATCCGGATTTGGAACGCTGGGCCAGTCTCAGAAGACACCTAAACGGCAGGTAATGGCGTCCAGATACCCGGATCGTGACACGGAGTGTCCGCCATTGGTGTAAGTTTGGTAAGAATAGTTTGCAGAAAGCGCTTGCTGTAGACATTTGGAGCGTAAACATTACACAGTGTATACAATTGGTTATTATAGAATATCTGACATATGACCCATCTACCCCCCTCATCGGCAAGAGTCAACTTAACCTCTACTGGGACAGATTGTTTAACAATGATTACAACTCCCCTGGTTTTCTTTGAGAATGATGCGGATGCTATGACCTTCCAACCCAGGGCATTCAACCTGTGGATGTCCTGGGATAAGAGGTGGGACTCCTGCAGGAATACCAGGTCCGCATGAAGCTTTTGCAAATATATAAGCACCTTTTTTCTTTTTTGTGGGGAGTTTAGTCCTCCCACATTCCAACTACAGATCTTAAGAGAAGGCATAAACCCAAAAGGAAAGGGTTAGAAAAAATAGGAGACCCACAATAACCGTTGCCCCCCTATAGGTGACACTAATACCTATTCGAGATATCGCCGTCCTGGGAGATAGAGGGGGGGGGGGGGGGGGAGACAGGGACAGAAAGAAAGAAAGGACAGTAATTGAAAGTAGAACAAAAACAGCATAAAACGCATATTGACATTGTTTAGCCCTAACATAGTCGCCAAACAGAGTGTACACAGCAAAATTCCATGGGGGCCCCCAAAAATACAATCAATACGATCCCACCGCCGGCCCACCCGCCGCGCACCGCTATGCCCTGTTTGGAAAAGCGCGTGCATAGCAACCCCTCTCAGTAAGGAGCCCGTCACTTGAACAAATAGCAGCTTGGTCGCTTACAGAAGACTATAGATATCATAGCCTAGTCGCTGACATCAGTGTAATAACAGTGGCAGATTTGCAAACTAGGGAACAGGATCCACAGAATAGGCACATATAAAACAGTCATCATGAACCATATAGACAGTGTAACAAATGGTAACAACAAAACGTAGTTACAGCATCAATAGTACCACTTTCACATCGCACAAATAACCCGGTATCGACACGGCATATTGCCGTGTCGACACGGGTCAGTGTGCGATGTGAAAGCACTTTCCGAGAATTAGCGGGTCATCTGACCCGGTAATTCAACCCGGTATAAAAGAAGGATTATACCCGGGTTGAATACCGGGTCAGGTGCAGTGTGAATGGGAGCCGCGTCGATGCGTCACGGTTCCCATTCACAGCATAGGGAGAGGCGGCGCAGGAGATGAGCTCATCTCCCAGCGCCGCCTCCACCCACGCACCTGCTGCTGAATATTGCCGGGTCGGAAAGCCAGCAAAGGAGCGCAAATGCCGGATCCCACCCGGTAAGGACACGTTTCTTTTACCGGGTGGGATCCGGCATTTGCGATGTGAATGCGGTAAAACTGTATCAGAGCAGATGATGGTGTATCCAACCGATTTCAGGAACCACACGTATCAAAGACAGCCATTCACTGAAAAATTAGGGACACGTTAGTCCTGTGAGTGAGAGTCGTCATCTGGTAAGTGCAGAAACGCTTCTGCGTCCTGCACGGAGAGGAAGTCCTTGAACGAGCCATCTCTATAGATACGCAGTCTCGCCGGATATAACAGCACAAACTTTTGGTGTTCCCGGATAAGCTTTGAGCAGAGGGGGGAGAATTCTTTTCTGGCTTTCGTCAGCTCGGCCGAGTAGTCTTGGAATATTAAAAGGGAGTGCCCTTCCCAAGAAATAGGGCGCTGCTTACGGGACGCTTGCCAGAGGATTTCCTTATGTAGGTAATTTAAAACCCTGAAGATCACAGCCCGGGGTCTGCTGCCCTCTTGTGACCGGAATGGTCCAAGGCGATGGGCTCTCTCTATAACGATGTCGGCACATTCATTGCTAACTTGCAGTAAACTTGGCAAGGTATCTCTAACAAAAATAAGCAATTCGGAGCCTTTCACCGTTTCTGGCAGCCCTATGACACGCAGGTTCTGTCGTCTGGCCCTGTTTTCCAATTCGTCTGTCTTATTGTGTAAGTGGTAACAGGCTTTGGTGTTGAGACTCACCGCCTTTTTTAGATTAGCAATATCTGCAAAGCATTCCCCCATTCTGTGTTCTGTAGTGGAGAGTCTCTGGGAAAATTGAGCTAATTGCCTGTTTATATCAGCAGTCTGTTCTTTCAGGAGTGGCCCCATCGTGTCTTTAATTGCCTGTACCATAGCAGTGTAGGTAATAGGAGAGTCTGAGACAGCCTGTGAGTGCAGTACAGGTGGGGGGGGCTTCTTTCCCCCGGTATGTCATGTAGCAGGAGGGGAGAAGAGGGTGCCCCATCCGGGGATGGTATGGGAGAGCCTGGGGAGTGGGGGAGCCGCTAATGCAGCGTGCGGTGTACCTGCTGCGGCGTCCACCGCCATCTTAACTTCTGTGCGGTGCCGCTCCCTCTCCCTCTCTTTCTCCTTCTGGGCTTTGGAGCGTGGCATGAGCGGCGTGAAATAGCGCTCCATGCGCTGCAGGGCGGTCACGGGCGGCACGGGGACCCAGCGTGTCGATCGCGGGAGGCTGTGTGGACTTGAAAGGGCTCAAATAGGCTGGGGGTCCGGGAGCTCAGCTCAGCAGCAGCCTTCCATGCGGCGCCCGGAACCGGAAGTCTCTAAAATCCTATTATATATATATATATATATATATATATTTTCTCTGTAGTAATCAGCAGCACTCCATACAATGCAGTAAATTCAAATTAGGCCGGTGCCCTCCGTATGGCATCCCTGAGAAGGATGTCTACAAACATAGCAAGTAGTCGGCGGCACTCACGGCTCCCCAGCAGGGAATAAACGAGACTCAGTCACGGATGCGGTCAACGTTTCAATGTTATGGAATAAACATTTTCGTCAGGACATAAAACAAAGAACATAACAGTACATACCTATAAACCCCATTGAAGCCGTCCGTGGCGCCAGCCGCCCGCCCGATCCCCGTCCATCAAGAATGACGTCACGGAGCCGCGCCAGCCGCGGCATCACGGAGAGCACCGGAACACCTGTGATAAAAACAGCAGAGTAAGCTGTATGGTGTATAACAAACAAAGTTAGCACTGTAATACATGCGAGTTGTTGGAACAAATGATGGAATGAGAGTGTCATTAACAACAAATAGGGTGGCAAGTATGCTACTATAACAAATAAACGAGCATGTACCCATATAGTAAAGTCAGTCAAGATCCAGAACATCAAATGAACTCATCTGTTTAACATCTATACTTCTAATAGAGTTAAATAGTAACCTAATAAAGCTACAATGTTGCCATATTACTAATAGGCAAGTACATATGTAATTCTTATATAGATAGAGATCATACAGGAGGCTAGATGGTCAGAAATACTGTGATCTATTGTAGTTTAAAGGAAACAATGTAACCCAGGGTATTCGTTTAACCCTTTGGGTGCCAAAGTGTCCAACAGAAAAATCCACCGAGCTTCTGCTTTCAAAAGCAGTAATCCTCTGTCACCACCACGTTTAAGGGGAGGGACGTGGTCGATGATTTGATGTCTCAAGACAGCTAATGAATGCTTAGCATTCAAAAAGTGTAGAGCGACCGGTTGGTCGCTTTTACCAGTTGATAAGGCTGCTCGTATGGAAGTACGATGGCCAGCCATGCGTTCTTTGAATGTGCATTCAGTTTTGCCAATATAGTGTAGGCCGCAAGGGCAGCTCAACAAGTATATGTCTTTAGAGAAACTCTGTAGAGCTCCCCTAGCGTGTGTCCAGTCACTCCTGAGCACAGAGTCTAACTAAGGTCTGGAGGAGGGCCATAGAGGGAGGAGCCAGTTCACACCCATTCAAAGTCTTATAGTGTGCCCATGTCTCCTGCGGATCCCGTCTATACCCCATGGTCCTTACGGAGTCCCCAGCATCCTCTAGGACGTATGAGAAAACAGTATTGCGCAACAAGAAAGTGTCCTAATATGTGCAAACAATATTTTTTGGATTCCTTTTTTGGTGGTTTGTCTTTAATGTCCTGCCATGTTTATGTGTGTTAAAAAGGCATAATGGAAGCATTTTTTTTTTACTTAAAAAAAACAAAAACAAGCCATCAGAAACCAATAAAACATTTGGAATGATACAAAGCTTGTGTCCCTTAAATACCATGGAAGACAAAACATAGGGACACATGTATTCAGCATGGAGAAGATTAAAAACATGGTGAAGTGTAAAGTTAATACGTAGCATACATTCAGATAGTAACTACCATTTTCAATAACAATCAGGATTACGTAGTGTTTTATCACCTTCCAGTTATCATTGCTTAATGACTTCTCCAGCCTTAATACATGTGCATCATAATATGATGTGTACTGAAAACAGAAACACACAATACACATGCTGCATTTATATGGCAGTAAGCCAGTGTATGTTTGTATGTCTTATGAATCACACACATTCTGGCAAAGTAACATGTTTGTTTTGTTTTTAAACAATAATTATGTCAAAAATTATAATTTAGAAAAAAAAATATACACATATACTTACCTTAAAAATGTTGAATTATAAGCTCTTGCCTTACCTGCCTCCCTACAGCTGTACTCCAAGTGTCGCCAGATGTATCTAACTCCTCTGCTTGATGACTGCTTTCTTCATCCTCCTCCTCATCAACATGTGGCAGATGTTGTTGCAAACACATGTTATGAAGAAAACAGCAGCAGAACACAATTTGGGTCACCTTTAAGGGACTATACAACAAAAGCCCACCAGACTTATCCAGACACCGAAACCTAGATTTCAGCACACCAAAACATCTTTCTATCACATTCCGCATGGACTTATGTGCATTATTGTAATTGTGTTCAGCAGGGGAATCAGGGTGGGACAATGGAGTCAGAAGCCAAGAGCAACAGCCATATCCCCCATCACCTGAAAGACATATATAGTAACGTGTGTAAAGTACATATACAGCAACCCATAACTAACACAGTGGATCTGGGCGTAGTATACAAAGCCCTACACATATCAAATCACATACCCAGCAGCCATCCATCTGGCATTTGTCCATTTTGAAATTTATCAAAGAGGGATGACTGACTGAGGATGAAGGAGTCATGGCAGCCGCCAGGGTAACCAGCAACAACACTCATGATTTTTAGTTTTGCATCACAAACCACCTGGACAATTGTAGAGTGGTCAAGTTGTCGATTGGTATATATATATATTTATATATATATATGCTGCCTGCCCCAAGGTGGTCTCAGCTGAATGTGTGTGCAATCTATGGCTCCCAGCACATTGGGCATGCCAGCAAGGCCATTGAAAGCTACCCTGACGGCATGCCACTGAGACTCCTGGGTAGGGAAGCAGATTGAGGCATCGATGTGGGGCTGCAAAACATCCAACACCTATGTGTACATTTGAGAAAAAAAGGGTAATGAGATTAAATTACAGAACATCATCACTAACATTTCTAAAACCAACAAATTAACAGATGAGGTTGTTAGGTATACGTCACC
Source organism: Pseudophryne corroboree (assembly GCF_028390025.1). Lineage (NCBI taxonomy): Eukaryota > Metazoa > Chordata > Amphibia > Anura > Myobatrachidae > Pseudophryne > Pseudophryne corroboree. The sequence goes on from NC_086448.1 coordinate 87,345,565, forward strand.
TGTGTTAGGATTCTTGAAAAGGAGGGCTGTGAGATCCCAATGACATCGCCAGAGACAGCCTGAAAGCTACCAGTAGCCATAAAGTGCAACACAGCCAGGAGTTTGTGCAGGCCTGAGACAGGACGAGAGCTTGCTGTCTCAGGGTCTAGGTCCAGTCTGACAAGGTCATACATACGGAAAATGTTGGAACGATTTAGACAGAACATCTGTATGACCTTGTCATCGGCCAATGCGTTTAAGTTTAAACACCCCCTAAAAAAATAAGCAGCCTCCGCGGAACCTGTACAACCTGCTGACCATGTTCAGTTTCTTGTATTCACATAACAATGGAAAAAGCCTTGCGCCCCTATAGCAAACAATAACAGCAGATTTCAAACAAAAAGAGAATACACCCGATACTCTGAGAACAATTTGAAAAACAAAAAGTTTGAAACTAGCGCTGTAAGGAGGCTAATGATCTATAAAAAACTTTGAATACAAAGTGGAAGAAATGAGTCACACTGAGATGGAGAAGTGGATTCAATTATCCTCATTAGCTGCAAAACACTGTGTTCTTTTCTTATTGGAATGGAACTTACATTGCGTTCCTTCCAGGAATGCACATAAAGGTATCTTTCACTCTGTTCAAAACTTCTGTACTTGGAATACAACAGGTAGATATCATAGATAGATGACACTTACATATCATTTCTGTCACATTCGTGGAAGCAACGCAATGTAAGTTCCATTCCAAAAAGAAAAGAACACAGTGTTTTGCAGCTAATGAGGATAATGTTCAGTTTCTTGGCCCTGGTTTCTTCCAACTTGATGTCTGAGTCTCAGGAATCCCACAGCACACAAAACATCACTGCACCATAGTCCAGCAGCCATTTTTGAGTGTAGGTTGTTTGAAATGGGCCTAAGATCCTTTTATAGGCATCCTAATTCATATGTGATAGATTTTGAAGTTGCAACACATGTAAACACGCCAGGAAAAAGCAGGTCTATTTTTTTGCTGCTTTTTTAAATGAATCGCAAAAAAATATGACCACAATTGAGCATTCACGGACAAACATCCAAATACGAATGAATAGTAAATTACCGTGTTGTATGGACAAACAGCCGCGTTTGACCGATGGTCTATTCATTCGTATTTCTGATCTCTGCCGTGAAAACCATTACAAATAGCCCAAACATTACCGAAATTTTAACTTAGTAAATTCCTGTGTTGACACTTAGGAAAAAAAACAAATTCGGACAAAATCTGGACTTTAGTAAATAAACCCCTTGGACTCTCCTTAGGGATTTGTGATACCATCTTAGAACGCACAGCTCTCTGCTGTGCTTTTTCCAACTTAACTCTTATCATTTTTCTAGCGGGAGGATGAGGGCTTCCATCATCATGTGAAGCTGAACCACTAGTCATGAACATAGGCCAGGGCCTCAGCCGTTCCTTGCCACTCCATGTCGTAAATGGCATATTGGCAAGTATACGTTTCTCCTCATTCCATTTAAATATATTTTTTATCTCTTTACTGAACTTTGGCTTTTTGGATTTTACATGCCCTTTACTATCACATTGGGCATCGGCCTTGGCAGACGATGTTGATGGCATTTCATCGTCTATGTCATGACTAGTGGCAGTAGCTTCAGCACTAGAAGGTAGTGGTTCTTGATCTTTCCCTATTTTATCCTCCAAATTTTTGTTCTCCATTATTTTTCTGGAGTTATATAACACAATCGGGGTGATTCCGAGTTGATCGCACGCTGTCAATTTTCGCAGCGCAGCGATCAAGTAAACAAACTGCAAAACTGCGCATTGCAATGCACACGCGCATCATACAGATACAAACAGCATCGTTGCTGTGCAATGCTTCTAGCAACGAATCCATTCGCACAGACGATCGCAAGGAGATTGAAAGGAAGAGGGCGTTTATGGGTGTCAACCGACCGTTTTCTGGGAGTAGTAGGGAAAATGCAGGTGTGACAAGGCGTTTGCAGGGCGGGTATCTGACGTCAATTCCGGGACCTCCGTCACTGGAAATCATCGCACAGGATAAGTAACTACAGGGCTGGTCTTGTTTTGCAGAAAATGTTTTTGTACCACTCGGCTGCACATGCGAATGCACACTTGCAAAGCGTAAATACACTCCCCCGTGGGCGGCGACTATGCATTTGCACGGCTGCTAAAAGTAGCTAGCGAGCGATCAACTCAGAATGAGGGCCAATATGTGGCACAGGAGAGCCTACCCCTAGACCTCACAGGGCAAACCTGTAAAAATTATTTGGATTAAATAGTAATAACCCCTTTATATGGAGTAAATAATATACAGCACAGGACAGCACCACTGAATTTATATGGCAGCACCACTAGACTGGATTTATACGGAATTATATGGATTTATATGGAATTATACGGCAGGATCAATGGAATTATACGGTATGATCAGTGGAATTATACGGCAGGATCACTGGAATTATACGGCAGGATTACTGTCATTATACGGCAGGATTACTGGAATTATACGCCAGTACCCTTGGAATTATACTGCAGGATTACTGTCATTATACGGCAGGGTTGCTGGAATTATACGCCAGTACCACTGGAATTATATGGCAGGATTTCTGTAATTATACGGCAGGATTACTGGAATTATACGGCAGGATTATTGTAATTATACACCAGTACTACTGGATTTATACGGCAGGATTACTGTAATTATACGCCAGCACCACTGGAATTATATGGCAGGATTACTGGAATTATACGGCAGTACCACTGGAATTATACGGCAGGATTACTGGAATTATACGGCAGGATTACTGGAATTATACGCTCGCCAGTACCACTGGAATTATACGGCAGGATTACTGGAATTATACGGCAGGATTACTGGAATTATACGGCAGGATTTCTGGAATTATAAAACAGGATTATTGGAATTATACACCAGTACCATTGTAATTATACGGCAGGATTACTGGAATTATACAGCAGGATTACTGTAATTATATGACAGGATTACTGGAATTATACGACAGTATCACTGGAATTATACGCCAGTATCACTGGAATTATACTGCAGGATTACCATAAATATACAGCAGGATTACTGGAATTATACGCCAGTAGTAGCACTGGATTTATACGGCAGGATTACTGGAATTATATGGCAGGATTACTGGAATTATACGTCTGGATTACTGGAATTATATGACAGTACCACTGGATTTATACAGCAGAATTACTGTAATTATACGGCAGGATTACTGGATTTATACGCCAGTACCACTGGAATTATACGGCAGGATTACTGGAATTATACGGCAGGATTACTGGAATTATACACCAGTACCACTGGAATTATACGTCAGGATTACTGGAATTATACGTCAGGATTACTGGAATTATACAACAAGATTACTGGAATTATACGACAGTACCACTGGAATTATACAGCAGGATTACTGGAATTATACACCAGTACCACTGGAATTATACGCAGGATTACTGTAATTGTACGGCAGGATTACTGGAATTATACGCCAGTACCACTGGAATTATATGGCAGGATTACTGGAATTATACGTCAGGATTATTGGAATTATACACCAGTACCACTGGAATTATACGGCAGGATTACTGGAATTATACAACAGGATTACTGGAATTATACAACAGGATTACTGGAATTATACGGCAGCATCACTGGACATATATGGCACTACCACTGGACATATACGGCAGCACAGGGACACCACCACTGGACTGATGCAGGACAGTACACCACCACTGAATTGATGCAGCACAACACAGCACCCAATACAGCAGCATTGGACATATGGCAGCAGAGGACACCACTGTGACTGGTCACTGGACTGACTGATACACAGGACACTACCACTGGTCTGATGCAGGACAACACAGCAACACTGTAAGGGAGTTATTATACAGCAGCACTGGACATATGGCAGCAGAGGACACCACCACTGTGACTGGACTGTCGCAGCACAATACACCACCAGTGAACTGACGCAGCACAACACAACACCCTATACAGCAGCACTGGACATATGGCAGCAGAGGACACCACCACTGTGACTGGACTGTCGCAGCACAACACACCACCACTGAACTGATGCAGCACAACACAGCACCACTGGACAGCACTGGACATATGGCAGCAGAGGACACAACACTGTGACTGGACAGATGCAGCACAAGACATGGACACTGAGGATACTGAGGACACTGAGAGAACGGAGACACATCCTCTCTCTACACTCTCCAATGCCGGAGTGAAAATGGCGGCGACGCGCGGCTCCTTTTATGGAATCCAAACCCAGCGAGAATCCGACAGCGGGATGATGAAGTTTTGCCTCGTTATGGTTTCCGAGTCAGGCGGGAAAACCCGAGCCTGACTCGGATCCGGGCTCGGAGCGAACCCGCTCAGCTTTAAATAAAACTGCCCCTCAGTGTAATGCCCAGCTTGCTTTTGACACACAACCCCGGAACCTGTTTAATTAAATCTGGCTCCCAAACAAGGTTGGACTGGCCCACAAGGGTAAAGGGGAAACCACCGGTGGGCCCCACTCTCTGGGGGCCCACCTCCTGCTCTAGGGATCAGGTTTCAGACTGTACATTTGAATTATACATAATAAATGTTACCTTATACACTTTCTCATGGTTAGCCAAGTCTCTGTGGTGGCAGGCCACACCTCCTCTGGAGACTGACCACATCATAAAATATGGGCCCCTAGCATTGCATCCCCCCCCCCGCCCCCCGGTGGGCCCTTCATGCCCCAGTCCGACACTGCTCCCAAATGATATCCACGTGCTAATCACTGCACCACCGTGCTTACGTCTATAAACAGCAGTGTTTAAGTTCATGGGTGGGTGTATATGTACATATATGATACTGAATTTGAATGTCGTTACAGTATATGGATAGGAAAGAGGGTTTATGCAGCAGATCTAATTTCCATTGCAAGTTTGCAATAAAAGTGGCTACCTCAAGTTTATTCATACAGTAACTCCCGATTCATATTTTAGTAACACAAGACAGGCCCATAACGTTAGGTAGCCCCACCCACAAAATGTTAGGTCAAACCCCTCATTGCAACCTGCATTATTCCTGCTTTAAAATGAGTCTTCCAAATAATTAAGAATGACTGTAGTTTGCCTAAATGTACACTTATTATTTTCTACACTATCATATGATGTCATCTCCTGCCTGGCGATGTGGAGGGAGGTGCCATTTTTAAAATACAGGGGTGTGTCTTATTCATTTAGGAGAAAATAACAAAAGGAGCAAACAAGGAGCAATTTGGAGCAATATAAGGGACACAAATGCATTTTTTTCTTGTGCAAGGTAAATGGCTGGTTTAGCATGTAGCCCACAAACGCTGGTCAGAAGTATTTTTACACTGCAATGTAGCATCAAGCTAGGACACACTACTTCCCAATTTTAGATCCCTCTACCGCCCAACTGTCCTGATTTTGGTGAGACAGTCCAGTTTTTTGGGCATTGTCCTACTGTTCCATCGGCGGGCCGCAGTGTCCCGCAATGAGGGGTTTAGTTGGGAGGCCCCCTGTTACTCGCTGCGCAGCATCTATTCACAGGAGAGAGGGACATAGGGCATGTCCAGCAGCTCACAGAGCGCTGGCCGTGCCTCAACAGTGACATGTCCCCTTGCTACTTAGCCACACACCCTAATTTTGGGTACGCACCTGCGGCGCGCTCGGGTGTCCCTATTGTCTGCCGGACAAAAATGGGAGGTGTGTATAACTGTATAAATCTCCATCTGCAGTGTAACATGTATTTGGCAAGGTGCAAATTGCTCTTTTTCTGTACTTTCTTGATTCTCTCCTAACCCTGCATCAGGATCTGAATGCTCCAATCAGGTATCTGAAGGAACGCCAGTTCTCCGCAGCACTTTCAGTGGACCTCACAAGACCAGCCGGGATATGGGTTCCTCAGTGGGTCCATCAGCATTTCTCATAAAACAAGTCTTTTTTTTTCCTTTGTGGAGTTTCCTTTTGAGGCTGTGTCAGGCTGTGTGCACCAGGGGATGACCAGAGCCATGGCTGGCCATAATGTTCCAGAGCAGCTGGAGGAAGTGAGGAGCTTCTTGCATCCTCCTGCACATGGCTCCCCTGAGCTGAATGCAAGAGGCCAGAATCAGAGGCAGAACTCTGGGAGGCAACGGAGTCAGATGCCGCCGGGCTCCTGCTTTGAAGGGGGCACTTCTCCTCCTGTTCCGTGTGTTCAGCGAAATGAATGAAACCATTAAGTTAATTGACAGCAGCCGGTATCTCTTCCGTAGCCGACTTCCCCACTAGTCACTGCACCTTACAAATCACACCCTCTTTATTATAGATACACTGGAAGCAGACACCTTACTGATGAAGCTATTTGCTCCTGTAAAGGAAGCATGAGAATTCTAACTATATGAAGTTATTTCTGTGACAATTACAAGTAACTTCATATAGTTAGAATTCTCCTACTTCCTATGCAAGAGCAGATACCTCCATCAGTAAGGTGCATGCTTCCAGTGTTATAGGTTGTGGGTTCTAATCCTAGATATGACCCTTGTAAATTAATTGACAGAGAAATAATCATAGATCTGCCTAGTTGCAATGGTTTTGTAGTGGCTTCATATAGTTAGAATTAGAGATGAGCGGGTTTGGTTTTACTCAGTGTTTCTCGGATCTCAAAACGGCATTTTATTGGCTCATGGATTATATATAGGGGGGCACCAATATTTTTCTTGCCTCCGGGCAACTGGGATAAACTTACGCCACTGGCCAGAATGTGTGTGGTACAAATCAGCACAATATATTCCTTTCTGCCATCTGTGTGAGTTATGTCTAGCACCTGCTAATTATGCAGAGGGGGCTTCACTTTTCCCTTGTGATTCCATCAGCCCTTAATCACCAAGGTATCACCATGTACCATTCACACATCTGTTTCAGATCTTTCTGTAGACTTCTACTAATATGTTAAATCCTTTATTGTATTTCTTACTTTAAGCTGATACAAGCGGTCTCGGGTTGTAGATTACAGTTTATGCAGCAGTTCATCTAGGCATTCTGTTCCATAGAATGGGAAATACTTATTGCACAGAACTTTACCCATAGCTAAACAATTTGCTAATATACAGTGAAAACTATGAGATACCTACTATCCAGGTGCTGTTCTCCATTCATCCTCGCCACCAATGGAACGTGTCATTACCAGCCTATTGGCCTGTAATCATCATCATCATCATCATCATCATCAGTAGTGCAGTGTGGAATGTTACACTGATCGGACACTTTCCTGAAAGTTTTCATTTTAACTCTGATTGCCTTTTTAGTAGAGATGAGCGCCGGAAATTTTTCGGGTTTTGTGTTTTGGTTTTGGGTTCGGTTCCGCGGCCGTGTTTTGGGTTAGACCGCGTTTTGGCAAAACCTCACCGAATTTTTTTTGTCGGATTCGGGTGTTTTTTTCAAAAAACACTAAAAAACAGCTTAAATCATAGAATTTGGGGGTCATTTTGATCCCAAAGTATTATTAACCTCAAAAACCATAATTTACACTCATTTTCAGTCTATTCTGAATACCTCACACCTCACAATATTATTTTTAGTCCTAAAATTTGCACCTAGGTCGCTGGATGACTAAGCTAAGCGACCCTAGTGGCCGACACAAACACCGGGCCCATCTAGGAGTGTCACTGCAGTGTCACGCAGGATGTCCCTTCCAAAAAACCCTCCCCAAACAGCACATGACGCATAGAAAAAAAGAGGCGCAATGAGGTAGCTGTGTGAGTAAGATAAGCGACCCTAGTGGCCGACACAAACACCGGGCCCATCTAGGAGTGGCACTGCAGTGTCACGCAGGATGTCCCTTCCAAAAAACCCTCCCCAAACAGCACATGACGCAAAGAAAAAAAGAGGCGCAATGAGGTAGCTGTGTGAGTAAGATAAGCGACCCTAGTGGCCGACACAAACACCGGGCCCATCTAGGAGTGTCACTGCAGTGTCACGCAGGATGTCCCTTCCAAAAAACCCTCCCCAAACAGCACATGACGCAAAGAAAAAAAGAGGCGCAATGAGGTAGCTGTGTGAGTAAGATAAGCGACCCTAGTGGCCGACACAAACACCGGGCCCATCTAGAAGTGTCACTGCAGTGTCACGCAGGATGTCCCTTCCAAAAAACCCTCCCCAAACAGCACATGACGCAAAGAAAAAAAGAGGCGCAATGAGGTAGCTGTGTGAGTAAGATAAGCGACCCTAGTGGCCGACACAAACACCGGGCCCATCTAGGAGTGTCACTGCAGTGTCACGCAGGATGTCCCTTCCAAAAAACCCTCCCCAAACAGCACATGACGCAAAGAAAAAAAGAGGCGCAATGAGGTAGCTGTGTGAGTAAGATAAGCGACCCTAGTGGCCGACACAAACACCGGGCCCATCTAGGAGTGGCACTGCAGTGTCACGCAGGATGTCCCTTCCAAAAAACCCTCCCCAAACAGCACATGACGCAAAGAAAAAAAGAGGCGCAATGAGGTAGCTGTGTGAGTAAGATAAGCGACCCTAGTGGCCGACACAAACACCGGGCCCATCTAGGAGTGTCACTGCAGTGTCACGCAGGATGTCCCTTCCAAAAAACCCTCCCCAAACAGCACATGACGCAAAGAAAAAAAGAGGCGCAATGAGGTAGCTGTGTGAGTAAGATAAGCGACCCTAGTGGCCGACACAAACACCGGGCCCATCTAGGAGTGGCACTGCAGTGTCACGCAGGATGTCCCTTCCAAAAAACCCTCCCCAAACAGCACATGACGCAAAGAAAAATTAAAGAAAAAAGAGGTGCAAGATGGAATTGTCCTTGGGCCCTCCCACCCACCCTTATGTTGTATAAACAGGACATGCACACTTTAACCAACCCATCATTTCAGTGACAGGGTCTGCCACACGACTGTGACTGAAATGACGGGTTGGTTTGGACCCCCACCAAAAAAGAAGCAATTAATCTCTCCTTGCACAAACTGGCTCTACAGAGGCAAGATGTCCACCTCATCATCATCCTCCGATACATCACCGTGTACATCCCCCTCCTCACAGATTATCAATTCGTCCCCACTGGAATCCACCATCTCAGCTCCCTGTGTACTTTGTGGAGGCAATTGCTGCTGGTCAATGTCTCCACGGAGGAATTGATTATAATTCATTTTAATGAACATCATCTTCTCCACATTTTCTGGATGTAACCTCGTACGCCGATTGCTGACAAGGTGAGCGGCGGCACTAAACACTCTTTCGGAGTACACACTTGTGGGAGGGCAACTTAGGTAGAATAAAGCCAGTTTGTGCAAGGGCCTCCAAATTGCCTCTTTTTCCTGCCAGTATAAGTACGGACTGTGTGACGTGCCTACTTGGATGCGGTCACTCATATAATCCTCCACCATTCTTTCAATGGTGAGAGAATCATATGCAGTGACAGTAGACGACATGTCCGTAATCGTTGTCAGGTCCTTCAGTCCGGACCAGATGTCAGCATCAGCAGTCGCTCCAGACTGCCCTGCATCACCGCCAGCGGGTGGGCTCGGAATTCTGAGCCTTTTCCTCGCACCCCCAGTTGCGGGAGAATGTGAAGGAGGAGATGTTGACAGGTCGCGTTCCGCTTGACTTGACAATTTTCTCACCAGCAGGTCTTTCAACCCCAGCAGACTTGTGTCTGCCGGAAAGAGAGATCCAAGGTAGGCTTTAAATCTAGGATCGAGCACGGTGGCCAAAATGTAGTGCTCTGATTTCAACAGATTGACCACCCGTGAATCCTTGTTAAGCGAATTAAGGGCTCCATCCACAAGTCCCACATGCCTAGCGGAATCGCTCCGTGTTAGCTCCTCCTTCAATGTCTCCAGCTTCTTCTGCAAAAGCCTGATGAGGGGAATGACCTGACTCAGGCTGGCAGTGTCTGAACTGACTTCACGTGTGGCAAGTTCAAAGGGCATCAGAACCTTGCACAACGTTGAAATCATTCTCCACTGCACTTGAGACAGGTGCATTCCACCTCCTATATCGTGCTCAATTGTATAGGCTTGAATGGCCTTTTGCTGCTCCTCCAACCTCTTAAGCATATAGAGGGTTGAATTCCACCTCGTTACCACTTCTTGCTTCAGATGATGGCAGGGCAGGTTCAGTAGTTTTTGGTGGTGCTCCAGTCTTCTGTACGTGGTGCCTGTACGCCGAAAGTGTCCCGCAATTCTTCTGGCCACCGACAGCATCTCTTGCACGCCCCTGTCGTTTTTTTTAAAATTCTGCACCACCAAATTCAAGGTATGTGCAAAACATGGGACGTGCTGGAATTTGCCCATATTTAATGCACACACAATATTGCTGGCGTTGTCCGATGCCACAAATCCACAGGAGAGTCCAATTGGGGTAAGCCATTCCGCGATGATCTTCCTCAGTTGCCGTAAGAGGTTTTCAGCTGTGTGCGTATTCTGGAAAGCGGTGATACAAAGCGTAGCCTGCCTAGGAAAGAGTTGGCGTTTGCGAGATGCTGCTACTGGTGCCGCCGCTGCTGTTCTTGCGGCGGGAGTCCATACATCTACCCAGTGGGCTGTCACAGTCATATAGTCCTGACCCTGCCCTGCTCCACTTGTCCGTGGTTAAGTGGACATTGGGTACAACTGCATTTTTTAGGACACTGGTGAGTCTTTTTCTGACGTCCGTGTACATTCTCGGTATCGCCTGCCTAGAGAAGTGGAACCTAGATGGTATTTGGTAACGGGGGCACACTGCCTCAATAAATTGTCTAGTTCCCTGTGAACTAACGGCGGATACCGGACGCACGTCTAACACCAACACCAACATAGTTGTCAAGGCCTCAGTTATCCGCTTTGCAGCAGGATGACTGCTGTGATATTTCATCTTCCTCGCAAAGGACTGTTGGACAGTCAATTGCTTACTGGAAGTAGTACAAGTTACTTACGACTTCCCCTCTGGGATGACCATCGACTCCCAGCAGCAACAACAGCAGCGCCAGCAGCAGTAGGCGTTACACGCAAGGATGCATCGGAGGAATCCCAGGCAGGAGAGGACTCGTCAGAATTGCCAGTGACATGGCCTGCAGGACTATTGGCATTCCTGGGGAAGGAGGAAATTGACACTGAGGGAGTTGGTGGGGTGGTTTGCGTGAGCTTGGTTACAAGAGGAAGGGATTTACTGGTCAGTGGACTGCTTCCGCTGTCGCCCAAAGTTTTTGAACTTGTCACTGACTTATTATGAATGCGCTGCAGGTGACGTATAAGGGAGGATGTTCCGAGGTGGTTAACGTCCTTACCCCTACTTATTACAGCTTGACAAAGGCAACACACGGCTTGACACCTGTTGTCCGCTTTTCTGGTGAAATACCTCCACACTGAAGAGCTGATTTTTTTGGTATTTTCACCTGGCATGTCAACGGCCATATTCCTCCCACGGACAACAGGTGTCTCCCCGGGTGCCTGACTTAAACAAACCACCTCACCATCAGAATCCTCCTGGTCAATTTCCTCCCCAGCGCCAGCAACACCCATATCCTCCTCATCCTGGTGTACTTCAACACTGACATCTTCAATCTGACTATCAGGAACTGGACTGCGGGTGCTCCTTCCAGCACTTGCAGGGGGCGTGCAAATGGTGGAAGGCGCATGCTCTTCACGTCCAGAGTTGGGAAGGTCAGGCATCGCAACCGACACAATTGGACTCTCCTTGTGGATTTGGGATTTCGAAGAACGCACAGTTCTTTGCGGTGCTTTTGCCAGCTTGAGTCTTTTCAGTTTTCTAGCGAGAGGCTGAGTGCTTCCATCCTCATGTGAAGCTGAACCACTAGCCATGAACATAGGCCAGGGCCTCAGCCGTTCCTTGCCACTCCGTGTGGTAAATGGCATATTGGCAAGTTTACGCTTCTCCTCCGACAATTTTATTTTAGGTTTTGGAGTCCTTTTTTTACTGATATTTGGTGTTTTGGATTTGACATGCTCTGTACTATGACATTGGGCATCGGCCTTGGCAGACGACGTTGCTGGCATTTCATCGTCTCGGCCATGACTAGTGGCAGCAGCTTCAGCACGAGGTGGAAGTGGATCTTGATCTTTCCCTAATTTTGGAACCTCAACATTTTTGTTCTCCATATTTTAATAGGCACAACTAAAAGGCACCTCAGGTAAACAATGGAGATGGATGGATACTAGTATACTTATGGATGGACTGCCGAGTGCCGACACAGAGGTAGCTACAGCCGTGGACTACCGTACTGTACTGTGTCTGCTGCTAATATAGACTGGTTGATAATGAGATGTAGTATGTATAAAGAAGAAAGAAAAAAAAACCACGGGTAGGTGGTATACAATTATGGATGGACTGCCGAGTGCCGACACAGAGGTAGCTACAGCCGTGGACTACCGTACTGTACTGTGTCTGCTGCTAATATAGACTGGTTGATAATGAGATGTAGTATGTATAAAGAAGAAAGAAAAAAAAAACCACGGGTAGGTGGTATACAATTATGGATGGACTGCCGAGTGCCGACACAGAGGTAGCTACAGCCGTGGACTACCGTACTGTACTGTGTCTGCTGCTAATATAGACTGGATGATAATGAGATGTAGTATGTATAAAGAAGAAAGAAAAAAAAAACCACGGGTAGGTGGTATACAATTATGGATGGACTGCCGAGTGCCGACACAGAGGTAGCTACAGCCGTGGACTACCGCACTGTACTGTGTCTGCTGCTAATATAGACTGGTTGATAATGAGATGTAGTATGTATAAAGAAGAAAGAAAAAAAAAACCACGGGTAGGTGGTATACAATTATGGATGGACTGCCGAGTGCCGACACAGAGGTAGCTACAGCCGTGGACTACCGTACTGTACTGTGTCTGCTGCTAATATAGACTGGATGATAATGAGATGTAGTATGTATAAAGAAGAAAGAAAAAAAAAACCACGGGTAGGTGGTATACAATTATGGATGGACTGCCGAGTGCCGACACAGAGGTAGCTACAGCCGTGGACTACCGTACTGTACTGTGTCTGCTGCTAATATAGACTGGATGATAATGAGATGTAGTATGTATGTATAAAGAAGAAAGAAAAAAAAACCACGGGTAGGTGGTATACAATTATGGATGGACTGCCGAGTGCCGACACAGAGGTAGCTACAGCCGTGAACTACTGTACTGTGTCTGCTGCTAATATAGACTGGTTGATAATGAGATGTAGTATGTATAAAGAAGAAAGAAAAAAAAAACCACGGGTAGGTGGTATACAATTATGGATGGACTGCCGAGTGCCGACACAGAGGTAGCTACAGCCGTGGACTACCGTACTGTACTGTGTCTGCTGCTAATATAGACTGGATGATAATGAGATGTAGTATGTATAAAGAAGAAAGAAAAAAAAAACCACGGGTATGTGGTATACAATTATGGATGGACTGCCGAGTGCCGACACAGAGGTAGCTACAGCCGTGAACTACCGTACTGTGTCTGCTGCTAGTAGACTGGATGATAAATAATGATATAAAAAATATATATATATCACTACTGCAGCCGGACAGGTATATATTATATAATGACGGACCTGCTGGAGTGGACACTGTCTGTCAGCAGAATGAGTTTTTTAATTTTTATAGAATAAAAAAACACCACACAAGTCACACGACGAGTGTACTTTTTCAGGCAGACATTCAATCACAATATACTATACTGGTGGTCAGTGTGGTCAGGTCACTGGTCACAGTGGTCAGTGGTCAGTCACACTGGCAGTGGCACTCTGGCAGCAAAAGTGTGCACTGTTTAATATGTACTCCTGGCTCCTGCTATAACCTATAACTGCTCCCCAGTCTCCCCCACAATTAAGCTGTGTGAGCACAGTCAGATATTATACATAGATGATGCAGCACACTGGGCTGAGCACAGATATGGTATGTGAGTGTGACTGAGTCACTGCGTATCGTTTTTTTCAGGCAGAGAACAAGAACAGAACGGATTATTAAATAATAATAAATTATAAAACTGCACTGGTGGTCAGGTCACTGGTCATCAGTCACTAGTATAACTCCTCCTAAGCTCCAGTAAGTAAATGAAGTGTCTCACTCTCACTCTCCTATCTATTTTAATTTCTAAACGGAGAGGACGCCAGCCACGTCCTCTCCCTATCAATCTCAATGCACGTGTGAAAATGGCCGCGACGCGCGGCTCCTTATATTGAATCCGAGTCTCGCGATAGAATCCGAGCCTCGCGAGAATCCGACAGCGTGATGATGACGTTCGGGCGCGCTCGGGTTAACCGAGCAAGGCGGGAAGATCCGAGTCGCTCGGACCCGTGTAAAAAAACATGAAGTTCGGGCGGGTTCGGATTCAGAGAAACCGAACCCGCTCATCTCTACTTTTTAGGATAAAGTGTAGTTATCTTTCATATAAAGTGGCACACACAGGGAGGGCTTCTGAGTATCTGGACACCCCCTCCACATAACCTAATGGACCACAGAGACAGCCAGGGGCAGGCTATGCTTCATCCTCCAACTATAAGGTACCGCCTCAGCAGTGATATAGCAGGCTACACGCAGTGTATCTACAAGCATCAAACCCCAATCAATTATAAAGCTATGTACACCACGATGGCGCAATTAATTGTGAATCACTTCATCGGGAGCCTAGACAGCCCGCTTCCCCGCCTCCATGACACCCCTTAGGAATGGGTCCTAAATAGCTCTGAATAAGGTCTCACTTTTTTTTCTAATAAAGATTTCACATTCATGGCATCACTAAGTGACCCCATTGGTCTTTAGTGAAGGGGTGTCATACTTACATCATCACTAAGTGCCATTTTTTTGTCAAATTATGATCACGTTAACATGGAATGTTTCCCTTTGTTCAGAGACGTACATTACACTATTAAAATACCCCCTGACCAGATCACACCCCTTCAACACTGGTTTCACCTCTTAATTTTCGCAGCAGGGACATTATATTGCTGGCAGCAGCGTCAGGAGGAATGCCTCAGAGAGGAGGAGCTGTGAGTATGATAAGGAGACTCTTCCCCCCTACTTGTTGCGGCCACGTCAGTCCTGCTCCATAGCTGCTGCCACCGAGCACGCACCCCTCACAGCCCTGATAAAAGATCTACAATGTCATACCCTCCAACACAGCTGAGCAGAAAACCGCTACAAACTAGGAAAGAGGCGTGGTCATTGATAAAGGGGCGTGGCCCCTGTGGCACTCCCATTGGAATCAATAGGAATGGGAGATTCTAAAACACAGTACAAAGCCCTTTATGGCCTGTACCGACCATAAAAATATAATTTTGGTTACCTACCGGTAAATCCTTTTCTCGTAGTCCGTAGAGGATGTGGGGTCCACATTAGTACCATGGGGTATAGACGGGTCCACCAGGAGCCATTGGCACTTTAAGAGTTTGAGAGTGTGGTCTGGCTCCTCCCTCTATGCCCCTCCTACCAGACTCAGTCTAGAAACTGTGCCCGAGGAGACGGACATCTTCGAGAGAAGGATTTAACACAGATAGTGGCGAGATTCATACCAGCTCACACATACAAGACACATCAAGCTAACTAGCTTGAAAAAATTACTTACCAAGTTACAATGCAGTACATAACTAAACAAAGTTGTACTGAACCAGATAACGGTTGCAGGAAAATGAAGCACTGGGAGGGCACCCAGCATCCTCTACGGACTACGAGAAAAGGATTTACCGGTAGGTAACCAAAATCCTATTTTCTCTTACGTCCTAGAGGATGCTGGGGTCCACATTAGTACCATGGGGATGTACCAAAGCTCCCAGAACGGGAGGGAGAGCACAGAGGCTCCTGCAGAACTGATTGGCCTCTGATGATCTGAAGTTCAGTCAAAGTATCGAACTTGTAGAACTTAGCAAACGTGTTCGACCCAGACCAAGTTGCAGCTCGACAAAGTTGTAATGCCGAGACACCCCGGGCAGCCATCCAGGAAAAACCCACCTTACGAGTAGAGTGGGCCTTAACAGGTTTTGGACACAGCAATCCAGTCGTAGAATAAGCATGCTGGATAGTGAACCTGATCCAGCAAGAGATCCTCTGCTAAGAAGCAGGACACCCAATTTTCTTGGGATCATACAAGACAAACAGAGCGTCCGACTTTCTGTGACGAGTAGTCCTCATCACATAGATCTTCAGAGCCCTTACAACATCCAAGGACTTTGAAGAATTTGAGGAGTCAGTAGCAACTGGCACCACGATAGGTTGGTTGATATGAAATGCCGACACAACCTTCGGAAGAAACTGCTGACGTGTCCGAAGCTCAGCTCTATCTTCATGGAAGATCAAGTATGGGCTTTTACATGACAAAGCCCCCAACTCCGACACACGTCTAGCAGAAGCTAAGGCCAACAAAGTGACAGCCTTCCACGTAAGAATCTTGACCGCTACCTCTTGTAGAGGCTCAAACCAGTCAGATTGGAGAAACTGCAACACCACGTTAAGATCCCATGGCGCTGTAGGCGGTACAAAGGGAGGTTGGATGTGCCAATTGTCCCTGGAAAAAAATGGATAGGGCCGAAATCTGGACCTTTACAGATCCCAACCTCAGGCCCATATCCACACCTGCTTGCAGGAAGAGGAGAAAAGTCCCAGTTGAAACTCCACTGTAGGTAACTTCTTGGACTCACACCAAGACACATATTTTTTTCCAAATACGATGGTAATGTTTAGACGTTACTTCTTTCCTAGCCTGTATCAGGGTAGGAATAACCTTGTTCTGAATGCCCTTCCGAGCTAGTATCAGGCGTTCAACCTCCATGCCGTCAAACGTAGCCGTGGTAAGTCTTGATAGGCGAACGGCCCCTGCTGCAGCAGGTCCTCTCGAAGAGGAAGAGCCCTTGGCTCATCTCGTAGTAGTTCCAGAAGGTCCGCGTACCAAGCCCTTCTTAGCCAGTCTAGAGCAATGAGGATTGCTTGAACCCTTGTTCTCCTTATGAGCTTTAGGATTCTTGGGATTAGTGGGAGTGGTGGAAACACGTACACTGACTGGAACACCCACGGAGACACCAGGGCGTCCACTGCCACTGCCTGTGGGTCCCTCGACCTGGAACAATTACACAGAAGCTTCTTGTTGAAACGAGAGGCCATCATGTCTATTTGGGGTAATCCCCAAAGGTCTGTTATCTCCTTGAACACCTCCGGATGGAGAACCTACTCCCCTGGATGGAGATCGTGTCTGCTGAGGAAGTCTGCTTCCCAGTTGTCCACTCCCGGAATGAAGATTGCGGACAGCGCCAACGCATGTTTTTCTGCCCAGGGGAGGATTCTTGCCACCTCTAACATTGCTGCTCTGCTCTTCGTTCCGCCCTGTCTGTTTATGTAAGCCACTGTTGTTACATTGTCCGACTGTACTTAAATGGCCCGATTTTTAGAAGATGGACCACCTGAAGAAGACCGTTGTAAACAGTTCTTAATTCCAGAATGTTGATCGGTAGGCTGACTTCCAGAATTGACCACCTTCCTTGGTGTGACTGCGCCCCAGCCCCGGAGGCTTGCATCCGTGGTTAGAAGGATCCAATCCTGAATCCCGAACCTGCTGCCCTCCAGAAGGTGAGTTAATCGGAGCCACCAGAGGAGTGAAATCCTGGCTTTGGCGACAGACGAATTCTCAGGTGCATGCAGATGAGATCCTGACCACTTGTCCAGGAGATCCAGCAGGAAAAACCTAGCATGAAACCTTCCGTACTGGAGGGCCTCTTAAGAGGCCACCATCTTCACCAAAAGGCAATTGCAGTGAAGAACCGACACCCGGGCAGTCTTCAGGACATCCCGAAACAATGTTTGCATCACCAACGCTGTTTCTCGTGGAAGAAACACCCTCAACACTTCGGTGTTGAGGATCAATCCCAGAAAGGACAACCTCCTGGATGGTTCCAAAGTGATTTTGGAATGTTCAGAATCCAAACGTGGACTCTGAGTAGATGGGTCGTAAGAGCCATGGACGGCAACAGCTTCTCCTTGGACCATGCCCTTATCAGTAGAACGTCCAGATATGGAATCATGATCACCCCTTGTGTGTGGAGGCGAACCATCATCTTTGCCATGATGCCATCACCTTGGTGAATACCCTCGGTGCTGTGGCTAGGCCAAATGGCAGGTCCTGGAACTGGAAATGACAGTTCAACAGAGCAAATCGGAGAATTGCTTGACGTGGCGGCCAAAACGGAATGTGGGGTTATGCATCCTTAATATCCAGGGATACCAGGAAAACCCCTTCTCCCGATATTACTGCCCTTAGAGACTCCATTTTGAACTTGCACTCCCTCAGAAAAGGTTTTTTTTAAAGTTTAGAATGGGTCTGACCGAACCATCCGGTTTCGGTATATGAAAAGGTTTGAATAGAAACCTTTGTTTTGCATATGAGGTGGTACTGGCACAAGAACCTGTGCCTCCACCAACGTCTGGATGGCGTCTTGCCGGACAGTCCTGTCTGCCAGCAGAGCTGGCAGGCCTGAATTGAAAATCGGTGAGGAGAGAAATGAAATACCAGCCTGTATCCCTGGGACACAGTATATTGCACCCAGGGATCCAGGCCGGACGACACCCAGACATGACTGAAACGTCTGAGCTGCGATCCCACCGGCCCAACCACCGGGGCGTGCAGTCCACCGTCATGCGGAGGACTTTAGTGCACCTGAAGCAGGCTTCTGTTCCCGGGAACCTGCAGCAGCAGGTTTTCTGGGCTTGGGCCTACCTCCCCGAAGGGAGGCATTGGATGGCCTGGCTTCTCTGGTTTGGCAGCCCCACAGGGCTGTGATGCAGTTGAAGAAAAGGGTTTCTTCGGAGCAGGCGTAGCTGAGGGAAGAAAAGGTGACTTACCCGCTGTAGCCATGGAGATCCACGCATCTAGCGCTTCCCCAAAGAGAGCCTGACCTGTGTAGGGTAGGGTCTCCACACTTCCCCTGGATTCTGCGTCGGCAGACCACTGACGTAGCCACAGTCCAAGACGAGCTGAGACAGACATGGGAGAAATTCCTGCAGACATGGAACCCAGGTCCTTCATGGATTCAGCCAGAAAACCTGCCAAACCCTGATTGTTACGCAAAACAATTTAACATAATTTTTGTCCATTTTATCCAAATCCTCAAGTAACGTGCCTGACCACTTTACTAAGGACTTGGCAATGCATGTACTGGCAATAGTGGGACTTGACATTGACCCTGAAGCCGTGCACACTGATCTGAGCGTATTATCAATCTTACGGTCAGCCGGCTGCAATACCGGTCGGGTTTCCCACTCGGTCCTATACTCCACAGGGAAAGGAAAAACCACCTGGATCCTCTTAGGGATCTGGAATTTTCCGCAGGATTAACCCATGCTTTTTCAAAATAAGAATTTACTCACCAGTAATTCTATTTCTCGTAGTCCGTAGTGGATGCTGGGTACTCCGTAAGGACCATGGGGTATAGACGGGCTCCGCAGGAGACTGGGCACTCTTAAAAGAAAGATTAGGTACTATATCTGGTGTGCACTGGCTCCTCCCTCTATGCGCCTCCTCCAGACCTCAGTTAGGGAAACTGTGCCCGGAAGAGCTGACATTACTAGGAAAGGATTTGGAATCCAGGATAAGACTCATACCAGCCACACCAATCACACCGTACAACTCGTGATAACTATACCCAGTTAACAGTATGAACAATAACTGAGCCTCTCTCAACAGATGGCTCATACAATAACCCTTTAGTTAAGCAATAACTATATACATGTATTGCAGAGAGTCCGCACTTGGGACGGGCTCCCAGCATCCACTACGGATACGAGAAATAGAATTACCGGTGAGTAAATTCTTATTTTCTCTGACGTCCTAGTGGATGCTGGGTACTCCGTAAGGACCATGGGGATTATACCAAAGCTCCCAAACGGGCGGGAGAGTGCGGATGACTCTGCAGCACCAAATGAGCAAACTCAAGGTCCTCCTCAGCCAGGGTATCAAACTTGTAGAATTTTGCAAAAGTGTTTGAACCCGACCAAGTAGCAGCTCGGCAAAGTTGTAAAGCCGAAACCCCTCGGGCAGCCGCCCAAGAAGAGCCCACCTTCCTCGTGGAATGAGCTTTTACTAATTTAGGATGCGGCAGTCCAGCCGCAGAATGTGCAAGCTGAATCGTGCTACAGATCCAGCGAGCAATAGTCTGCTTTGAAGCAGGAGCACCCAGCTTGTTGGGTGCATGCAGGATAAATAGCGAGTCAGTTTTTCTGACTCTAGCCGTCCTGGAAACAAAAAGTTTCAGGGCCCGGACTACGTCCAGCAACTTGGAATCCTCCAAGTCCCTAGTAGCCGCAGGCACCACAATAGGTTGGTTCAAATGAAACGATGATACCACCTTAGGGAGAAATTGGGGACGAGTCCTCCATTCTGCCCTTTCCATATGGATGATCAGATATGGGCTTTTACATGACAAAGCCGCCAATTCTGACACACGCCTAGTCCAAGCTA
This sequence comes from Pseudophryne corroboree, assembly GCF_028390025.1. NCBI lineage: Eukaryota > Metazoa > Chordata > Amphibia > Anura > Myobatrachidae > Pseudophryne > Pseudophryne corroboree. The sequence goes on from NC_086448.1 coordinate 87,366,044, forward strand.
AGGCCAAAAGCATGACCACTTTCCACGTGAGATATTTTAGCTCCACGGTCTTAAGTGGCTCAAACCAGTGGGATTTTAGGAATCCAACACACGTTAAGATCCCAAGGTGCCACTGGAGGCACAAAAGGGGCTGAATATGCAGCACCCCTGTAACAACGTCCGAACTTCAGGCAGTGAAGCCAGTTCTTTTTGAGAGAGAAAAAGGGATAGGGCCGAAATCTTGGCCTTTATGGATCCTAATTTTAGGCCCATAGTCACTCCTGACTGTAGGAAGTGCAGTAATCGACCCCCCCTGGAATTCCTCTGTAGGGCCTTCCCGGCCACACACCAAGCAACCTATTTTCGCCATATACAGTGAAAAAGTCTTGCTGTCACGTCTTTCCTAGCCTTTATCAGCGTAGGAATAACTGCATCCGGAATGCCCTTTTCCGCTAGGATCCGGCGTTCAACCGCCATGCCGTCCAACGCAACCGCGGTAAGTCTTGGATCAGACAGGGTCCCTGTTGCAACATGTCCTGACTAAGAGGCAGAGGCCATGGGTCCTCTGAGAGCATTTCTTGCAGTTCCGGGTACCGAGTCCTTCTTGGCCAATCCGGAGCAAAGAATATTGTTCACACTCCTCCGTTTATTACAATTCTCAGCCCTTGGGTCTGAGAGGAAGCGGAGGGAATATATAGACCGACTGGAACACCCACGGTGTTACTAGTGCGACCACAGCTATCGCCTGAGAGTCCCTTGACCCAGCGTAAAACCTTTTTTATCTTTTTATTGAGGTGGGACGCCATGTAGTCCACCTGAGGCAGTTTCCATCAATTTGCAAAACTGCGTGAAGACTTCCTGATGAAGTCACCACTTTCCCGGGTGGAGGTCGTGTCCACTCCCGGAATGAACACTGCTGACAGTGCGCTTACTTGATTCTCCGCCCAGCGAAGAATTCTGGTGGCTTCTACCCTCGCCACCCTGCTCCTTGTGCCGCCCTGGCGGTTTACATGAGCCCCTGCGGTCTGACTGGATCAGAACCGGTTGGTCGCGAAGCAGGAACTCCGCTTGACTTAGGGCGTTGTATATGGCCCTTAGTTCCAGGATATTGATGTGAAGGCAAGTCTGTTGGCTTGACCACAAACCTTGGAATTTTCTTCCCTGTGTAACTGCCCCCCACCCTCGGAGGCTTGCATCCGTGGTCACCAGGACCCAGTCCTGAATGCCGAATCTGCGGCCCTCGAGAAGGTGAGCACTCCGCAGCCACCACAGATGAGACACCCTGGCCCTGGGGGATAGGGTGATTAACCGATGCATCTGAAGATGTGATCCGGACCACTTGTCCAGTAAGTTCCATTGTCCTTGCATGGAACCAGCCGAAGGGGATGGCCTCGTATGATGCCATCATCCTTCCCAGGACTCGAGTGCAGTGATGCACTGACACCTGTTTTGGTTTTCAATGGATTCCTGACCAGTGTCATGAGCTCCTGAGCTCTCTCTATCGGGAGATAAACCCTCTTCTGGTCTGTGTCTAGGATCATGCCTAGGCAAGGCAGATGAGCTGTAGGAACCAACTGCGACTTCGGAATATATAGAATCCAGTCGTGTTGCCGTTTCACTTCCAGAGAAGGTGATACGCTGTCCAGCAACTGCTCTCTTGATCTCGCTTTTATGAGGAGATCATCCAAGTATGTGATAATAGTGACACCTTGCTTCCGCAGGAGCACCATCATATCCGCCATTACCTTGGTGAAATTGGTAATGACAATCCCGTACCGCAATTCTGAGGTACGCCTGATGAGGTGGATAAATGGGGACACGAAGGTATGCATCCCTTATGTCCCGATTCATTTCAGGCTTGCAATGACCGCTCTTAGCGATTCCATCTTGAACCTGAACCTTTTCAGGTATATGTTCAGGGATTTTAATACAATATGGGTCTAACCTAACCGTCTGGTTTCGGGATTATAACATGGTCGAATAATAACACCCTCTTGTTGAAGGAGGGGACCCTTGACCACCACCTGTTGAAGATACAATTTACGAATTGCAGTTAACACTGGCTCCCTCTCTTGGGGGGAAGCCCGCCGGGTCCTCGGTGAGGGGGCATCTTCTCACAGTCCAGCCTGTATCCCTGCGATACAATTTCTATTGCCCAGGGATCTAACAGGGAGTGAACCCACTTGTGGCTGAACTTACGAAGGCGTGTCCCCACCGGGCCTAGCTCCGCCTGTGGAGCCCCAGCGACATGCGGTGGATTTTTGTAGAGGCCGGGGAGGACTTCTGTTCCTGGGGACTAGCTGTGTTGTACAGCTTCTTTCCTCTGCCCCCGGCTCTGACAAGAAAGGACGCACCTCAGACTTTCTTGTTTCTTTATTCGAAAAGCTGCATTTAATAATGTCGTGCTTTCTTAGGCTGTGCAGAAATATAAGGCAAAATATCAGAATTACCAGCTATAGCTGTGGAGACCAGGCCCGAGAACCTTTCTCCACACAATCCTCAGCCTTCCATATGCCTCTTAAGTCGGCATCATCTGTCCAATGTATATTCTACAGGACACGTCAAGCAGAAATCGACATAGCTTTTGTCTCTAGGACCCAGTATACTCATGTCCCTTTGGGCATGCTTTATAATTATATATCTATCACTTAAGACAGCATCTTAAAATATTTATATGCATACTAGGGTCTCAATCTCTGCTGATAAGGTACCTGTCCACGCTGCCACAGCGCTATAAACCCATGCCGACACAATCGCCGGTCTGGGTAGTATACTAGAATGTGCACACTATCTGCAGGATCCCTGAGAATAGCTAGTGCAAACAGGACACCCAAGGGGAAGATTCTCAACACATCCTGGCCCTAGTGGGGAAAGGATACAGCCTGAGAATTCTCTTGTGGGAAGCTGCCGTCTCTTGTCTGGAGATTCCCGCTCTTTTTCCTCATGAGAGGAGGGAAATTTACCTCAGCATTCTTCCCCTTAACATGTGTACTCTCGTGTCAGGGACAGATGAGTCATCAGTGATATGCAAATCATCTTTTATTCCAATAATCATATATTGAATATATCTTTTAGCCCTCTTGGCTGTAACTTTGCATTATCGTAGTCGACAGTGGAGTTAAACTCCGTGTCGATACTTTGTTATTTTGGATAGTCTAATCTTTCTTTTAAGAGTGCCCAGTCTCCTGCGGAGCCCGTCTATACCCCATGGTCCTTACGGAGTACCCAGCATCCACTAGGACGTCAGAGAAACATAGCATATAAGCCTTTGACGCAGGGAAGGTTAGCGAGGTACCCTTATCAGTGAAGGAAGCCTCCTCAACCTGCTCAGGTGTTGTATCAGAAATATTAAACATATCTCTAAAGGCCTCTATCATTAACTGCACTTGTGTAAGATATGTAGTCCCCCCACACATATCCCCATCACCGTCCGCAGTGTCAGAAACGGCAACCGTGTCAACCTGCCTAATCTCTGCAAGAACACGTGTTTGGGAACATAGAGAGGAGGGCCCTGAGGTGACAGAACTGGGTCAGACTGCCATAGAGTCCTGTAAAGCCTGAGGTGCAAATTCAGATTGTGCAGCTGATTCGATAGAGGATGCAAATTCAGATTGTGCAGCTGATTCGATAGAGGAAGAGCACTCAGGTTCCCTTGCTGGTATCTGTGCTAAACCAGTGCTATCCTGATTACATGGAATGGGATCATCCTGAGAGGACATATCCTCTGCAGCATATGACACAGAGACCCTGGACATTGCTTAATGGAGACCGCAGACACTCCACACACACACAGGGGAGGGCAGACAGAGTCCCCCCCCCCCCCCCCCCCCCAAGAATGGCAAGAGAGACACAGAGATTGGAGCCAACCCACACACAGCGCTTTTAACACAAAGGAAGACCCCTTGTCAGCGCTGACTGTGCACTTTATTAGGTTACACAGTCGTTTTGCAGCCTCCCCCCCCCCCCCCTTCTACAACCCTGGTACCGTGAGAGACAGCTGGAGTTGTTGCGGAGGGACTTGCTTCTTCCTGGACAGCTCTGTGCAGGCAGGAAGATGGCGCTGAACGCTGCTGGGTCCGCTCCGAGGAGAAGCTCCACCCCCATAATGGCGCTGTCTTCCCGCTCTTCATAAAATTATACTGGCCTGAGGCCTGATGCTGACTGAGATCCTGCGACCCCGACAGGCTGTGTGACCAGTGTAGGGTGCAGGCGCTGGCTCAGGGCACCCCTCACAGCGCCGCACAGTGTAACACTGAGCCTCTCCTACCCTGATGCCGCCATCTTCACACCGCCCCCCCCCCCCCCCTTGCTAGGGGGGTCGTTGTCTTACTCATCACAATCTTCAGCTCTGCAAGGGGGTGGCGGCATGCTGCTGGGGTGAGGGATCCCATGTGGCAGGAAACGTTCTAACCCCTCTGGAGCTCAGTGTCCAGTCAGCGGAGACAGTGGCTCAGACCCCGCAGGGCAGACACTGCTCCCCCCTAAGTCCCTCGCTGCCGGGAGGCTGTTGCCAACAGCCTCCCTGTAAAACAATAAACTCTAAAAAATAACTTTTACTATTGAAACTCTGGAGAGCTCCCCTAGCTGTGACCGGCTCCTCCGGGCACATTTTCTAAACTGAGTCTGGTAGGAGGGGAATAGAGGGAAGAGCCAGCCCACACTCTCAAACTCTTAAAGTGCCAATGACTCCTGGTGGACCCGTCTATACCCCATGGTACTAATGTGGACCCCAGCATCCTCTAGGACGTAAGAGAAAAGGGTACTGTACCAGCCAAAAAACATACAGTTGGAGGGTATGCAATGTTTTCATACTGTATCAGAATCCTGTATAATGATTTTCTCGCATTTACAGAGATATGGTATCACTGTATTACTAGGATGGGGACTAGAACTCCCGGACATTTTATCACACTATAGAGAGGAGTTTTCCTGAAAGTCTAAGGGGCCTATTTATCGCCATCCGCATCCAGGATGTGGATGACAGGTGATAAAATCGCCCAAACTCGCACTGCGATAATTGATTACATCGCAGGGCTCTATCAATTATTGCATGCAGGAACAGAGCCTGCGGTCAAGCTCTGTCCCTGTGATTCCTCTTCGCAGCATCATCGGGGTATTTTTCGTAAAAAATACTCTGATGTCCTGCTGCGCATGCGCCGCCCCCGCCGCCAACCCGGTTGACACCCCTGTCACGACTACCCCCGCGCACTGTGTACCCCCCTAAGCAGGATAATATACTCACCTGTCCAGGGAGCCGGTCCGCGCTGCTTCAGGAGGCTGCCGGGCGCCAGGTCCTTCTCCTGCGCTGTGACCCCCCGGTGCTGTAAAGTGCACTGCCATTTTGCAGCATCACTTTACTGCACCGGGGTCACATTGCAGCATATGGGGGGACCCAGCGCCTGGCAGCGCTCTCCGGAGCAGTGGACACCGGTTCCCTGGACAGGGGAGTATGTTTTGTTTTGTACTTTTGTTTTGTTTTTTTACACTGTGATCAGCTTGTGTGTCCATCGGACACACATAGCTGATCACTCTGTCGGGTAACGCTCAGCTTTCTCTGCCAGAGCAGAGAAAACTGGGCAATAGGGTGCCCATCACAGTGCTGCCCTGTGAACTCGCCAGCCTGAGCTGGCGAGATTATCACAGGGCACACTGCGGTATTTTTTCACATTTTTTTTTATAGTAAATTTGGCCACATCACATTTCCCATTGTAAGTATGGGGAACGCGATGTGGGTTACTAAAAAAAAGTGAATTAAAGGGTTTGGAGCAGTTTTTCATGAAAACTGCTCCAAATGCCCTTTAATACATTCCGGTGATACTAAAATAATGTGAAAAGGGTGTGAAAACACCCTTTACACATTATTTTAGTAAAAATAATGTTAATAAATAGACCCCCAAGTATGTTCTATACAGTTCTTTTCTGCTGCTTAAGTGTTCTGGAAGAGTTAAACAGACGCTGCTTTGTTCTCCGCTGAGTGTATAAAATTCTATTTACACAAACAAGGCACAGAGTACTGTACATACTCTTCAGTCTATTGTACCTCTCTTTAGTGTGGTTTTATTTAAACAGTACTGAAAGCCCCGGGGCCCAATGAGGCGTTACGCAGCACATAATATACTGCTGTTCAATGGTTCTCAGGGGGGAAAGCACTTCTTTGCAGGTCTATCAATAGTGAATAGGGAGCACTAACACTGTGTGATTGGTAAACACTGAATGAGATTAGTTTAAGAGTTTGGAGAAATCCAGGATGCAAGTAATTGTAGCCTATCCCTGAACCATTAAACCGCATAAAGCAGCGCGCAGTTCTTCACAGTACTTCAACTGAAACCCGCTGGGTAATAAAGCCGGCATCCGGACTCCAGGTCGACAACAAAAAGGTCGACACACCTTAGGTCGACACCAATTGGTCGACACACCTTATGTCGACGTGGACAAAAGGTCGACAGGAACAAGGTCGACATGGAAAAAGGTCGACATGAGTTTTTCACAATTTTTTTCTTTTTTGGAACCTTTTCATACTTAAAGATCCACGTGGACTATGATTGGAACGGTAATCTGTGCCGAGCGAAGGCACCATGCCCGAAGCATGGCGAGCGAAGCGAGCCATGCGAGGGGACGCGGTGAACTAATTGGGGTTCCCGGTCACTCTATGAAAAAAACGACACCAAAAAAACATAAAAAACTCATGTCGACCTTTTGTCCATGTTGACCTAAGGTGTGTCGACCAATTGGCGTCGACCTAAGGTGTGTCAACCTTTTTGTTGTCGACCTGGAGTCCCAGACCCATAAAGCCTTAGGTAGCATTTGGGGGGATATGAATCATGAGGTTTATTTACCATCTGGCAGTACCATCTGCCAGACGGTAGCAGTCAGAACATATCATGAGCAGGATGAGAATGGTCATCCTCCTTGCCCTCTTCATAACCCTTGCCTGATATATATCCTCGACTGCCGGAAGATTTGTCCCTATGATTTTTTCAGCAGACCTTTTAACCCGCTGTAACCTACAGTATTTTTGTTGTGGATTGAGACAGAGCCAAACCACACTATTATCGAGGAGCAGAGGACGGATTGAATGATTGCCGAGTAGAAGAAGATTAGAAGTTCTTGCGGCAGTTTGAACTTCCTAAGCTGATGTAGGAAGTACAGTCTCCGCTGGGCTTTCCCCAGAATTCCCTCAATGTTAGACTTCCACTTAAGATCACTGGAGATTGTGGAGCCCAGGAATCGGAAGGTGTCCCCCACAGTTACCACAGTGTCTGCAATTGTGAGTGGGGGGAGTGGAGGGGGGTGTTTCCTAAAGTCAACAATCATTTCAACCGTTTTTAGTGTATTTACCTCTAGATTGTTTGCCTTACACCAGGTGACCAACCGCATAACCTCCCTTCTATAAGCCGACTCCTCACAGTGTCTGATGAATCCAATGAGCGTGGTATCGTCCACAAATTTGAGGAGTTTCACAGATTTGTCTACGGAAATGTAGTCGTTGATGTATAGTGAGAATAGGAAGGGGGAAAGAACACATCCCTGCGGAGCACCCGTGCTAATCGTCCTAACGCCAGAGGTGAATTTCCCCCTTTTAACCCGTTGTTCCCTGTTCGTTAAAATATTCGACAACAAAGAACAAGAAAAAATCTGCACTCTCCAATTTAAATGAGCTATTAAGTAAATTGAAGAACCCCAATTAATATGATTGGACAAATCCCATCTATAAATGGCAATATAAATGCCAATTTAAAGAGAGAATGGCCAACCACAGGTCTGCAATCAGGGCTGCCCTAGAGTCAGGATCTAGTGATCAGCCCATGGCCCGCCATTGTGTACAGCAATCGCATAGTATTGCTAGTATTAGGAGTAAAATAATAGACCATGTTCCAGCCGTAGTGGTGATAGGGGCAGATTGTTACTCCAGCTAGAAACGGAAAGCCGTTGGATTTTTAGGCTGGACACACTGGCCCCTAAAGGGTTAAACGAACAGCATGGGTTGCATAGTTTTTTATAATTTAAAGGAAATTATAACAATATATTCTATAGCTGTTAGAATTCTAGTGGTTTATGATTATTAAAACACCCACACTGGTCATGATGATTTTTACTAATTATCAATGCCGCTTATTTAATATGCTGAATTTGGGAATTATTATAGAACAGTGTCCCATAGTCTGTTTTTAATATTACTTTGTGTGTTTATGTATTTATATATTTATATATTTGTTTATAATGTCTATGTTTTTTTCACTATTAGTATGAATTAAGGTGATTTTTAAATGTTTTGTCTTTTGGTTACCTAGGTAACCAGTTCAATGCCTGACTTCCGCCTCCCTGCGAGCGCCCCTTGATGACGTCGCCCGCTGTATGGCAGCGGCTGGTGAGCTGGACGGCTTGTGACAGCGGCAGTCAGCGTGGCGTTCGGCTCGGCGGGCTGGATCGCAGGTGAGGCGAGTCACGGTAATTAACTGTGTGGGGGAGGTCTTTGTGAGGATATAAAGTTCATGTATTCACTGTGTTACACATCCCTGACGACGGGGAAAGGAGGCCCGAAACAATTGTTGGATGTTGGATCTTATTCCATTAAACTAAGCACTTGTTGAACAGTCTCCTGAGTGCCACCAGACTTCTTAACTATTATTGGATGTTCTGTCCGATGGAGGGCACCGGAGCAGATGTTGTATAAGCAAGGGGAGTGCCGGCTGCATTGACACTTACTTACTTTTATTTATATATATATATATATATATATATATATACACACACACACACACACACACACACACACACACAGGTTGAGTATCCCTTATCCAAAATGCTTGGGACCAGAGGTATTTTGGATATCGGATTTTTCCGTATTTTGGAATTATTGCATACCATAATGAGATATCATGGTGATGGGACCCAAGTCTAAGCACAGAATGCATTTATGTTACATATACACCTTATACACACAGCCTGAAGGTAATTTTAGCCAATATATTTTTAATAACTTTGTGCAATAAATAAAGTGTGTGCACATTCACACAAATCATGTGTTTCATATACACCTTATACACACAGCCTGAAGGTCAATTAATACAATATTATTAATAACTTTGTGTATTAAACAAAGTTTGTTTACATTGAGCCATCAAAAAACAAAGGTTTCACTATTTCACTCTCACTCAAAAAAAGTCTGTATTTCGGAATATTCCGTATTTCGGAATATTTGGATATGGGATACTCAACCTGTATATATATATATATGGGGTAGACTAACAGCGCCAATAATTACAGTAGATATGTTTTCACAATGTGTCAGCTGGTGACCCCCAGACTGACAGTCTCTATGTGCCACTCCCTGATATATAAGGGCGTCCGCTAACTCTTACATAAATCCTGCACTAGTACGAGTGCAGGGTGCAGAAAAGAGGTTGGAAGAAATGGATAAGATCTAAGCGACCACTGGTGGCAGTGAATTCTATGGACTGCGAGATTATCTTAAAAAGATTTTGGGGTTTATTACAGAACAAAAAGTTATAGAATGTATATATAGAGAATCGTGATTAACAATGGTAACAAGGGCTAAAATTAGTAACATGATAAAAACCTCTATTTAATACAATATTAGCAAAATATTAAAAAGAATTAACGAAAATCACTGTGTTCTAGCCAGAACACATATACACTGCTAAAAAAAATAAAGGGAACACTAAAATAACACATCCTAGATCTGAATGAATGAAATATTCTTATTAAATACTTTGTTCTTTACATAGTTGAATGTGCTGACAACAACATCACACAAAAATTATCAATGGAAATCAAATTTATTAACCCATGGAGGTCTGGATTTGGAGTCACACTCAAAATTAAAGTGGAAAAACACACTACAGGCTGATCCAACTTTGATGTAATGTCCTTAAAACAAGTCAAAATGAGGCTCAGTAATGTGTGTGGCCTCCACGTGCCTGTATGACCTCCTTACAACCCACACAAGTGGCTCAGGTGTGACAGACGTGACAGAGTCTGGAGACGCCAAGGAGAACGTTCTGCTGCCTGCAACATCCTCCAGCATGACCGGTTTGGCAGTGGGTCAGTAATGGTGTGGGGTGGCATTTCTTTGGGGGGCTGCACAGCCCTCCATGTGCTCGCCAGAGGTAGCCTGACTGCCATTAGGTACCGAGATGAGATCCTCAGACCCCTTGTGAGACCATATGCTGGTGCGGTTGGCCCTGGGTTCCTCCTAATGCAAGACAATGCTAGACCTCATGTGGCTGGAGTGTGTCAGCAGTTCCTGCAAGACGAAGGCATTGATGCTTGGACTGGCCCGCCCGTTCCCCCAACCTGAATCCAATTGAGCACATCTGGGACATCATGTCTCACTCCATCCACCAACGCCACGTTGCACCACAGACTGTCCAGGAGTTGGCGGATGCTTTATGTCACAACTGAGGGCCTGAGCTGACGGGAGGCAGCCTCAGTTGTAGGGGCTGAGATGTAACGGAACCTGGGAGGTTGTATCAGACCCCTAGACATGTAAGTAACATGTAGAATAACTGCCCGAAGGCGTGACCACGACAACCAGGATAAAAGTCAATGATGTTTATTATGACAAACTCCGTAACACAGCAGCAGTAAAAGGAAACATAAAAGTCAACAGAGGATAAATACAATTCCTGGGTACTACAGGGTGGCAAGGGCCACAGGCACTGGTAGTGTGAGACAGTTCTTATAATCTTCTAGTTGGAAAGTCCTTACCAGGCCTGACTGTAGCAATGGAGAGAACCCAGGATCGTACCAGCTGATGTTCCAGGAAAGGCTGGGCTGCTGAAGGTAAAACGGCTGCTGTGGATACTGGCTGGAACCAGACTGTTGTTGGTACGGAGTGGATACTGGCTAGAACCAGTTAAATAATAAACGAACTTGAGAGCGATGAAATAATAATGAAGTTTGGAGTTTGAGAGCGGTGAAATAATAATACCGGTGGAGAGTGGTAAACTGCAGAAAGGACACCGGCCCTTTAAGAGAAGCTGTACACTGCTGGAAGCTGGGCTGGAAGCAGGTGATTGTTGTAGCTGGAAACAGGTGAGTCCAGAATGGATCGGAGAGTCAGGCTACACCGCAGATGGAATGCTGGTGCGGGTCTCTATAGCAGAAGTCTGGAGACAGGAGCTGGAACCTGGAAGACAACCACAGGAGAGAGACAAACTGGAACTAGGTTAGACAACCAAAGCACTGACGCCTTCCTTGCTCAGGCACAGCATATTTATACCTGCAGCAAGGAAGGGGTTGGCTAGGCAATTATGCAGATTAACAATACAGACAGCAGATTGGTGGAAATGATCAGATGACAAAATCCAAGATGGCTGCGCCCATGCAGACACTTGGAGGGAAGTTTGGTTTGTAATCCATGTGAGAATTGAAACAGCAATGGCGGCGCCGGCCACAGGAGACAGGAGACGCCAGACTGATGATTGCACATCTAAACCACGCGGGCACAGCGGAGGCCGCGGCTGACGTAATCGCCACTCTGACACTCTGCATGCAGGAACTCAGGGACAGCGGTGGAGGCCGCGGGGAACGCCATTCCAGATGTTACATGGCGCCGCGGTGACCGCGTCTCAGAGTGACAGGAGAGGAGGCATGAATGTGGACATCAGTGTAACGGATGGGATCCGGTCCTGGAACGCTGAGCCAGCCTCAGGAGGCATCTGAAGGGTAAGTAATGGCGTCCAGATACCCGGATCGTGACAGCACCCCCCCCTTTAGGAGTGGCCCCAGGACACTTCTTAGGCTTTAAAGGAAAATTTGCGTGGAAATTTCGGACCAAGGCAGGAGCATGGACGTCTGAGGCATTGGTCCAAGAGCGTTCTTCAGGACCATAGCCCTTCCAGTCAATGAGGTATTGTAACTGACCGTAACGGAAACGTGAGTCCAAAATCTTGGCCACCTCGTACTCGACTCCCCGTTGAGTCTGAACTTTGGGAGCTGGAGGAAGTGCGGAATGAAACCGATTCAGGATCAGCGGTTTCAACAAAGAAACATGAAATGTCCTGGGTATTTTCAAGAAGGATGGTAACTGTAACCTGTAGGCAACAGGATTGATGACTTGTTCAATCTTGAAGGGTCCGATGTAGCGAGGTGCAAATTTCATGCTGGGAACTCTCAACCTCAAATTCTTCGTGGACAGCCACACACGATCACCCACCTTGAGAGCAGGAACCGCTCTACGCTTCCTATCGGCAAACTTCTTATACCTGAATGAGGCTTTAAGCAGGGCTGCGCGGACGTTCCTCCAGTTATTTGAAAACTGACGCAAGGTGACATCCACTGCTGGAACAGAAGTTGCGGGAAGCGGTTGGAATTCTGGGACTTTAGGGTGGAATCCATAATTAATGAAGAATGGTGTAGAAGAAGATGAGGAATGGTATTGATTGTTGTGGCTGAACTCGGCCCAAGGAAGGAGTTGAACCCAGTCATCTTGAGAGGAAGACACATATATACGGAGGAAGGCCTCCAAGTCCTGATTCACCCTCTCGGTTTGACCATTGGTCTGAGGATAGTAAGCCATGGAAAACTTTAACTTGACTTGGAGGGCTTGACACAAACTTCGCCAAAATTTGGCTACAAATTGTACTCCACGATCCGAGATGATCTCTTCAGGAAGACCGTGAAGTCGGAAGATCTCTTGTATAAACACTTGAGCCAACTTGGAAGCTGACGGAAGACCGGTGAGAGGGATGAAATGTGCCATCTTGGTGAACCGGTCAACTACCACCCAGATGGTATTAAACTTGTTGCAGATAGGTAGATCGGAAACAAAGTCCATCGACAAATGGGTCCAAGGTCGACGGGGAACAGATAATGGAACCAGTTGCCCCGCAGGCGACTGGCGGGAGACTTTGTGTTGGGCACACTTTGGGCAGGAGGCAATAAATTCCATAACGTCCTTCTTCAGAGTTGGCCACCAGTAGGACCTAGAAATAAATTCAAGGGTTTTCTGAATGCCTGTATGTCCAGAAAAACGGGAAGCATGGGCCCAATGCATGAGCTTCTTCCTTAGAACTGGCTTAACAAAACTTTTCCCTGGTGGAGGCGTAGAGTCCATCCCTACCGTGGAGAATGCCAACGGATTTATAATAGGATGCTTGTCTGCAGACTCGGACTCATTTTCTTGCTCCCATGAGCGGGAAAGGGCATCGGCCTTACGATTCTGAGAACCCGGACAGAACTGGAGTTTAAAGTCAAACCTAGAGAAGAAAAGTGCCCATCTGGCCTGACGAGGATTCAGACATTGTGCGCCTTTGAGATATAAAAGATTTTTGTGGTCGGTAAGTATGGTGATTGAGTGGGAAGCTCCCTCCAACAGGTATCTCCACTCCTCCAGAGCGAGCTTGATGGCTAGCAACTCCTGATCGCCAATGGCATAGTTGCGCTCAGCTGGGGAGAACTTCCGGGAGAAGAAACTGCAAGGATGTAGATGTCCATCTTTGGCCCTCTGGGATAACACTGCTCCTACTCCAACGGAGGAGGCATCTACCTCTAAGATAAAAGGAGAGTCGGTGTCGGGCTGTTTCAGAACTGGTGCAGAGATGAACCGTTGCTTCAGAAGGTGAAAGGCCTGTGTAGCTTCCTCGGACCACTTGGACGGATTAGCACCTTTCTTGGTTAATGCAGTGATAGGCACCACAATGGTGGAAAAGTCTCGTATAAATTTTCTATAATAATTGGCGAACCCTAAGAACCTCTGGACCCCTTTGAGGCTTAAGGGTATAGGCCAATTCTGGATTGCTTGGAGTTTCTCAGGATCCATCTCTAGTCCGGAACCGGACACAATGTAACCTAGAAACGGAATGGTTTTAACTTCAAACACACACTTCTCCAATTTACAATAGAGGTGATTGACACGGAGACGGGAAAGAACCTCTTTTACCCAGAAACGATGATCTTCGAGATTATTAGCAAAGATGAGGATGTCGTCTAGATAAACCACGACATGGCGGTACAAGATGTCCCTGAAAATCTCATTCACGAAGTGCTGGAAGACTGCTGGAGCGTTGCTCAATCCGAAGGGCATGACGAGGTACTCATAATGTCCGTCACGGGTGTTAAAGGCGGTCTTCCACTCGTCACCCTCACGGATTCGGATGAGATTGTAGGCACCCCTCAAGTCCAGCTTTGTGAAAATAGTTGCACCACTAACTCTATCAAAGAGCTCGGTAATCAGGGGTAAAGGGTATCGGTTCTTGACGGTAATGTCGTTCAGACCTCTGTAGTCGATGCACGGACGCAGGCCACCGTCTTTCTTCTTAACGAAGAAGAAGCCTGCGCCGGCTGGAGAAGAAGATGGTCGGATGAAACCCTTCGCCAGGTTCTCTTTGATGTACTCTTCCATGGAGTGTGTCTCAGGCAGAGACAACGGATAAGTTCGGCCTCGCGGTGGAACCTTCCCTGGAATGAGGTCGATTGGGCAGTCCCATTCTCTATGAGGAGGAAGGATATCAGCAGAGGCTTTACTGAACACGTCCGTGAAGTCTTGATATGGAGGAGGTGGAACATCAGATGACCTGGGGAAGGAAGAACAAACAGGAAGAACTTTGGCTAAACAAGTCTCAGCACAGGAGGGACCCCATGCCAGTATTTGCGTAGTCGTCCAGTCAATTGATGGGTTGTGGAGACGGAGCCATGGAAGGCCTAAAACCACTGGATGTGTGGCTCTTGGAATCACTAAAAAAGAAATATACTCAGAATGAAGAACTCCCACTCTCAGACGAACTGGAAGAGTCCTTAAGGAAATGACTGCGTCAAAAATCTTGCTGCCATCCACGGCAGTCAAAGAGATGGACGAGGACAGTCTCTCGGTGGGTAGGGACCACCGTTTAACATAAGCTTCGGTTATGAAATTCCCAGCTGCTCCGGAATCAAGGAGGGCAATGACGTTCCTGTAACGTTGAGCAATTTGGAGCGACACTGGGAGGTTACAGTCATGAGGAGATGGAGAGGAGATCATTACTCCTAGCCGGCCCTCTCCTTGGCGAGCTAGGATCTGGAGTTTCCCGGACGTTTGGGACAGGCATTGATAGTGTGCGACGGAGCTGCACAGTAGAGACAGAGAGACTCAGAGAGACGTCTTCGGCGCTCAGCGGGAGATAGACGGGAACGACTAATTTGCATAGGCTCATCCTTGGATGAAGATGGTTGACGAGGAGGAGGAGCAGAAGATTTAGGAGTAGATGATCTTCCTCGCTCGGTTGCTCTCTCTCTGAAACGTAGATCAACCTTCGTGCAAAGAGAAATTAGCTCATCCAACTTAGAGGGCAAGTCTCTGGTAGTTAACTCATCCTTGATGCGTTCTGATAAGCCATGCCAGAATGCAGCATACAGGGCCTCGTCGTTCCATGCCAGTTCGGATGCCAGGATTTTAAACTGTATAAGATACTGTCCCACAGTACGTGTTCCCTGGCGTAAACGGAGAATCTCAGATGAAGCAGATGTTATCCGGCCTGGCTCGTCGAAGATGCGCCTGAATGTAGCTACAAAGTCAGTATAGGAGGATAGCAGGGGATCAGACTTCTCCCATAAAGGTGATGCCCAGTCAAGGGCTGAGCCACTGAGAAGGGAGATGATATAGGCAATTTTGGTACGGTCACTGAAGAAATTGCCAGGTAGAAGCTCAAAGTGGATTTCACATTGATTGAGAAATCCCCTGCAGAACCTTGGAGATCCATCAAATTTTGCTGGCGTTGGAAGATGAAGATGTGGACTGGAAATGGGTAAGGTGGGTGGGGTTACAGCTGGTGTCACTGTAGTGGACGCACCGGACGTGCCAGGTCCACGTAGGGTCGTTTGAATCCCATCCAGCCGTGTAGAGAGATCCTGGAGACAGCGGATGATGTGGCCCTGTGCAGCCTCCTGATGTTCAAGTCGGGCTGCCAGTTCTTGCATCGGCCTGGCCGCTTGATCCTGGTCTCCGGCTGGATTCATTAGGTCAGTGCTTACTGTCACAACTGAGGGCTTGAGCTGACGGGAGGCAGCCTCAGTTGTAGGGGCTGAGATGTAACGGAACCTGGGAGGTTGTATCAGACCCCTAGACATGTAAGTAACATGTAGAATAACTGCCCGAAGGCGTGACCACGACAACCAGGATAAAAGTCAATGATGTTTATTATGACAAACTCCGTAACACAGCAGCAGTAAAAGGAAACATAAAAGTCAACAGAGGATAAATACAATTCCTGGGTACTACAGGGTGGCAAGGGCCACAGGCACTGGTAGTGTGAGACAGTTCTTATAATCTTCTAGTTGGAAAGTCCTTACCAGGCCTGACTGTAGCAATGGAGAGAACCCAGGATCGTACCAGCTGATGTTCCAGGAAAGGCTGGGCTGCTGAAGGTAAAACGGCTGCTGTGGATACTGGCTGGAACCAGACTGTTGTTGGTACGGAGTGGATATTGGCTGGAACCAGTTAAATAATAAACGAACTTGAGAGCGATGAAATAATAATGAAGTTTGGAGTTTGAGAGCGGTGAAATAATAATACCGGTGGAGAGTGGTAAACTGCAGAAAGGACACCGGCCCTTTAAGAGAAGCTGTACACTGCTGGAAGCTGGGCTGGAAGCAGGTGATTGTTGTAGCTGGAAACAGGTAAGTCCAGAATGGATCGGAGAGTCAGGCTACACCGCAGATGGAATGCTGGTGCGGGTCTCTATAGCAGAAGTCTGGAGACAGGAGCTGGAACCTGGAAGACAACCACAGGAGAGAGACAAACTGGAACTAGGTTAGACAACCAAAGCACTGACGCCTTCCTTGCTCAGGCACAGCATATTTATACCTGCAGCAAGGAAGGGGTTGGCTAGGCAATTATGCAGATTAACAATACAGACAGCAGATTGGTGGAAATGATCAGATGACAAAATCCAAGATGGCTGCGCCCATGCAGACACTTGGAGGGAAGTTTGGTTTGTAATCCATGTGAGAATTGAAACAGCAATGGCGGCGCCGGCCACAGGAGACAGGAGACGCCAGACTGATGATTGCACATCTAAACCACGCGGGCACAGCGGAGGCCGCGGCTGACGTAATCGCCACTCTGACACTCTGCATGCAGGAACTCAGGGACAGCGGTGGAGGCCGCGGGGAACGCCATTCCAGATGTTACATGGCGCCGCGGTGACCGCGTCTCAGAGTGACAGGAGAGGAGGCAGGAATGTGGACATCAGTGTAACGGATGGGATCCGGTCCTGGAACGCTGAGCCAGCCTCAGGAGGCATCTGAAGGGTAAGTAATGGCGTCCAGATACCCGGATCGTGACACTTTAGTCCAGGTCTGGGAGGAGATCCCTCAGGAGACCATCCGCCACCTCATCAGGAGCATGCCCAGGCGTTGTAGGGAGGTCATACAGGCACATGGAGGCCACACACACTACTGAGCCTCATTTTGACTTGTTTTAAGGACATTACATCAAAGTTGGATCAGCCTGTAGTGTGTTTTTCCACTTTAATTTTGAGGGTGACTCCAAATCCAGACCTCCATGGGTTAATAAATTTGATTTCCAATGATAATTTTTGTGTGATTTTGTTGTCAGCACATTCAACTATGTAAAGAACAAAGTATTTAATAAGAATATTTCATTCATTCAGATCTAGGATGTGTTATTTTAGTGTTCCCTTTATTTTTTTGAGCAGTGTATAATAAACGCAAATAAAACCTTAAATCAATAGGGGGAGGGGGGGTGGGGTGGGTTTCAGAAAGATATAAAATTCATATGTTAAAAGGTATAAAAAAACATATGAAAATACAATATGAAATGCATAGGACAGGACAACAAGGAAAAAAAGGGGGAGGACAACTAAAAGTAGTTGTACTAATATCAATACTGGATAAAGGTAGCTTAACTTGAGGATTCAGTAGTAACAGGTGAATTTTCATATTTTTTTTATACCTTTTAACATATGAATTTTATATCTTTCTGAAACCCACCCCCCTCCCCCTATTGATTTAAGGTTTTATTTGCGTTTATTATATATGTGTTCTGGCTAGAACACAGTGATTTTCATTAATTCTTTTTAATATTTTTCTAATATTGTATTAAATAGAGGTTTTTATCGTGTTACTAATTTTAGCCCTTGTTACCATTGTTAATCACGATTCTCTATATATGCATTCTATAACTTTTTGTTCTGTAATAAACCCCAACATCTTTTTAAGATAATATCGCAGTCCATAGAATTCACTGCCACCAGTGGTCGCTTAGATCTTACCCATTTCTTCCAATATATATATATATATATATATATATATACACACAAGCATGCAATAACGAGGCGGCACTCAGAGTCTTCAAAACGGCAAAAACTTTGTATTAGTGCATATCAACGTTTCGGGGTCTCCCCCTTCCCCCTTCATCAGGAAGACCCCGAAACGTTGATATGCACTAATACAAAGTTTTTGCCGTTTTGAAGACTCTGAGTGCCGCCTCGTTATTAGAGATGAGCGGGTTCGGTTTCTCTGAATCCGAACCCGCCAGAACTTCATGTTTTTTTTCACGGGTCCGAGCGACTCGGATCTTCCCGCCTTGCTCGGTTAACCCGAGCGCGCCCGAACGTCATCATGACGCTGTCGGATTCTCGCGAGGCTCGGATTCTATCGCGAGACTCGGATTCTATATAAGGAGCCGCGCGTCGCCGCCATTTTCACACGTGCATTGAGATTGATAGGGAGAGGACGTGGCTGGCGTCCTCTCCATTTAGATTATAAGAGACTGAGAGAGATTTACTGGAGCTGACTAGGAGGAGTACTGTTACTGTAGAAGTGTAGAGACTGAGTGGAGAGAGTTTACTAGTGAGGACAGTGCAGTTTACTTTATAATCCGTTCTCTGCCTGAAAAAAGCGATACACAGCACACAGTGACTCAGTCACATACCATATCTGTGTGCACTGCTCAGGCTCAGGCCAGTGTGCTGCATCATCTATTATCTATATATAATATTATATATATCGGTCTGACTGCTCAGCTCACACAGCTTATAATTGTGGGGGAGACTGGGGAGCACTACTGCAGTGCCAGTTATAGGTTATAGCAGGAGCCAGGAGTACATAATATATTATATAGTGAGTGACCACCAGACACACAGTGCAGTTTATTTAATATATCCGTTCTCTGCCTGAAAAAAGCGATACACACAGTGACTCAGTCAGTCACATACCATATCTGTGTGCACTGCTCAGGCTCAGGCCAGTGTGCTGCATCATCTATTATCTATATATAATATTATATATATCTGTCTGACTGCTCAGCTCACACAGCTTATAATTGTGGGGGAGACTGGGGAGCACTACTGCAGTGCCAGTTATAGGTTATAGCAGGAGCCAGGAGTACATAATATATTATATAGTGAGTGACCACCAGACACACAGTGCAGTTTATTTAATATATCCGTTCTCTGCCTGAAAAAAGCGATACACACAGTGACTCAGTCAGTCACATACCATATCTGTGTGCACTGCTCAGGCTCAGGCCAGTGTGCTGCATCATCTATTATCTATATATAATATTATATATATCTGTCTGACTGCTCAGCTCACACAGCTTATAATTGTGGGGGAGACTGGGGAGCACTACTGCAGTGCCAGTTATAGGTTATAGCAGGAGCCAGGAGTACATAATATATTATATAGTGAGTGACCACCAGACACACAGTGCAGTTTATTTAATATATCCGTTCTCTGCCTGAAAAAAGCGATACACACAGTGACTCAGTCAGTCACATACCATATCTGTGTGCACTGCTCAGGCTCAGGCCAGTGTGCTGCATCATCTATTATCTATATATAATATTATATATATCTGTCTGACTGCTCAGCTCACACAGCTTATAATTGTGGGGGAGACTGGGGAGCACTACTGCAGTGCCAGTTATAGGTTATAGCAGGAGCCAGGAGTACATAATATATTATATAGTGAGTGACCACCAGACACACAGTGCAGTTTATTTAATATATCCGTTCTCTGCCTGAAAAAAGCGATACACACAGTGACTCAGTCAGTCACATACCATATCTGTGTGCACTGCTCAGGCTCAGGCCAGTGTGCTGCATCATCTATTATCTATATATAATATTATATATATCTGTCTGACTGCTCAGCTCACACAGCTTATAATTGTGGGGGAGACTGGGGAGCACTACTGCAGTGCCAGTTATAGGTTATAGCAGGAGCCAGGAGTACATAATATATTATATAGTGAGTGACCACCAGACACACAGTGCAGTTTATTTAATATATCCGTTCTCTGCCTGAAAAAAGCGATACACACAGTGACTCAGTCAGTCACATACCATATCTGTGTGCACTGCTCAGGCTCAGGCCAGTGTGCTGCATCATCTATTATCTATATATAATATTATATATATCTGTCTGACTGCTCAGCTCACACAGCTTATAATTGTGGGGGAGACTGGGGAGCACTACTGCAGTGCCAGTTATAGGTTATAGCAGGAGCCAGGAGTACATAATATATTATATAGTGAGTGACCACCAGACACACAGTGCAGTTTATTTAATATATCCGTTCTCTGCCTGAAAAAAGCGATACACACAGTGACTCAGTCAGTCACATACCATATCTGTGTGCACTGCTCAGGCTCAGGCCAGTGTGCTGCATCATCTATTATCTATATATAATATTATATATATCTGTCTGACTGCTCAGCTCACACAGCTTATAATTGTGGGGGAGACTGGGGAGCACTACTGCAGTGCCAGTTATAGGTTATAGCAGGAGCCAGGAGTACATAATATATTATATAGTGAGTGACCACCAGACACACAGTGCAGTTTATTTAATATATCCGTTCTCTGCCTGAAAAAAGCGATACACACAGTGACTCAGTCAGTCACATACCATATCTGTGTGCACTGCTCAGGCTCAGGCCAGTGTGCTGCATCATCTATTATCTATATATAATATTATATATATCTGTCTGACTGCTCAGCTCACACAGCTTATAATTGTGGGGGAGACTGGGGAGCACTACTGCAGTGCCAGTTATAGGTTATAGCAGGAGCCAGGAGTACATAATATATTATATAGTGAGTGACCACCAGACACACAGTGCAGTTTATTTAATATATCCGTTCTCTGCCTGAAAAAAGCGATACACACAGTGACTCAGTCAGTCACATACCATATCTGTGTGCACTGCTCAGGCTCAGGCCAGTGTGCTGCATCATCTATTATCTATATATAATATTATATATATCTGTCTGACTGCTCAGCTCACACAGCTTATAATTGTGGGGGAGACTGGGGAGCACTACTGCAGTGCCAGTTATAGGTTATAGCAGGAGCCAGGAGTACATAATATATTATATAGTGAGTGACCACCAGACACACAGTGCAGTTTATTTAATATATCCGTTCTCTGCCTGAAAAAAGCGATACACACAGTGACTCAGTCAGTCACATACCATATCTGTGTGCACTGCTCAGGCTCAGGCCAGTGTGCTGCATCATCTATTATCTATATATAATATTATATATATCTGTCTGACTGCTCAGCTCACACAGCTTATAATTGTGGGGGAGACTGGGGAGCACTACTGCAGTGCCAGTTATAGGTTATAGCAGGAGCCAGGAGTACATAATATATTATATAGTGAGTGACCACCAGACACACAGTGCAGTTTATTTAATATATCCGTTCTCTGCCTGAAAAAAAGTGATACACACAGTGACTCAGTCAGTCACATACCATATCTGTGTGCACTGCTCAGGCTCAGGCCAGTGTGCTGCATCATCTATTATCTATATATAATATTATATATATCTGTCTGACTGCTCAGCTCACACAGCTTATAATTGTGGGGGAGACTGGGGAGCACTACTGCAGTGCCAGTTATAGGTTATAGCAGGAGCCAGGAGTACATAATATATTATATAGTGAGTGACCACCAGACACACAGTGCAGTTTATTTAATATATCCGTTCTCTGCCTGAAAAAAGCGATACACACAGTGACTCAGTCAGTCACATACCATATCTGTGTGCACTGCTCAGGCTCCGGCCAGTGTGCTGCATCATCTATTATCTATATATAATATTATATATATCTGTCTGACTGCTCAGCTCACACAGCTTATAATTGTGGGGGAGACTGGGGAGCACTACTGCAGTGCCAGTTATAGGTTATAGCAGGAGCCAGGAGTACATAATATATTATATAGTGAGTGACCACCAGACACACAGTGCAGTTTATTTAATATATCCGTTCTCTGCCTGAAAAAAAGTGATACACACAGTGACTCAGTCAGTCACATACCATATCTGTGTGCACTGCTCAGGCTCAGGCCAGTGTGCTGCATCATCTATTATCTATATATAATATTATATATATCTGTCTGACTGCTCAGCTCACACAGCTTATAATTGTGGGGGAGACTGGGGAGCACTACTGCAGTGCCAGTTATAGGTTATAGCAGGAGCCAGGAGTACATAATATATTATATAGTGAGTGACCACCAGACACACAGTGCAGTTTATTTAATATATCCGTTCTCTGCCTGAAAAAAGCGATACACACAGTGACTCAGTCAGTCACATACCATATCTGTGTGCACTGCTCAGGCTCCGGCCAGTGTGCTGCATCATCTATTATCTATATATAATATTATATATATCTGTCTGACTGCTCAGCTCACACAGCTTATAATTGTGGGGGAGACTGGGGAGCACTACTGCAGTGCCAGTTATAGGTTATAGCAGGAGCCAGGAGTACATAATATATTATATAGTGAGTGACCACCAGACACACAGTGCAGTTTATTTAATATATCCGTTCTCTGCCTGAAAAAAGCGATACACACAGTGACTCAGTCAGTCACATACCATATCTGTGTGCACTGCTCAGGCTCAGGCCAGTGTGCTGCATCATCTATATATATTATATATCTGTCTGACTGCTCAGCTCACACAGCTTATAATTGTGGGGGAGACTGGGGAGCACTACTGCAGTGCCAGTTATAGGTTATAGCAGGAGCCAGGAGTACATATTATATTAAAATTAAACAGTGCACACTTTTGCTGCAGGAGTGCCACTGCCAGTGTGACTGACCAGTGACCTGACCACACTGACCACCAGTATAGTTAGTAGCAGGGCCGGATTAACAATGGGGCAGATGGAGCTGCAGCTCCAGGCCTCCCCATCACAATAGGCCCACAGCATCTGCTGTGCTGCTGCTGCAAGGAAAGTTTTTTTCCCTGCTACAGCAGCTTGCAAGTGACAGTCTGAAGCACCGCTCCCACCTGCGCGTAGATGTATTGTAGTAGTAGTTGGACTGACTGCGTCTGCTGCTGCTGGCCGAACGGCTCAAAACACCAGCAGTACACAGCCACACTTCCGCTGAGGATCTGGAAACTCGTCAGGGGGCGTGGCTACACGGAGTCCAGGGGGCGTGGCTACACAGGACTATCTCAGGCTGCCTGCTGCTCACATGGCTGCTGCTGTGCTGTGAGAGGAAGAGTTGAAGCTGATGCACATGCAAGGCAGCCAGTGAGAGTACACTCTGCTGTAGTGTGTAAGGTAAGAGTGAGTGGGGGGGAATTGTGTGTGTGTGTGAGCTTCTGTGAATGTGATTTCCATGTGAACTTCTATATGTGTGTGTGTCTTGTATGTGAGGTTCTGCAGGGAGTATGATTTAATATAGCAAGGGTGAGAGAGTGCAGGGAGTGTGTAAGTGTAATATAGCGCAAGGGTAAGAGTGTATGAGTGTGGTACAGCGCTGGGGGCGGGAGTGAGCGAGTATAATAGAGTGCAAGGTGCGGGAGTGTATGAGTGTAATAGAATGCAGGGGCGGGAGTATGAGTGTAATAGAGTGCGGGGGGCAGGGAGTGTGCGAGTGTGATACAGCGCTGGGAGGGAGTATGTGAGTGTAATAGAGTGCAGGGGATGGGAGTGTGTGAGTGTAATAGAGTGCGGGATGGGAGTGTGATACAGCATGGGGGGCGGGAGTATGAGTGTAATAGAGTGCCGGGGGCAGGGAGTGTGCGAGTGTGATACAGCGCGGGGAGGGAGTGTGTGAGTGTAATAGAGTGCAGGGGGTGGGAGTGTGTGAGTGTAATAGAGTGCGGGGGGTGGGAGTGTGATACAGCATGGGGGGCGGGAGTGTGAGTGTAATAGAGTGCAGGGGTGGGAGTGTGAGGGTGTATTAGAGTGCAGGGGTGGGAATGTGATACAGCGTGGGGGGTGGGAGTGTAATAGAGTGCAGGGGCGGGAGTGTATGAGTGTAATAGAGTCCAGGGGCAGGAGTTTAAGGGGACGACTAGATGGGCCAAGTGGTTCTTATCTGCCGTCAAATTCTATGTTTCTATGAGTGTATGAGTGTAATAGAGTGTAGGGGCGGGAGTGTGTGAGTGTGATACAGCGCTGGGGGTGCGAGTGTGTGATTGTAATAGAGTGCCGGAAAGCAGGGAGTGTGAGAGTGTGATACAGCGCTGGGGGCGGGAGTGTGTGAGTGTAATAGAGTGCAGGGGTGGGAGTGTGTGAGTGTAACAGAGTGCAGGGGTGGGAATGTGATACAGCATGGGGGGCGGGAGTGTGAGTGTAATAGAGTGCAGGGGTGGGAGTGTGAGGGTGTATTAGAGTGCGGGGGTGGGAATGTGATACAGCGTGGGGGTTGGGAGTGTAATAGAGTGCAGGGGCGGGAGTGTATGAGTGTAATAGAGTGCAGGGGTGGGAGTGTGTGAGTGTAATAGAGTGCGGGGGTGGGAGTGTGTGAGTGTAATAGAGTGTGGGGGTGGGAGTGTGTGAGTGTAATAGAGTGCAGGGGTGGGAGTGTGTGAGTGTAATACAGCGCTGGGGGCGGGAGTGTGTGAGTGTAATAGAGTGCAGGGGTGGGAGTGTGTGAGTGTAATAGAGTGCAGGGGGCAGGGAGTGTGTGAGTGTGATACAGCGCTGGGGGCGGGAGTGTGTGAGTGTAATAGAGTGCAGGGGTGGGAGTGTGAGGGTGTATTAGAGTGCGGGGGTGGGAATGTGATACAGCATGGGGGGTGGGAGTGTAATAGAGTGCAGGGGCGGGAGTGTATGCTTGTAATAGAGTGCAGGGGCAGGAGTTTAGGGGCAGACTAGATGGGCCAAGTGGTTCTTATCTGCCGTCAAATTCTATGTTTCTATGAGTGTATGAGTGTAATAGAGTGTACGGGCGGGAGTGTGTGAGTGTGATACAGCGCTGGAGGCGGGAGTGTGTGATTGTAATAGAGTGCATTGGGCAGGGAGTGTGTGAGTGTGATACAGCGCTGGGGGCGGGAGTGTGTGAGTGTAATAGAGTGCAGGGGGGAGGGAGTGTGCGAGTGTGATACAGCGCTGGGGGCGGGAGTGTGTGAGTGTAATAGAGTGCAGGGGGGAGGGAGTGTGTGAGTGTGATACAGCGCAGGCCGCGAGGGGTGGGATTGTGGGGCCAATGTGTTTTTCCTACTGAGGCCATTCATTTTTTTCCCGCCCCTTTGGGGTCCAGTGTGTTTTATTTTACCTGTAGGGGCCAGTATTTTTAGTTGTATTTTTCTGGCGGTGCCAATGTGTCTTAAGAATGATGACTAGCTCAGTGGTATAAATATGAAGTCCACTGTTTACCCATAACTGTTCGGCGATTTCTCAAGGTGATATAAAATTGAAAAGTGGTTATATCATTTATGTATCGTGCCCTGTTAGTGGAAAACCGTCTGCATGTGTTCACCGTTTGATGCGGTGACATTACAGGTAGCCTTCCACCCTTACTGATGAGACTGCAGGAGGAGTGCATCTTGCTTTAAATAACAATTCATATATATATGTATTTATATAAGCATGTATTTTACACAGAAATTAGGATCAAGAACTCGCTTTTATAAAACGAGGGTCTCAGGAGATGCGCTCTATGTACAGCCAATCACTGCGTGCCTGTGACTGCGGCCAATCTCTATCACCCCATCTCTAGCCACTGCCAGCGTATGGCTGCTGAGACCTTAGCACCCCACAGTACATGTAAGGGCTGGATAAAGAAAACATTTGTGTATAGTAAACACTGATTGGGGGAGGGAGCAAACCGAGTGTGCTGCCTGTAGTGTTTTATATACTGTTTGTGGGCCCTTATTTGTGTATTGCCAGTCCACTCCAATAAAAATCAAAGCCCGCTCCCCTGTCCACCAAAAAATAGTTTGTGTGTGTAGCACCAGAATATAATATACAGATAGTCCTCTCATTTTGCATTATACATTTTAGCACCATTAAAACGGGATCTGGTTAGGATCCCTGTGGTCGGAATCCCGACATTCGAAATACAGACGCCAGAATCCCGAGATTACTCAGAGTGCTGGAGCCAGGATCCCGACATTGATCACTACCCGGCGGAGATAAGCAGCGGGGGGGGGGTGTTCGGGAGGGTAGGTGGGTAGTTAGGTTTAGTCTGCGAGGGGGGGGGTTTGAGGTTAGGCTCAGGCTGCAGGGAGGGTGGGCTAGGGTTAGGAACCCCGGGGATGGTTAGTGTTAGGCTGCGGTGGTGGTGGGGTGTTTAGGTTTAGGGTACGGGAAAGGTGGGTTAGGGTTAGGGGGGTTAGCTTAGTTAAATAGTTCATGTCGGTATTTTCAACATCGGAATGCCTATGTCAGTATTTTGACAGCCAGCATGCCAACCATCGGGATCCTGATACTAACCCCATTAAAACATATATAATAACCCAAAAATGTGGCCTGATTTTGAGTGAAACTCAGGCACAACTGTGTGTGCATCTTCTGCCGCTGTAGTGTGTGCTACTTTATGCTGATCTTACAACACAAACGTCAAAACCTGCACCTGCCCCATGCTATGTGCAGATCTCTGATAGACTACTGCCTTCAATGTTAGCGACTAATCATCTGATTCCGCTACAACTGCAGTGACACTCCTATAACATGTCCATAAGATAGTGCGTCTCCGTGTGTCTTATGCCATTCCCCAGTCAGGAGCCCCTAATACATTATACTGTAGCTATGTATTGGATATTAGCAATTTGGGTTTGAATCTATCTATCTATCTATCTATCTATCTCACCATATGCTGGGTCACCTCAGTTTTCCCTGTTCTGCCCTGTCCAGGCGACACCCTCCATCCAGCCCCACCATTCCTTCTCAGTATAACTACTTATTACAAAAGTAAACCTTTTTTTACATATAGAAAGATTTCACATTCATGACATCGCTGAGCGACCTGTAACCTCTTTCGTTGAGAGGTTTCATATTTATGTCATCACTAAGCACCATTTTCTATATTACAGTCACGTTAACAAGAGATGTTTTCCTTTGGTCATTTTTAGATTGTCACATTACACTGTTGATATAATTGAAGAAGTGAGGGAGACTGAGGTTTTTCAAGGTAGGTGCTAGTCACACCCCCGGTGCAGACCACACCCTCACAACATCAACCACACCCCTAACATTACTAGTCACACACCCATGGTGTTTTCACATCCCCTGCCGTGGCATAAAATAGGCCCTTCATAAATTTCAGCTCCAGGCCCATATGGACCTTAATCTGGCACTGGTTAGTAGTATACTTATATTGTGATTGCCTGAAAAAGTTAAACACTCGTCGTGTGACTTCACTTGTGTGTTTTTTTTTTTTTTATTCTATAAAAATAAAACTCATTCTGCTGACAGACAGTGTCCAGCAGGTCCGTCATTATATAATATATAATATATACCTGTCCGGCTGCAGTAGTGATATATATATTTTTTTTATATCATTTATCATCCAGTCGCAGCAGACACAGTACGGTAGTTCACGGCTGTGGCTACCTCTGTGTCTCTGCACTCGGCAGGCAGTCCGTCCATAATTGTAATACCACCTAACCGTGGATTTTTTTCATTCTTCTTTATACATACATAGTTACATAGACATCTTCTCTTTATCAACCAGTCTATATTAGCTGCAGACACAGTACAGTACGGTAGTTCACGGCTGTGGCTACCTCTGTGTCTGCACTCGGCAGGCAGTCCGTTCATAATTGTATACCACCTAACCGTGGTTTTTTTTCATTCTTCTTTATACATACATAGTTACATAGACATCTTCTCTTTATCAACCAGTCTATATTAGCTGCAGACACAGTACAGTACGGTAGTTCACGGCTGTGGCTACCTCTGTGTCTGCACTCGGCAGGCAGTCCGTCCATAATTGTATACCACCTAACCGTGGATTTTTTTTCATTCTTCTTTATACATACATAGTTACATAGACATCTTCTCTTTATCAACCAGTCTATATTAGCTGCAGACACAGTACAGTACGGTAGTTCACGGCTGTGGCTACCTCTGTGTCTGCACTCGGCAGGCAGTCCGTCCATAATTGTATACCACCTAACCGTGGATTTTTTTCAGTCTTCTTTATACATACATAGTTACATAGACATCTTCTCTTTATCAACCAGTCTATATTAGCTGCAGACACAGTACAGTACGGTAGTTCACGGCTGTGGCTACCTCTGTGTCTGCAGTCGGCAGGCAGTCCATAATTGTATACTAGTATCCATCTCCATTGTTTACCTGAGGTGCCTTTTAGTTGTGCCTATTAAAATATGGAGAACAAAAATGTTGAGGTTCCAAAATTAGGGAAAGATCAAGATCCACTTCCACCTCGTGCTGAAGCTGCTGCCACTAGTCATGGCCGAGACGATGAAATGCCAGCAACGTCGTCTGCCAAGGCCGATGCCCAATGGCATAGTACAGAGCATGTCAAATCCAAAACACCAAATATCAGAAAAAAAAGGACTCCAAAACCTAAAATAAAATTGTCGGAGGAGAAGCGTAAACTTGCCAATATGCCATTTACCACACGGAGTGGCAAGGAACGGCTGAGGCCCTGGCCTATGTTCATGGCTAGTGGTTCAGCTTCACATGAGGATGGAAGCACTCAGCCTCTCGCTAGAAAAATGAAAAGACTCAAGCTGGCAAAAGCAGCACAGCAAAGAACTGTGCATTCTTCGAAATCCCAAATCCACAAGGAGAGTCCAATTGTGTCGGTTGCGATGCCTGACCTTCCCAACACTGGACGTGAAGAGCATGCGCCTTCCACCATTTGCACGCCCCCTGCAAGTGCTGGAAGGAGCACCCGCAGTCCAGTTCCTGATAGTCAGATTGAAGATGTCAGTGTTGAAGTACACCAGGATGAGGAGGATATGGGTGTTGCTGGCGCTGGGGAGGAAATTGACCAGGAGGATTCTGATGGTGAGGTGGTTTGTTTAAGTCAGGCACCCGGGGAGACACCTGTTGTCCATGGGAGGAATATGGCCGTTGACATGCCAGGTGAAAATACCAAAAAAATCAGCTCTTCGGTGTGGAGGTATTTCACCAGAAATGCGGACAACAGGTGTCAAGCCGTGTGTTCCCTTTGTCAAGCTGTAATAAGTAGGGGTAAGGACGTTAACCACCTCGGAACATCCTCCCTTATACGTCACCTGCAGCGCATTCATAATAAGTCAGTGACAAGTTCAAAAACTTTGGGTGACAGCGGAAGCAGTCCACTGACCAGTAAATCCCTTCCTCTTGTAACCAAGCTCACGCAAACCACCCCACCAACTCCCTCAGTGTCAATTTCCTCCTTCCCCAGGAATGCCAATAGTCCTGCAGGCCATGTCACTGGCAATTCTGACGAGTCCTCTCCTGCCTGGGATTCCTCCGATGCATCCTTGCGTGTAACGCCTACTGCTGCTGGCGCTGCTGTTGTTGCCGCTGGGAGTCGATGGTCATCCCAGAGGGGAAGTCGTAAGCCCACTTGTACTACTTCCAGTAAGCAATTGACTGTTCAACAGTCCTTTGCGAGGAAGATGAAATATCACAGCAGTCATCCTACTGCAAAGCGGATAACTGAGGCCTTGACAACTATGTTGGTGTTAGACGTGCGTCCGGTATCCGCCGTTAGTTCACAGGGAACTAGACAATTTATTGAGGCAGTGTGCCCCCGTTACCAAATACCATCTAGGTTCCACTTCTCTAGGCAGGCGATACCGAGAATGTACACGGACGTCAGAAAAAGACTCACCAGTGTCCTAAAAAATGCAGTTGTACCCAATGTCCACTTAACCACGGACATGTGGACAAGTGGAGCAGGGCAGGGTCAGGACTATATGACTGTGACAGCCCACTGGGTAGATGTATGGACTCCCGCCGCAAGAACAGCAGCGGCGGCACCAGTAGCAGCATCTCGCAAACGCCAACTCTTTCCTAGGCAGGCTACGCTTTGTATCACCGCTTTCCAGAATACGCACACAGCTGAAAACCTCTTACGGCAACTGAGGAAGATCATCGCGGAATGGCTTACCCCAATTGGACTCTCCTGTGGATTTGTGGCATCGGACAACGCCAGCAATATTGTGTGTGCATTAAATATGGGCAAATTCCAGCACGTCCCATGTTTTGCACATACCTTGAATTTGGTGGTGCAGAATTTTTAAAAAAACGACAGGGGCGTGCAAGAGATGCTGTCGGTGGCCAGAAAAATTGCGGGACACTTTCGGCGTACAGGCACCACGTACAGAAGACTGGAGCACCACCAAAAACTACTGAACCTGCCCTGCCATCATCTGAAGCAAGAAGTGGTAACGAGGTGGAATTCAACCCTCTATATGCTTCAGAGGTTGGAGGAGCAGCAAAAGGCCATTCAAGCCTATACAATTGAGCACGATATAGGAGGTGGAATGCACCTGTCTCAAGTGCAGTGGAGAATGATTTCAACGTTGTGCAAGGTTCTGATGCCCTTTGAACTTGCCACACGTGAAGTCAGTTCAGACACTGCCAGCCTGAGTCAGGTCATTCCCCTCATCAGGCTTTTGCAGAAGAAGCTGGAGGCATTGAAGAAGGAGCTAAAAGGGAGCGATTCCGCTAGGCATGTGGGACTTGTGGATGCAGCCCTTAATTCGCTTAACAAGGATTCACGGGTGGTCAATCTGTTGAAATCAGAGCACTACATTTTGGCCACCGTGCTCGATCCTAGATTTAAAGCCTACCTTGGATCTCTCTTTCCGGCAGACACAAGTCTGCTGGGGTTGAAAGACCTGCTGGTGACAAAATTGTCAAGTCAAGCGGAACGCGACCTGTCAACATCTCCTCCTTCACATTCTCCCGCAACTGGGGGTGCGAGGAAAAGGCTCAGAATTCCGAGCCCACCCGCTGGCGGTGATGCAGGGCAGTCTGGAGCGACTGCTGATGCTGACATCTGGTCCGGACTGAAGGACCTGACAACGATTACGGACATGTCGTCTACTGTCACTGCATATGATTCTCTCAACATTGATAGAATGGTGGAGGATTATATGAGTGACCGCATCCAAGTAGGCACGTCACACAGTCCGTACTTATACTGGCAGGAAAAAGAGGCAATTTGGAGGCCCTTGCACAAACTGGCTTTATTCTACCTAAGTTGCCCTCCCACAAGTGTGTACTCCGAAAGAGTGTTTAGTGCCGCCGCTCACCTTGTCAGCAATCGGCGTACGAGGTTACATCCAGAAAATGTGGAGAAGATGATGTTCATTAAAATGAATTATAATCAATTCCTCCGCGGAGACATTGACCAGCAGCAATTGCCTCCACAAAGTACACAGGGAGCTGAGATGGTGGATTCCAGTGGGGACGAATTGATAATCTGTGAGGAGGGGGATGTACACGGTGATATATCGGAGGGTGAAGATGAGGTGGACATCTTGCCTCTGTAGAGCCAGTTTGTGCAAGGAGAGATTAATTGCTTCTTTTTTGGGGGGGGTCCAAACCAACCCGTCATATCAGTCACAGTCGTGTGGCAGACCCTGTCACTGAAATGATGGGTTGGTTAAAGTGTGCATGTCCTGTTTTGTTTATACAACATAAGGGTGGGTGGGAGGGCCCAAGGACAATTCCATCTTGCACCTCTTTTTTCTTTTCTTTTTCTTTGCATCATGTGCTGATTGGGGAGGGTTTTTTGGAAGGGACATCCTGCGTGACACTGCAGTGCCACTCCTAGATGGGCCCGGTGTTTGTGTCGGCCACTAGGGTCGCTAATCTTACTCACACAGTCAGCTACCTCATTGCGCCTCTTTTTTTCTTTGCGTCATGTGCTGTTTGGGGAGGGTTTTTTGGAAGGGACATCCTGCGTGACACTGCAGTGCCACTCCTAGATGGGCCCGGTGTTTGTGTCGGCCACTAGGGTCGCTAATCTTACTCACACAGCTACCTCATTGCGCCTCTTTTTTTCTTTGCGTCATGTGCTGTTTGGGGAGGGTTTTTTGGAAGGGACATCCTGCGTGACACTGCAGTGCCACTCCTAGATGGGCCCGGTGTTTGTGTCGGCCACTAGGGTCGCTTATCTTACTCACACAGCGACCTCGGTGCAAATTTTAGGACTAAAAATAATATTGTGAGGTGTGAGGTATTCAGAATAGACTGAAAATGAGTGTAAATTATGGTTTTTGAGGTTAATAATACTTTGGGATCAAAATGACCCCCAAATTCTATGATTTAAGCTGTTTTTTAGTGTTTTTTGAAAAAAACACCCGAATCCAAAACACACCCGAATCCGACAAAAAAAATTCGGTGAGGTTTTGCCAAAACGCGTTCGAACCCAAAACACGGCCGCGGAACCGAACCCAAAACCAAAACACAAAACCCGAAAAATTTCAGGCGCTCATCACTACTCGTTATTGCATGCTTGTATCCATATGGGCTTAGTCCCTGGAGGAGGGCACCTGAGCAAGACAGTCCCATAACAGGGACAGATCCGAGTGCCGGAGTTCAATTTGCTACATATATATATATATATATATATATATATATATATATATACATATATATAATAAGAATTTACTTACCGATAATTCTATTTCTCGTAGTCCGTAGTGGATGCTGGGAACTCCGTAAGGACCATGGGGGATAGCGGCTCCGCAGGAGACTGGGCACAAAAGTAAAGCTTTAGGACTACCTGGTGTGCACTGGCTCCTCCCCCTATGACCCTCCTCCAAGCCTCAGTTAGGATACTGTGCCCGGACGAGCGTACACAATAAGGAAGGATTTATGAATCCCGGGTAAGACTCATACCAGCCACACCAATCACACCGTACAACTTGTGATCTGAACCCAGTTAACAGCATGATAACAGAGGAGCCTCTGGATAGATGGCTCACAACAATAACCCGATTTAGTTAACAATAACTATGTACAAGTATTGCAGACAATCCGCACTTGGGATGGGCGCCCAGCATCCACTACGGACTACGAGAAATAGAATTATCGGTAAGTAAATTCTTATTTTCTCTGACGTCCTAGTGGATGCTGGGAACTCCGTAAGGACCATGGGGATTATACCAAAGCTCCCAAACGGGCGGGAGAGTGCGGATGACTCTGCAGCACCGAATGAGAGAACTCCAGGTCCTCCTCAGCCAGGGTATCAAATTTGTAGAATTTAGCAAACGTGTTTTCCCCTGACCAAGTAGCTGCTCGGCAAAGTTGTAAAGCCGAGACCCCTCGGGCAGCCGCCCAAGATGAGCCCACCTTCCTTGTGGAATGGGCTTTTACAGATTTTGGCTGTGGCAGGCCTGCCACAGAATGTGCAAGCTGAATTGTATTACAAATCCAACGAGCAATAGTCTGCTTAGAAGCAGGAGCACCCAGCTTGTTGGGTGCATACAGGATAAACAGCGAGTCAGATTTTCTGACTCCAGCCGTCCTGGAAACATATATTTTCAAGGCCCTGACTACGTCCAACAACTTGGAGTCCTCCAAGTCACTAGTAGCCGCAGGTACCACAATAGGTTGGTTCAGATGAACACTGAAACCACCTTAGGGAGAAAATGAGGACGAGTCCTCAATTCCGCCCTGTCTGAATGGAAGATCAGATAAGGGCTTTTACAGGATAAAGCCCGCCAATTCTGACACGCGCCTGGCCGAGGCCAGGGCCAACAACATGACCACTTTCCATGTGAGATATTTTAACTCCACAGATTCAAGTGGTTCAAACCAATGTGACTTTAGGAACCCCAAAACTACATTGAGATCCCAAGGTGCCACTAGAGGCACAAAAGGAGGCTGTATATGCAGTACCCCTTTTACAAACGTCTGAACTTCAGGAACTGAAGCTAGTTCTTTCTGGAAGAAAATTGACAGGGCCGAAATTTGAACCTTAATGGACCCCAATTTTAGGCCCATAGACACTCCTGTTTACAGGAAATGCAGGAATCGACCTAGTTGAAATTCCTCCATCGGGGCCTTACTGGCCTCGCACCACGCAACATATTTTTGCCAAATGCGGTGATAATGCTTTGCGGTTACATCCTTCCTGGCTTGATCAGGGTAGGGATGACTTCATCCGGAATGCCTTTTTCCTTCAGGATCCGGCGTTCAACCGCCCTGCCGTCAAACGCAGCCGCGGTAAGTCTTGGAATAGACAGGGTCCTTGCTGGAGCAGGTCCCTTCTTAGAGGTAGAGGCCACGGGTCCTCCGTGAGCATCTCTTGAAGTTCCGGGTACCAAGTCCTTCTTGTCCAATCCGGAGCCACGAGTATAGTTCTTACTCCCCTCCGTCTTATAATTCTCAGTACTTTTGGTATGAGAGGAAGAGGAGGGAACACATACACTGACTGGTACACCCACGGTGTTACCAGAGCGTCCACAGCTATTGCCTGAGGGTCCCTTGACCTGGCGCAATACCTGTCCAATTTTTTGTTTAGGCGGGACGCCATCATGTCCACCTTTGGTTTTTCCCAACGGTTTACAATCATGTGGAAGACTTCTGGGTGAAGTCCCCACTCTCCCGGGTGGAGGTCGTGCCTGCTGAGGAAGTCTGCTTCCCAGTTGTCCACTCCCGGAATGAACACTGCTGACAATGCTATCACATGATTTTCCGCCCAGCGAAAAATCCTTGCAGCTTCTGCCATTGCCCTCCTGCTTCTTGTGCCGCCCTGTCTGTTTACGTGGGCGACTGCCGTGATGTTGTCCGACTGGATCAGCACCGGCTGACCTTGAAGCAGAGGTCTTGCTTGGCTTAGGGCATTGTAAATGGCCCTTAGCTCCAAAATATTTATGTGAAGTGATGTCTCCAGGCTTGACCACAAGCCCTGGAAATTTCTTCCCTGTGTGACTGCTCCCCAGCCTCGCAGGCTGGCATCCGTGGTCACCAGGACCCAGTCCTGAATGCCGAATCTGCGGCCCTCTAGAAGATGAGCACTCTGCAACCACCACAGGAGAGACACCCTTGTCTTTGGTGACAGGGTTATCCGCTGATGCATCTGAAGATGCGATCCGGACCATTTGTCCAGCAGGTCCCACTGAAAAGTTCTTGCGTGGAATCTGCCGAATGGAATTGCTTCGTAGGAAGCCACCATTTTTCCCAGGACCCTTGTGCACTGATGCACTGACACTTGGCCTGGTTTTAGGAGGTTTCTGACTAGTTCGGATAACTCCCTGGCTTTCTCCTCCGGGAGAAACACCTTTTTCTGGACTGTGTCCAGGATCATCCCTAGGAATAGAAGACGTGTCGTCGGGATCAGCTGCGATTTTGGAATATTGAGAATCCAACCGTGCTGCCGCAACACTACTTGAGATAGTGCTACCCCGACTACCAACTGTTCCCTGGATCTTGCCCTTATCAGGAGATCGTCCAAGTAAGGGATAACTAAAACTCCCTTCCTTCGAAGAAGTATCATCATTTCGGCCATTACTTTGGTAAAGACCCGGGGTGCCGTGGACAAACCAAACGGCAGCGTCTGAAACTGATAGTGACAGTTCTGTACCACAAACCTGAGGTACCCTTGGTGAGAAGGGTAAATTGGGACATGGAGATAAGCATCCTTGATGTCCAGAGACACCATATAATCCCCTTCTTCCAGGTTCGCAATCACCGCTCTGAGTGACTCCATCTTGAATTTGAACCTTTGTATGTAAGTGTTCAAGGATTTCAGATTTAAAATAAGTCTCACCGAGCCGTCCGGCTTCGGTACCACAAACAGCGTGG
The DNA here is from genome assembly GCF_028390025.1 of Pseudophryne corroboree. Lineage (NCBI taxonomy): Eukaryota > Metazoa > Chordata > Amphibia > Anura > Myobatrachidae > Pseudophryne > Pseudophryne corroboree. The sequence continues at coordinate 87,401,975 of NC_086448.1, forward strand.
AATAATACCCCTTTCCATGTTGTAGGAGGGGTACCTTGATTATCACCTGCTGGGAATACAGCTTGTGAATGGCTTCTGCTGCAGCCTTTTTCCTCTCCCTCTGCCACGGGGCAGAAATGAGGAGTCTTTTGCCCGCTTGCCCTTATGGGGCCTAAAGGACTGCGCCTGATAATACGGCGTCTTCTTATGTTGAGAGGCTACCTGGGGTAAAAATGTGGATTTCCCAGCCGTTGCCGTGGCCACCAGGTCTGTTAGACCTACCCCAAATAACTCCTCCCTTTTATAAGGCGATACTTCCATATGCCTTTTGGAATCAGCATCACCTGACCACTGTCTTGTCCATAACCCTCTTCTGGCAGAAATGGACAGCGCACTTACTCTTGATGCCAGTCGGCAAATATCCCTCTGTGCATCACGCATATATAGAAATGCATCTTTTAAATGCTCTATAGTCAGTAATATACTGTCCCTATCTAGGGTATCAATATTGTCAGACAGGGAATCCGACCAAGCCACCCCAGCACTGCACATCCAGGTTGAGGCGATTGCTGGTCGCAGTATCACACCCGTGTGAGTGTATATACATTTTTAGGATATATTTTCCTGCTTTCTGTCAGCAGGTTCCTTAAGGGCGGCCGTATCCGGGGACGGTAGTGCCACCTGTTTAGACAAGCGTGTGAGCGCTTTATCCACCCTAGGGGGTGTTTCCCAACGTGCCCTATCCTCTGGCGGGAAGGGGTATGATGCTAATAACTTTTTAGGAATTAACAGTTTTTATCGGGGGAAACCCACGCATCATCACACACTTCATTTAATTCCTCAGATGCAGGAAAAACTACAGGCAGTTTTTTCTCACCCAACATAATACCCTTTTTAGTGGTACTGGTATTATCAGAAATATGTAAAACATTTTCCATAGCCTCAATCATGTAACGTGTGGCCCTACTGGAAGTCACATTCGTCTCTTAATCGTCGACACTGGAGTCAGTATCCGTGTCGGCGTCTGTATCTGCCATCTGAGGTAACGGGCGTTTTAGACCCCCTGATGGCTTTTGAGACACCTGGACAGGCACAGGCTGAGTAGCCGGCTGTCTCATGTCATCAATCTTTTGTAAAGAGCTGACACTGTCACGTAATTCCTTCCATAAGCTCAGCCACTCAGGTGTCGACTCCCTAGGGGGTGACATCTCCATTACAGGCAATTGCTCCGCCTCCACACCATTTTCCTCCTCATACATGTCGACACAATCGTACCGACACACAGCACACACACACAGGGAATGCTCTGATAGAGGACAGGACCCCACTAGCCCTTTGGGGAGACAGAGGGAGAGTATGCCAGCACACACCAGAGCGCTATATATATATATACAGGGATAACCTTATAGAAGTGTTTTTCCCCTTATAGCTGCTGTTTTATTAATACTGCGCCTAATTAGTGCCCCCCTCTCTTTTTTAACCCCTTTCTGTAGTGTAGTAACTGCAGGGGAGAGCCAGGGAGCTTCCCTCCAACGGAGCTGTGAGAGAAAATGGCGCCAGTGTGCTGAGGAGATGGGCTCCGCCCCTTTTTCGCGGACTTTTCTCCCGCATTTTTATGGATTCTGGCAGGGGTTAAAATACATCCATATAGCCCTGGGGGTTATATGTGATGTATGTTTGCCAGCCAAGGTGTTTTTATTGCTGCTCAGGGCGCCCCCCCCCCAGCGCCCTGCACCCTCAGTGACTGCAGTGTGAGGTGTGTATGAGGAGCAATGGCGCACAGCTGCAGTGCTGTGCGCTACCTTGGTGAAGACTGATGTCTTCTGCCGCCGATTTTCCGGACCTCTTCTTGCTTCTGGCTCTGTAAGGGGGCCGGCGGCGCGGCTCTGGGACCGGACTCCGAGGCAGGGCCTGTGTTCGGTCCCTCTGGAGCTAATGGTGTCCAGTAGCCAAGAAGCCCAAGCTGGCTGCAAGCAGGCAGGTTCGCTTCTTCTCCCCTTAGTCCCTCGATGCAGTGAGCCTGTTGCCAGCAGGTCTCACTGAAAATAAAAAACCTAAAACTAAACTTTCACTAAGAAGCTCAGGAGAGCCCCTAGTGTGCACCCTTCTCGGCCGGGCACAAAAATCTAACTGAGGCTTGGAGGAGGGTCATAGGGGGAGGAGCCAGTGCACACCAGGTAGTCCTAAAGCTTTACTTTTGTGCCCAGTCTCCTGCGGAGCCGCTATCCCCCATGGTCCTTACGGAGTTCCCAGCATCCACTAGGACCGGACGTCAGAGAAATATATATATAATGGAGAGTAGAAGGCAGCAGCACTCGCATGTCTTCTTAGTAGTCACCTTTAGTTTAGCAGTCTAACGACTTACATGCAGGTCATCTGCATATGTAAGGAATTAGACTGCTATACTAAAGGTGTCTATTAAGAATACCTGTGAGTGCCGCCATTCTGTTTTTATAACATTGGATGGCACCAGGGCAATTGACTTGTGGTATCCAGGAGTGCCGGTCATTACTGTTCATTATTTATTTTTATATATATATATATACACACATACACAGTATATAGCCACATAGGGATTCATTCAAGATCCTGCTGTTGGTATTCTGACAGCCAGAATACCAACAGCAGTATCCTGATGGTCAGAATTCCGATGGATCCTGAAGGTGGGTTCAGAGTTTAGGGTTAAGCTGCGGGGATGGGATAGGTGAGGGATAGGTGAGGGCTAGGCTGTGGGGACAGGGAGTTTAGGGTTAGGCTGCACGGGGGCGTTAGGCAGGGCCCGATTAAGGGACACATGGGCCTGGGACTGAAAATGTTTAAGCGCCTATACCGAGAATAGGAGGAGCCATATTTAGAATGTGTGCAGTGAGTGTGGTGCACCTAGGTCCATAGGGGCCCACACAGCACACATGTTTAATTAATAACCTTTCCAGAGTTCCAAGTCAGTGCTTCAGCGGGTGGCAAAAATCACCAGGAAAATGGCTACCACACATGTGCAGTAGTGATTAGTAGCCGGGTGTCATGTATCTGGAGACCTGTGTATGAGCAGTAGACTCTGGCACAATGCTAACATCTGCTGTGCCATGGAGTGGAGGGGGCCTGCACAGAGTCTGCACATGGATCCCCTCCTCTGTTACTTTGTCCCTGGGCGGAACGGAGACCAATGCTGTGTGGGTGTGCTTACAGGGGGTATGAGTGAGTGTTAATTCAGGGGGTATGAGAGGAGGCCCCATGCGCTTCCTGTGTTGTCACAAAGACAAATAATTCTTGAATCTATTATAAATACTCCGAATGCATCTCCTGCATTAGGCATCCTTTGTCAGGGCCGTAACTACCTATGGGCGAGTGGCACACAGCGCAAAAGCACTGTGGGCGCAGGACCGCCGCCAGAAACTGGGGGGCTGCGACTACCACCGCTCACTGCAGCACTGGCAGTGATGACCAGTGATGTATGCCTGGCCCCTTCTCCTGCAATTGAAACAGCCAACAGCGCTGTAGCTGACACCCCCACCCGGCTCCCCATATACTGCCGCAGCTAATCCTACACTCAGAGGCAACCTGAAGCTCCGCCCACTTCCTAGTTACCTCCCCCCCCTTCCCCGTTGTGTCTGTCTGCTATATGCAGATTATTACATTTACAGCAGCGGGCAGTGAGGGAGTGCTTCCCATACGCTCTTTTCACCGCTCCCTGCGCCACCCATCTTGCACAGCAGTATGTGGAGATGGACCCCTGGGGGACAGAACAGAGGTTGGTAGATGAATAGATAGAAGTAAGCAGTACAATACACACTCTCATTCTCTCTCTTTATACACATACATACACACACACAATCTTTCCACATATATACACACATTCTTTTTCCCCTCTACCTAGCTAGCGTAATGTGTATAAGGGACTCTTCTATGGTGTAACATGTATAAGGTGACGGACAGTAGGACGCTGCTGCTCTTTGTAATGTGACTGATGGACGCTGCTGCACTGTGTAATGTGACAGACGGATGCTACAGTGCAATTAAATATGACTGATTGATGCTACGGTGCGGTGTAATGTGATTGACAGACGCTACTGTGCGGTGTAATGTGATTGACAGACGCTACTGTGCGGTGTAATGTGACTGATGGAAGTTACTGTGTGGTGTAATGTGACTGATGGAAGTTACTGTTCGGTGTAATGTGACTGACCGACGCAACTGTGCGGTGTTATGTGACTGACCACTATTTTTGGTACAGGGCACCAAAATGTCTAGTTACCGCTCTGGCCTGCCTAACGTGTAAAAAAAAAATAGGATTTTAATAACCTACCGGTAAATCCTTTTCTCATAGTCCGTAGAGGATGCTGAGGTCCATTTTTGTACCATGGGGTATAGACGGTTCCGCGGGAGCCTTTGGCACTTTAAGACTTTTCAACAGTGTGAACTGGCTCCTCCCTCTATGCCCCTCCTCCAGACCTCAGTATAGGAACTGTGCCCGAGGAGACGGACAACTTCAAGAGAAGAATTCACATTAAACTAGTGGCGAGATTCACACCAGCTCACACCATACAAAACATGCCGCCTAACATGGCCTTCAACATAACCCATGCTAACGTGCATGCATAACGCAACAGCAACAGCTGTGAACATCTTAACACATAAGAACCTGTGTAAAAAGATAAAACGCAATTCTGCAGGTAAAATGAGCACTGGGCGGGCGCCCAGCATCTTCTACGGACTACGAGAAAAGGATTTACCAGTAGGCAATTAAAATCCTATTTTCTCTTACGTGCTAGAGGATGCTGGGGTCCATTTTAGTACCATGGGGATGTACCAAAGCTCCCAGTACGGGCGGGAAAGTGCTAATGTTCCTGTAGAACTGACTGACCAAACTGAAGGTCATCAGCAGCCAAGATGTCAAACCTGTAAAACTTAGCAAACGTGTTTGCCCCTGCCCAAGTAGCTGCTCTGCAAATTTGCAATGCCGAGACACCCCGGTGTCAAAGTCAGAAAAATGTCTCAATGCACGTTGCCATATTTGCACCGCACACTGGTCCGCGCTGCGCGTGCGTGCGCTCTCCCGTGGATGCGCATACCCGCAATAACGTGCACTCGCAGGCGCGGTATGCGTATTTACGGTAGAGTTTATGTAGTCGTAGCGTGCGACTCATTCGTTACAAATGTTCACAATTAATGTAGTTTATAGATCATGGTCCCTTTGATAGATTCTGAAAGTTTGGTTAAAATACAATGTCCCAGAGCTGAGGAATCCCTCTTTATATCGTACGAAGGGTCTAACAGGAATCATACAGCAGTGTTTGGTACCCATCGGAAGAGTATTTAATTAGCAATATTCCGGTGTTGGTTTGGAGCGTATTAATCGCTCGTGCGAATAGTTATGGACATAAGAAGTTTATGTCCATTTCTATTAATTACACATACTCAGGTATGCGGCGGGAAACCCAGTTTCCCACCCACCTGAGCTGTTGGAAATCGTCACAGCCCACCTGTATGAATCACCCTATGACCTTTTGTTATGATACAGGGCCGAATTCCTTCGGCCAATGGACAATGGGATTGTAGGACCAGGAGATTGCATTGTGTGTGGGGCATAAATAGGCAGGCCGACCACATCCAGCTCTCACTCTCTCATCAACGGTTATCTGCTGATAGCCGGGAGCTGGATATCGAGGCGCAGGCGATCATACCCTTTGTGCGTAAGTTTCTCTCCGTTATCATTGTCTTTCTGTGAGCCAATTTCTCTCATCTCATCTCTCCCTCTCTCTCTCTCTCTCTCTCTCTCTGTTCTGTTCTCTCATATCTCCCCTAGACTAGGCTAGTATTGTATTGTATTAGATAGTATTGTATTGTATTGCATTTAGGTCAGTGTAGTATTGTCTTTTTGTATTTATTGTTTAGTTCTGTGGTTAGGAAGTCTCTGTTATATTGTAGTGTATCATATGTACTGTTATCCCCTTTTACAAGTATATTAGACATAATACAGTTAATAGGCCTTGGAACCTAAACCAGTATCTGTGTATTTTCTATAGTGATAAGTGTTCACTTGAGCGTCGGTGACGCTCAAGCAGCTTTGTAGTTAGTCAGGTTACACAAGGTTGCACTCACACCCTGTACTCACATTAAGGTATTCAGTGTATTTCATTGGTATAAGGTTTTATCATAAAGGTATAGTGTTGTGAGCGTCTGCATCGCTGGTGACCTCCTCGTGGTCTCGAGCGTAAGCTACGCCATAGCGAATCATTCCCCTAGACATAACCAATAACGTGTCCTGTGATCCCTGGGCCGTGAGCGAACGTGACGCCTGAGCGTCTCGCCTACGGCTGAGCGATCGTTACGCAACTAGCGTACCATTACGGTACTTCTTAAGTAAACAGCGTACAGTGTTCTTAGCTTCATAAAGGGTTGTTTATACGACAAAGGAATTTAGCATTGTCAATTGCGGGCTCGTCCTATACTTCTCACATCTGCACTAGGTAGATCAGCAGACATTATCCCTCCAGCAAAGGGTGGGAGGTTGTCTCACAGTGCTGACGGGATAAGCGTCTGCTTCGCTTAGATAAAGGGTGCTGAAGGAACCCGGTAACCGGAAGTAAGAACAAAACGCTTGTGTCTTTTTAAAACTGTTTATTTTTCTTTTGTCTTGCGTACGCATACATACCTGCATTTCTTTTCACTTGTGTATTTCATTTTTTCGTATATCACTATTCCTGTTTGCCAAATTTTATAGTTGATAGAAAGTGCTAAAAAGAGATTTGCTGTTATTTAATAGTAGAGGTGATAGTTAAAGTATAGAACAAACACACGGTTTGTCTGAGATACAAGGCAGTCAGTGTGGATTGCGGTAGATGATCAGGGATCACCTACATTGATAAATAAATATATTGTGTTACGGTGGATCCTTTGCATTGCGTACACGTGTCGCTAACAAAGACTAGCGTACGCAATCCAAAAGGCAGACGCACGCAGCGTACACTACGCAACGTAGCGTCCGGTTACGCTCACGTAGCTCAAGTCACGAAAAAGTTGAATTAGCGCAAAGCGATAATTAGCGCAAGGCGATAAGTAACGCACAGCGGTAGATAACGCGAAGCGGTAAATAACGCAAATCTATTTTTAGAAAATCTGAAATTTAGTTTAACAGATCCTGCTCCTAATTGGTAACACTCTTGGCCTGAAGACAATTTCTGCGCAGAAATAGATATAGAAACAAAAGTGTACATGTGTTGAGTGAGTGTGTTTTGTATACAAAAGTTTATATAACTTTAAGGTGGAACCAAAAGGAAAGCCGGGTACTCGTCAAGGGACATACGTGTAAGTGACATATACGGTGGCTAGGGAGGCATCCCTGGTTAAATAATATTTGAGCATTAGAGTATAGCGGACCATAAGGTAACAAGACCAGGAGGTCATAAGGTAACAAGACCAGGAGGTCGTAAGGTAAAAGGTCCGCTATAAAAGTCCAGTGGCACAACGCCTGGGGTGTTGGTGCAGAACCCATATAGGCCATAAGCTCTGGCTGAAGGAATCGCAGCCGGAAACATAGATTCCATTGATCTTTCAGTACATGACAAGTAGTGCTCGTATACTGAACGATTGGACCGCACGTAATTGTGTGCAGTAGTTAGTGATCTGACCTAATACCATTAGAGTAAAGTGGTCACAAACGCTATTTGTACATTCTGACGTGATTTGTGTAATTTTTTATTTTTGGAAGGGAAGTTCGCTGGTCACTCAGGAACTATCTAACAACCCCACCTTTACTGGAAAGAGTAAGTGTCCTGCGGGTAACCCTCATATGTTCCAGTAAACTGAAGGTTCCATAGGGGCCCTGTATCGAGTACGCCAGCACCACGTCGGTGTGATCAGGTCGTATTGGTCGAGGTGGGCGAGTGAGTGGGGTACTCGGTAAACCGCCACCGCCGGCCTACTGTGGAGTAATTTGGTTGTCTGAAAAGGCTTGCTGAAAACCTTGATACAGAGATCCAAGGAGGACTAAGCAACACCTGCAGACTATGGGGGCCAGTTGCTCAGGTAGGGGGCGATCAACCCTGGTTCAGGTTGATTCTGTGAACCGACCAGTTGGGTCGGCACGATATGTAATGTGTGAAAAATATGGAATTCACACCGAATCTTTATGTGATGAATGGGAGAGAATGACTGTACAAGACAGGGACAAATTCCCAAGAATAGGTAGCTTCAGTCCAGAAGTGTTACAAAATTTAAGGAGGAGGATATGTCTCGTAAAATCAGCAAAGAGACGAATTCAGCATCATGATTATTTACAGTTATGGCACCAGGAAGGTGAGATACAGAGAGGTTTGGCTCTGGCGGCAGGATCTGGGGCAGTCAGGAAGTTGATTGCCACAGCTCCTCCCCCACCATACATTGCAGGAGAGAAGTTGATTGCGGAGAGAAACGCACTGGGTTGTAAAACACAAACTCTTAGTAACACTGTAAATGTTAATGATGTTAACCAAATAACTCATGCAAGTATTAACCCGTGCAAGATGTACCCTGTTTTGAACCTTCCTCAGGAGTGTGATCAAGAAGACGATTCAGCAACAATTTCAGCTCTCTCTCTTGCAGCCACCATAGCAGAGACCACAGTAGGCACAGCGACACCCACGAGATTAGTGAAAGCCCCTAGCGGAGGGATAGGTGAGGTCGTGTCAACGGGTAAGTACGGCACCATGCACTACACTGAAACAATTGTACCACAACAAGCTGTAGAATCTACACAGGAAGAGGCTGTTAGAATTGCTCCTGTAAGGGTAATAGCAGTCCCCAATGGAAAAACAGATGTCTCTGGAGCCACTCCCATAAGGAACATTGCCATGTACACTCCATTTTCCAGAATGGAATTAAGAACAATAGTGTCCGAATTTCCTGACCCCAGGAAGGATTTAGTTGCTAGCCAAAAATACATCAGGGATTTAGGTAACACGGTAGAACCCAACAACAAGGATTGGCAGATACTGCTAAGAGCTTGTTTACCTTCCAATGTTGATGCAACTCAGTTTTTAGCTGATTGTGCATTGGATAAAGATGTACCGCTTACAGACGTGTACAACAAGGATAATGTAAAAAGGATAAATTTACAGCTAAAAGAGTATTTCCCAGCCGTTGTTAAATGGAATAAAATATTTTCCATTAAGCAAAAGGAGTCCGAAACGGCAACAGAATATTTTCACCGGGCACTATTAGAAATGGCAAAGTACACTGGTATAGAAGACATTAAGACCAACCCAAACCATCGAGAAGTAGCAGTATCTGTACTGATGGATGGTTTGAAAGAAACATTAAAAGCTAGGGTACAGACCACGCAGCCATGTTGGCGAGGTCTGTCAGTGTCCACCTTGAGAGAGGCTGCTATTGATCACGACAGAAATATCACTAGGCACAGGGAGTCGCAAAGTGATAAGTTGATGTCCGTAAGTATACAGGCGCTGACCACAAGGCAGCCTGCGTATGTACCACCGAATCCTGTGGGTAAGGCAAGTGTAATAACATGTTTTTCTTGTAACAGACCGGGACACTTTGCACGAGAATGTAGAACAAAGAATGTACAAAGATCTTTTCAACCCCCTAGACAACAACACAACACACGACATTGGGAGCAGGGTCCACAGAGGCGGAGTTTTGAGCCACATACAGGGGAAACAAAAAGATATCCCCCGAACAGAGATTGGCATGCCTCTGGTAGTTCCCAGCTAACTCCCCCACAAGTAGTTGCTGCCAATGGGATTCAGGGAGGTCAGCATACCCAATAGGGGTGTGGCCATACCTGTAATCTGCAGCCAGTTAAGTTGATTGCCAGTCTTGGAAGCGAACCAGAGATTGCAATCAATGTAGCTGGTAAAACTTTAAACTTTCTTGTAGACACAGGGGCGGCCAAGTCAGTGATAAATTCGACAGTGGGCATGAGAACCACTGGTAGGACAATTCCAGCCATGGGAGTAACAGGAGTAGTCCAGCACTACCCGGTTAGCAAACCAGCCGAGATTACAATAGGGCCTTTGCATACCAAGCATTCCTTTTTGCTGGCTGCATCTGCACCAACTAATCTCCTGGGAAGAGACTTACTATGTAAAATGGGTTGCGTCATTTATTGTACTCCTGAAGGTGTATTCTTGGACATCCCTGAGAATCACGCTCAGGAAGTATGAGACATGTTAGACTCCCCATCAAAATTAATGTCACATTCCATTATGACAAATAGGAATCCATCCCAAGTAGAAGAGATGACATCTCAGATACCAGAGTCGCTTTGGACAAAAGATGGACAGGACACTGGATTAATGGCAAACGTAGCTCCAGTAGTTGTGCAAGTAAAAGATGGTAGGATAGCTCCAAAAATCCCACAGTATCCTCTGAAGCCAGAGGTGGAGTTAGGAGTTTTTCCCGTAATAGAGCGCTTGCTACAACAGGGCATTCTAGTAAGAACGTCCAGCACAGCAAATAGTCCCATCTTCCCTGTTAAAAAGAGTGGGGGGAGGGGTTACAGGCTAGTGCAGGATCTAAGGGGGATTAACAAAATAGTTGAGAGTCAGTTCCCCGTAGTGCCTAATCCAGCTGTCATCCTAATGCAAATTCCTCCCACTGCCAAATTTTTCACTGTTATTGACCTCTGCTCCGCTTTCTTTTCGGTACCTCTGCACCCTGACAGCCAATATTTGTTTGCATTCACATACAGAGGAGTCCAATACACGTGGACTCGGTTACCCCAAGGTTTCATAGATAGTCCAAGTATATTTTCTCAGGCTTTGCATGATTGTTTACAGTCTTTCCAACCGGAAAGTGGATCAGTGTTGATACAGTACGTGGATGATCTACTACTGTGTTCTGATTCATTGGAGGCATCCCTGAAGGATACGAAACAGCTCCTGTTTCATCTTTCAGACACAGGTCACAAGGTCTCCAAAGACAAGTTGCAATTATGCCAAGCTAAGGTAAAATACTTGGGACACTGTCTAACACAAGGACTGAGACACCTGACCGCTGATAGAATCCAAGCCATTAGAGACATGACACTGCCACAAACCCAGCAACAGATCAGGACGTTTTTAGGAATGTGTGGGTATTGCCGTAATTGGATCCCAGGGTTTTCCATATTGGCGCTACCTTTGCAGGAAATGGTCTCCTCAAACAAACCTGATCGGATTTCGCATACAGACGAATCCGAAACAGCATTTGAGAGACTCAAACAGTGCCTAACGCAGGCACCAGCACTAGGTATGCCAGACTATGGGAAACCCTTTGAACTATACGGAACAGAAAGTGCTGGGTGCGCAGCAGGTGTACTAACACAAAAACACGGTGATGCCAGCAGGCCAATTGCATACTACAGCGCTCAGCTAGACACGGTAGCGCGATCCCTCCCCACATGCTTGCGTAGCGTTGCGGCGATAGCATTGCTAGTGACAAAAAGCGAAGATGTCGTGCTAGGCCACAACCTCACAATCCATACACCGCATGCGGTATCTGCCTTATTGAATTCTGCCCAAACCAGACACGTCTCATCAGCAAGGTTTACAAGATGGGAATTGGCATTAATGGCCCCCGTAAACATCACCATAAGGAGATGCAGTGCATTAAACCCTGCAACATTTCTCCCAGGTGTGCCTGGTCAGACACAAAGGGTGGGAGGTGAGAGTGATGGGGAAGGAGGATTTAATGCAAAGGAAGATGCACATGATTGTATGGAATATTTGACCCAAAATTTTACCGCAAGGCCTGACATCAGTGACAATCCACTAGAAGATGCAGAACTCACGTTCTACACGGACGGTAGTTGTCACAGACAGTCAGACTCGGGAGACTTGTGTACTGGATACGCAGTCGTAGATGACCAAGACACCATAGAAGCGGAACCGCTAGGCCCACCTCACTCAGCCCAGGTTGCTGAACTGGTCGCCCTAACCAGAGCATGTGAATTGGCTAAGGGTAAGTCTGCCAATATCTACACCGATTCTAGATACGCGTTCGGGGTAGTACATGATTTCGGAGCGCTATGGCGTCTCAGAAATTTCATGACGGCAGCTGGTACACCGATAGCGCATGCAGCTCACATAAAAAGGCTTCTAACAGCGATACAGGAACCCGACAGAGTGGCTGTTATCAAATGTAAAGCACATACATATAGTCAAGACCCAGTATCCCTTGGTAACAGCCGAGCAGACGAAGCCGCAAAGCTTGCAGCTGCTACCCCCACACGGACAGACACCACACAGTTGATGGTATTTAATACCATCAACACACAGAAGTTGTGTGAGATGCAGAATTTGTGTTCCACACAGGAAAGAGCAGTCTGGAGGGCAAAGGGATATGGCCAGGAGTCCTCAGGGCTCTGGACGGATGGACATGGTAAACCAGTGGCCCCCAGGGCATACCTTCCATGTCTGGCTGAAGCAGCTCACGGGCTGACTCATCTAGGCAAGGAGGGGATGTGCAAATTGGTAAGAGCATACTGGTGCGCCCCAGGATTCTCCTCTCATGCGAGTAAAAGAGCAATGTCATGCCTTACCTGTCTGAGAAAGAATATTGGAAAAGCAATACCTACAGAACCATCCCATATCCCACCTGCCGGCGGCCCTTTCCAGGTAATACAAATTGACTTCATTCAATTACCCCCATGTCGAAATTTGAAATATGTACTTGTTTGTATAGATGTTTTCTCGAATTGGGTCGAGGCTTTTCCAGCAGCTACAAATACCGCTATGTTTACAGCTAAGAAAATTGTGCAGGAATTTGTATGTAGATATGGTATCCCTAGAATCATTGAAAGTGATAGGGGTACCCATTTTACAGGTGATGTCTTTCAAGGAATGTGTAAGTTGATGGGAATTGATAGCAAGCTGCACACTCCGTACCGTCCACAGGCGAGTGCGAAGGTCGAAAGAGTGAACAGCACTATTAAAAATAAATTGAGTAAAGTAATGGCAGAGACAGGATTGACGTGGCCAGAAGCTTTACCCATTGTTTTGTATAGCATCAGAACCACTCCCAGGTCCCCTCTTAATCTGTCTCCTTTTGAAATCTTGTTTGGTCGACAACCGCATGTCATGATTAACCCTCAGGATGATTTGAAATGTAACAATGAAGTAACTGTAAAATACTTAATTAACATGAGTAAACAGTTGAGGAATCAAAATGATAATCTGAAGTTGGTGATTCCTGATTTACCAGATAGTAATTGTCATGACATTGAACCTGGGGATTATGTAATGATACGAAATTTTCTACGCTCAGGTTGTCTTATTGATAGATGGGAAGGACCATACCAGGTCTTATTGACTAGCACCACAGCATTGAAGGTTGCTGAGAGAGAGACTTGGGTCCATTCATCCCACTGCAAGAAGGTTGCTGATCCAGAGAAGTCCCGTGATAAGGAACAGACGGTAGAGGTTGTATCACTAGAGTGTCTGTTCCAGGAGGACTGAGGCGGCACCTGAGCCTTGAAGACCGAAAGCAGCTGTCGACTCCCCTCTCCCTTTTATTGTTTTCTCCACTTCCCATCCCCTCTCCCTTAAAATTTCTTTTTCCCCCTTCTCATTCTTCTCTATTTCCTCCTCAAAGATGGACTTGCCCCAAGAGACTGTGATCCGGATTTTTATGTTAACCATGATGTTGACCAGAGCAGTCTGTTCCGGCGAGAGTACCATAGAGGTCGAAAGAGGTTCTGGAATGGGTTCCGATTATGATGATGGAGGCGTAGTTTTCCAAGATCAACCAAACCAACAAGCAAAGGCGAGTATCAGAAAACGATCCGATAGAAGAAATTGTGATGGATTGTTAGCTGAAGAAAATTGTATCTGTAGGCTCTGTGATAATCTGGTTGAAGATGGATGCATAAAGAAATGCCAACCTAGTTTTAATATCCATATAGACCGGCATCCATTGAGTGACTATCACTCCTTAGTGGGTAACGTGTTAAACCAAACAGATTGTTGGGTATGCTCTCAAGTACCTCAGGGTCACAGTAAATCAGGGCTAGTACCATTTCCTTTAACGTTAGGGGAGGTACTTGAGCTAAGTGGTGGGAGACCGGTGGACCGGAGGTTTAACATCTCCAGCCCTCCTAGTTTGAAGCTCCACCAATACCATGTGGATAGGTCCCTCATATGTTTTAACATCTCCAATCCCAGAAAACCGGGAAATTGGGAAGTGTCATGGAGCAACCTTACCATGACCTTTTCACACAGAGCAGATAGAATGCCTACAGATACAGAGCTCGTACGCCACATAGCCAGTAGAGGAAAATCTTTCCGGTATCGATATACCTTAGGAAATAGGATTACTAGAGTTGGAGAGGTATCACCAGGATACTGTGCACATATCGTATAAACCGATACGTGCATTAGGCAGATGGAAGAATTAGGGTCAGGAGATTTCACCTGGAAGGTTTGTAACATGGTCATGTCCTTCTCCGTCCCATATGTTCTCCCCGATGATGCATATTTCATATGCGGGAGAAAGGCGTACAAGTGGCTTGCCCCAAACTCTGAAGGATTGTGTTATATTGGAAAAGTATTGCCCGAAGTGATGACTGTTACACATGACAAAATGAAGGACATACATCGTGGTGCCCAAGCTCCTTATACTCACACTCATTACGAGCACCGAGTTAAAAGACAACTGTCAGAAAGGTTAGAGCATCCGGCCTCTGATCTTATCCATGAATCCACCGGGATTCAGGTTCTGGTAGCGTTAGATTTCACTCGCACCGCTCGAGGTGTGATGAATTATAGATACATTTCCGCACTCGCCAATTTGTTAGATAATATCACTGAAATGTATGATGACACGTTTAGATACACTGGAAGAGAACTTCAAGCTTACAAAACAGAACTAGTTCAGCATAGGATGGTTCTTAATTATCTTACAGCAGTAACAGGCGGATATTGTGTTACATTGGCAACACAGTACGGCATAAAGTGTTGCACGTATATCACAAATAGCACCGAGGATCCGGTAGAGGTCATAGACCAAAAGATGGACGATATTCTCCAACTAAAGTGGGAATTTCGTCAAAAACACAATCTCACCCTTGCTGCTGTAGGTAATGAGCTGACTGGTTGGGTGTCATGGTTGAACCCGCGAAATTGGTTCTCCGGTTTAGGAGACTGGGCTCAAGGAGTCATAATGGATGTTGGAAAGTTTCTACTATGTATCTTGGGTGTCGTTATATCGATTGGATTGATATTTAGATGCGGGCAGGCTTTAATGAGGTGCAAACAAAGTACAAAAGTGATGAGCTTGAGGAGTGAGGAAACTGTAATTAACCTGGATTTGATTTATGACCCAATGATAGAAACCAGAATGTGATGAAAATGCGATTATACGGTCCGTTTCTTTCACCTGTTTTTCTGCTTTTCTCCCAGATACAAAGACCCCCTTGGACGAGGAAGCTGACGAGACGAGATGTATACAGACAACGGATTGACCAAAGAAGAAGATTTGACAACTTTAAATATGGACACTTGATGAACTTTGCCATGGATCCCCAGTTTCCCTAGTCTCTTTAAACTCACGCTAGCCCAACATTTTTGTAAATCTGATGGCTCAGACAAAGCTATTTGCTCATGCCTAAGGAGCAATACAGCGCAAAGAAGACGACTCTCAACAGATACCGAAAACAACTTCAACGACAGATGTACATTTCCCTGACATAGAATATCATTGCATTTTTCGTAAGTGTTCTTTATCTTCATCTCTGCAACCCCCAGGTAACGACACACATAGACGATAGGGAATACAGGCACAGATAGCAGCAACCACATACCTCCCCCATTCATGTATCATCAACTAAAATGTGCATCCCCATTTTGTTACAACCACAGCCGAAATGAGCTCGGTAGAGTTTGACAGCCCATCCACAGACCTGTACCACAGGATAAGAAGGAATTCAAATGTATACTTCGCAATACCTCGAAGCTTGATTTACAACACGTACGGCACGATGATACATGACCCCCCAAACGTGGATTCATACACACATGCATCTACTTTCTCACTAGGTCATACCCTCTTCACACCTTCTCCTCTCTCCTCCCCTACCCAACCATGGAAATCAATTAACCCCTGACTTACATTTTTCTCCTTAAATGTTTTGTGGCAGTTATTATTGACTGCCAAAGGGTGGACTGTCAAAGTCAGAAAAATGTCTCAATGCACGTTGCCATATTTGCACCGCACACTGGTCCGCGCTGCGCGTGCGTGCGCTCTCCCGTGGATGCGCATACCCGCAATAACGTGCACTCGCAGGCGCGGTATGCGTATTTACGGTAGAGTTTATGTAGTCGTAGCGTGCGACTCATTCGTTACAAATGTTCACAATTAATGTAGTTTATAGATCATGGTCCCTTTGATAGATTCTGAAAGTTTGGTTAAAATACAATGTCCCAGAGCTGAGGAATCCCTCTTTATATCGTACGAAGGGTCTAACAGGAATCATACAGCAGTGTTTGGTACCCATCGGAAGAGTATTTAATTAGCAATATTCCGGTGTTGGTTTGGAGCGTATTAATCGCTCGTGCGAATAGTTATGGACATAAGAAGTTTATGTCCATTTCTATTAATTACACATACTCAGGTATGCGGCGGGAAACCCAGTTTCCCACCCACCTGAGCTGTTGGAAATCGTCACAGCCCACCTGTATGAATCACCCTATGACCTTTTGTTATGATACAGGGCCGAATTCCTTCGGCCAATGGACAATGGGATTGTAGGACCAGGAGATTGCATTGTGTGTGGGGCATAAATAGGCAGGCCGACCACATCCAGCTCTCACTCTCTCATCAACGGTTATCTGCTGATAGCCGGGAGCTGGATATCGAGGCGCAGGCGATCATACCCTTTGTGCGTAAGTTTCTCTCCGTTATCATTGTCTTTCTGTGAGCCAATTTCTCTCATCTCATCTCTCCCTCTCTCTCTCTCTCTCTCTCTCTGTTCTGTTCTCTCATATCTCCCCTAGACTAGGCTAGTATTGTATTGTATTAGATAGTATTGTATTGTATTGCATTTAGGTCAGTGTAGTATTGTCTTTTTGTATTTATTGTTTAGTTCTGTGGTTAGGAAGTCTCTGTTATATTGTAGTGTATCATATGTACTGTTATCCCCTTTTACAAGTATATTAGACATAATACAGTTAATAGGCCTTGGAACCTAAACCAGTATCTGTGTATTTTCTATAGTGATAAGTGTTCACTTGAGCGTCGGTGACGCTCAAGCAGCTTTGTAGTTAGTCAGGTTACACAAGGTTGCACTCACACCCTGTACTCACATTAAGGTATTCAGTGTATTTCATTGGTATAAGGTTTTATCATAAAGGTATAGTGTTGTGAGCGTCTGCATCGCTGGTGACCTCCTCGTGGTCTCGAGCGTAAGCTACGCCATAGCGAATCATTCCCCTAGACATAACCAATAACGTGTCCTGTGATCCCTGGGCCGTGAGCGAACGTGACGCCTGAGCGTCTCGCCTACGGCTGAGCGATCGTTACGCAACTAGCGTACCATTACGGTACTTCTTAAGTAAACAGCGTACAGTGTTCTTAGCTTCATAAAGGGTTGTTTATACGACAAAGGAATTTAGCATTGTCACCGGGCAGCCGGCCAGAAAGAACCCACTTTCCTTGTAGAGTGGGTCTTTACCGAACTCGGTAACGGCAATGCTGCCGTTGAATAAGCGTGCTGAATGGTACCTCTGATACAGCGCGCAATAGTCTGCTTAGATGCAGAACCCCCAATCTTGTTGGAGTCATAGAGGACAAACAGAGATTCTGTTTTCCTTATCCGAGCCGTTCTTGCAACATAAGTCACCAATGCTCATCCAAGGACTTTTGAAACGGCTGAGGTGTCAGAAGCCACTGGCACCACCACAGGTTGGTTGATATGGAAATAAGACACAACCTTTGGAAGAAAATGCTGATGCGTACGCAGTTCAGCTCTACCTTTATAAAAAATCAAATAAGGACTCTTGTGTGACAGAGCCCCTAATTCAGACACTCGTCTGCCTGAGGCCAACACCAACAGCATGACCACTTTCCAAGTGAGAAACTTCAACTCTACCTCTTGTAGAGGCTCAAACCAGTCCGATTTAAGGAACTGCAACACCACGTTAAGATCCCATGGCGCCGCAGGAGGCACAAAGGGAGGTTGGATGCGCAGAACCCCCTTCATGAACGTCTGGACCTCAGGAAGGGAAGCCAACTGTTTCTGAAAGAAAATGGACAAGGCTGAAATTTGGACCTTGATGGACCCTAATCTCAAGCCAGCATCCACACCCCCCTGTAGAAATAGGAGAAGACGTCCTAATTTAAACTCCACCGCAGGAGACTTCTTGGATTCACACCAAGATACATATTTTTCTCCAAATACGATGGTAATGTTTGGACGTTACCCCTTTCCTGGCCAGAACACCGTATATACTCGAGTATAAGCCGACTTTTTCAGCACTTTTTTTGTGCTGATAAAGCCCCCTCGGCTTATACCCGAGTCAGTGGAAGGAGGGACACGGAGGGCACAGCGCGCGGCTCTCCTGTGTCCCTCCTGCGTCGTGTGTGTGTGTTAAATGAACTGCCCGTTCGTGAGCTCTGATTGGCTCATGAACCGGCACTACATTTAACACATACACGCCGCCAGAGACGGAGACGCAGGAGGGACACAGGAGAGCCGCGCGCTGTGCCCTCCGTGTCCCTCCTTCAGAAGACAACGCGGGAGCGATGGAGGGTAAGTACCCTTCCTGGCACTGTGGGGCATATCTGGCAGCATGAGGGCACATCTTGCACTGTGGGGCATATCTGGCAGCATGAGGGCACATCTGGCACTGTGGGGCATATCTGACAGCATGAGGGCACATCTGGCACTGTGGGGCATATCTGGCAGCATGAGGACACATCTGGCACTGTGGGGCATATCTGACTTATCTGGCAGAATGAGGGCACATCTGGCACTGTGAGGCATATCTGGCAGCATGAGGGCATATCTGGCACTGTGGGGCATATCTGGCACTGTGGGGCATATCTGGCAGCATGAGGGCATATCTGGCAGCATGAGGGCATATCTGGCAGTATGAGGGCTGTGTACGGCTAGAGCTGCATTTCTCACCCTAGGCTTATACTCGAGTCAATGAGCTTTCCCAGGTTTTTGTGGTAAAATTAGGTGCCTCGGCTTATATTCGGGTCGACTTATACTCGAGTATATACGGTAAGTGTGGGAATGACTTCATTGGGAATACTCTTATGGGCTAGGATCTGGTGCTCAACAGCCATGCCGTCAAACGCAGCCGCGGTAAGTCTTGATAAACAAACGGCCCCTGCTGAAGCAGGTCCTCGCGAAGAGGAAGAGGCTGAGGATCTTCCAGTAATAACTCCTGAAGATCTGGATACCAAGCCCTCCTTGGCCAGTCTGGAGCAATGAGAATTGCTTGAACCCTTGTTCTTCTGATGATCTTGAGAACTTTTGGTATTAGTGGAAGTGGAGGGAACAGATACACCGACTGAAACACCCACTGGGTCACCAGTGCATCCACTGCTATTGCTTGTGGGTCTCTCGACCTGAAACAATATTTCTGAAGCTTCTTGTTGAGACGCGATGCCATCATATCTACTTGAGGAACGCCCCAATGATCTGCTACCTCTGCAAAGACTTCTGGGTGGAGGCCCAATTCTCCTGGATGGAGATCGTGTCTGCTGAGGAAGTCTGCTTCCCAGTTGTCCACTCCAAGAATGAAAATCACTGCTGCCATTGCCGCTCTGCTTTTTGTTCCGCCCTGGCGGTTTATGTAAGCTACTGCCGTTACATTGTCTGACTGGATCTGTATGGGACGACCTTGAAGAAGGTGTGCCGCTTGATGAAGGCTGTTGTACACAGCTCTCAATTCCAGAATGTTTATGTGAAGAAGTACTTCTTGACTTGACCATCATCCTTGGAAGCTTTCCCCTTGCGTGACTGCTCCCCAACCTCGGAGGCTTGCATCTGTGGTCACCAGGATCCAAGTCTGAATCCCGAACCTGCATCCCTCCAGGAGGTGAGAACTTTGAAGTCACCACAAGAGTGAAATTCTGGCTTTTGTTGACAGAATTATCCTCCGGTGCATGTGTAGGTGCGATCCGGACCACTTGTCCAGTAGGTCCCATTGGAACACCCTGGAGTAGAACCGGCCAAATTGTTGAGTCTCGTAGGCCGCTACCATCTTCCCCAGCAGGCGGATGCACTGATGAATCGATAGGCGTGCTGGTTTTAAAACTAGTTTGACCATCCTCTGGATCTCCAAAGCCCTTTCCACCGGTAGGAATACTTTGTGCTTCCGTGTCCAATATCATTACCAGAAATGATAACCTCAATGTGGGTTAAAATTGTGATTTTGGAAGGTTTATGATCCAACTGTGCTGTTGAAGCACCGTCAGGGAAAGTGCAATGTTCTGCACTCGTTTCTCCCTGGATCTCGCTTTTATGAGATCGTCCAAGTATGGGATGACTTTGACTCCTTTCTTGCGAAGAAGAACCATCATCTCTGCCATCACCTTGGTGAATATTCTCGGAGCTGTGGTGAGTCCGAAAGGCAATGTTTGGAACTGGTAGTGGCAGTCCTGCACCGCAAACCTCAGGTATGCCTGATGCGGCGGGTAGATGGGAACATGTAAATAAGCATCTTTGATGTCCATCGATACCAGAAATTATTTTTCCTCCAAGCTGGAGATCACTGCTCACAGGGATTCCATCTTGAATTTGAACCTTTTCAAAAAAAGGTTCAGAGTCTTTAGGTTTAAAATCGGTCTGACCGAGCCATCCGGTTTCGGCACTACAAACAGGCTTGAATAAAACCCTTCTTCCTGTTGTGACACAGGAACTAAGGAAATTACGTTGTCTTGACATAATTTCTGTATTGCTTTCAGCACTTTTGCGCTGTCCTGAACAGAAGCTGGTAAGGCTGATTTGAAAAATCAGCATGGGGAAGGTCCTGAAATTCCAATTTGTACCCTTGGGATACTATCTGCAATACCCAAGGATCAAGATCTGAGTGAACCCAGACCTGGCTGAAAGACAGTAGACGTGCTCCCACCCCCACTTCTGCTCCTGCGAGACTGATGGTGTTGTAGATTTTTTTTTACCTCTTCCTTGCCCTCTTCCTGCAAAGAAGGGGGTACCCTTTGCCGTTTTGGACTTGTTGGGCCGAAAGGATTGCATCGTATGAGAATGAAATCCTTTCCTAGGTGGAGCAGCTGCGGAAGGCAGAAAATAGGATTTTGATAACCTACCGGTAAATCCTTTTCTCCTAGTCCGTAGAGGATGCTGGGGACGACCAAGACCATGGGGTATAGACGGGATCCGCAGGAGACATAGGCACTCTAAAGACTTTTCATTGGGTGTGAACTGGCTCCTCCCTCTATGCCACTCCTCCAGACCTCAGTTGTAGGAACTGTGCCCAGGGAGACTGACATTTCGAGGAAAGGAATTACTTAACTAATGGTGAGATATCTACCAACTCACACCCTCAACCATGCCGCACACATGGCATTCAACATAACACACGCCAACAGGCATAAACTAATTGCAGCAACATGCTGAAACCAAGATAACATAACTTGTGTAACTGTAATAGCTAAACTGCAGGTAAAGTACGCACTGGGATGGGCGCCCAGCATCCTCTACGGACTAGGAGAAAAGGATTTACCGGTAGGTTATCAAAATCCTATTTTCTCATACGTCCTAGAGGATGCTGGGGACGACATCAAGACCATGGGGTCTATACCAAAGCTCCAGTACAGGCGGGAGAGTGCGGATGACCCTGCAGCACCGATTGACCAAACTTTAGGTCCTTATCAGCCAAGGTGTCAAACTTGTAGAACTTAGCAAATGTGTTTGACCCTGACCAAGTAGCTGCTCAGCAAAGTTGTAATGCCGAGACCCCCCAGGCAGCCGCCCATGATGAGTCCACCTTCCTAGTGGAGTGGGCCTTTACCGACGTCGGTAACGGCAATCCAGCCATAGTATGAGCTTGCTGAATCGTATTTCTAATCCAACGTGCAATAGTCTGCTTGGAAGCAGGACAGCCAATCTTGTTGTGATCATACAGGACAAACAGAGCCTCTGTTTTCCGTATACGAGCTGTTCTAGCAACATAGATTTTCAAAGCTCTAACCACATCTATAGACTTTGAATCAGTGAATGTGTCAGTAACTACTGGCACCATAATATGTGAAAAGCAGAAACCACCTTTGGAAGAAAATGTTGGCGAGTTCGCAACTCTGCCGTATCTTCATGGAAAATCAGGTAAGGGCTCTTGCGAGACAAGGCCCCCAATTCAGACACCCGCCTTGCGGATGCCAATGCCAATAGCCTCACCACTTTCCAAGTGAGAAACTTCAACTCTATCTTTTGTAGAGGCTCAAACCAATCCGATTGAAGGAACTGCAATACCACGTTAAGGTCCCATGGTGCCACTGGAGGCACAAATGGAGGCTGGATGTGCACAACCCCTTTCACGAAGGTCTGAACCTCTGGAAGAGAGGCCAATTGTTTTTGGAAGAACACTGACAAGGCCAAAATCTGGACCTTGATTGATCCCAATCGTAGGCATGCCTCCACACCATCCTGCAAAAAATTGAGAAAACGTCCTAAGTGAAACTCTTCCGTAGGAGCTTTCTTGGATTCACACCAAGACACATATTTTCTCCAAATACGGTGGTAATGTTTTGACGTTATGCCATTTCTGCCTGAATAAGGGTGGGGATGACCTCCTTAGGAATACCCTTCCTGGCTAGGATACGGCGCTCAACAGCCATGCCGTCAAACGTAGCCGCGGTAAGTCTTGGTACACACACGGCCCCTGCTGCAGCAGGTCCTCCCAAGGAGGAAGAGGCCGAGGATCTCCTATGAGTAACTGCTGAAGATCTGGGTACCAAGCCCTTCTTGGCCAGTCTGGGGCAATGAAGATTGCTCGAACCCTTATCTTTCTTATGATCCTCAGTACTTTTGGGATCAGCGGAAGTGGAGGGAAAACATACACTGATGGAAACACCCACTGTGTCACCAGTGCATCCACTGCTACTGCTTGAGGGTCTCTCGACCTGGAACAGTATCTCTGAAGCTTCTTGTTGAGACGAGACGCCATCATGTCTATTTGAGGAACTCCCCAAAAACTTGTCACCTCTGCGAAGACTTCTTTGTGGAGGCCCCACTCTCCTGGATGGAGATCGTGTCTGCTGAGGAAGTCTGCTTCCCAGTTGTCTACTCCCGGAATGAATATTGCCGACAGAGCTTGTAGATGTTTTTCTGCCCAGTGGAGGATTTTTGTTGCCCCTGCCATTGCCGCTCTGCTTTTCGTTCTTCCCTGCCTGTTTATGTATGCGACTGCTGTTACATTGTCCGCCTGGATCTGCACGGGACGGTCTTGAAGATGTATCGCTTGTTGAAGGCCGTTGTAAATGGCTCTTAGCTCCAGAACGTTTATGTGAAGGCAGTCTTCCTGTTGTGACCAACGTCCCTGGAAGTTTTCTCCCTGAGAGACTGCTCCCCAGCCTCGGAGACTTGCATTCGTGGTTACTAGGACACAGTCCTGAAACAAGAACCTGCGTACTTCTAGCAGGTGAGAGCTGTGCAACCACCACAGGAGCGAAATCCTGGTTTTTGACGACTGGATTATCTTTCTGTGCATGTGTAGGTGTGACCCCGACCACTTGTCCAACAGGTCCCACTGGAATACTCTGGCATGTAACCTGCCAAACTGTATGGCCTCGTAGGCCGCCACCACCTTCCCCAACAACTGAATGCACTGATGGATCGACACACTTGATGGTTTCAATATCTGTTTTACCATTTTCTGGATTTCCAGAGCCTTTTCCAGCGGAAGAAATACTGTCTGAACTTCTGTGTCCAGAATCATCCCGAGGAAAGACAACCTTGTCGTCGGTTCCAACTGTGACTTTGGGTAATTTATGATCCACCCGTGTTGTTGGAGTATTGACAGGGAGAGGGATATGTTTTGTAATAACTGCTCCCTGGATCTCGCCTTTATCAGGAGGTCGTCCAGATAAGGAATTATATCGACTCCTTTCTGACGAAGGAGGATCATCATCTCCGCCATCACCTTGGTGAATACCCTCGGTGCCGTGGAGAGACCGAAAGGCAACGTCTGGAATTGGTAATGACAATCCTGAATCGCGAATCTCAGATAAGCCTGGTGAGGAGGATAAATGGGAACATGCAGGTAAGCATCCTTTATGTCCACCGACACCAAGTAGTCCCCCTCCTCCAGACTGGCAATACCGCCCGAAGTGATTCCATCTTGAACTTGAACCTTTTCAGGAAGAAATTAAGATCTTTTAGATTTAGGATCGGTCTGACCGAGCCGTCTAGCTTCGGAACAACAAAGAGGCTTGAATAAAAACCCCGCCCTTGTTGTGACAACGGTACCAGGACTATGACCTGGTCTTGACATAATTTTTGGATTGCCGCTGTTACTGCTTCTCTCTCTGGCAGAGAAGCTGGCAAGGTCGATTTGAAAAATCGGCATGGGGGAACGTCTTGAAACTCTAGTTTGTATCTCTGGGATACTATTTGCAACACCCAGGGGTCCAGGCCAGACAGAATCCAATCCTGCCTGAAGAGTTTGAGACGTGCCCCCACCCCGAGCGGCCTCCCGCAAGGGAGTTCCAGCGTCATGCTGGGGATTTGGCAGAATTAGGGGTAGACTTTTGCTCTTGGGAACCTGGAGCCGGTGTGGGCTTCTTTCCCCTTCCCCTACCTGCAAAGAAGGGGGAACCTCTCGTCTTTTTGTATTTGTTGGGCTGAAAGGACTGCATTTGCGGGCGATAGGTCTTTTTTGCCGGTGCAGGCGCAGAGGGTAAAAATGTTGACTTACCTGCGGTAGCCGCCGAGACTAACGCATCCAGGCCATCGCCAAATAAGGCCTCACCTTTATATGGGAGAGCCTCCATGTTTCTTTTGGAATCTGCATCCGCTTTCCACTGGCCAATCCATAAGGCCCGCCTAGCCAATACTGCCATGGTAGCGGCTTGTGAACTCAAGAGTCCAATATCCTTCATTGCTTCCAGCATGTAGGCGGCAGCGTCCTTGATATTCCCTAACTTAAGGAGTATCTCATCTTTATCAATCGTGTCAATTTCTGATGACACGCTTTCTGACCATTTTTCAATAGCGCGACTCACCCACGCGCAGGCAATAGTGGGCCTGAGCAGTGTACCATTGGTAACATAAATGGATTTCAATGTCGTTTCCATTTTGCGGTCTGCCGACTCTTTAAGAGAAGCCGTGCCAGGAGCAGGGAGAATTACCTTCTTTGTCAACCTGGAAAGTGCACTGTCTAACACAGGGGGTGACTCCCATTTTTTCCTGTCTTCAACCGGGAAAGGATAAGCTATGTGAATCCTTTTGGGAATATGAAATTTTTTATCAGGATTCACCCACATCCCTTCAAACAGAGCATTTAGTTCGTGTGAAGGAGGGAACGTGACTTTGGACTTCCTTTCCTTACATAAATACGCTTTCTCCTGAGGTACAGGAGTGCTTTCTGTAACCTCCAACACGTCCCTTATAGCCACAATCATATATTGTATACTTTTTGCCAATTTATGATCTATCTCTCTGGATTCACTACTGTTGACACAAGAATCAGAATCCGTGTCGGTATCAGTGTTTACAACATTTGCAAATGGTCTCTTATGTGACCCAGGGGGGCCGCCCGCATAAGGAATAAAAAGCACCCTGAAAAATCACATCTTCCACAGATTTTCTCCAGCATGCAGCCTTAGATTCAGACTTATCCAATCTACGGTTAATCAGATGCATACTGTCACGTAGCTCTTTCAACCATGCAGGCTCTTGGTGTGCCAGTAGCGCCACCACATTACAACTCTGTCACCTAAAATGGCTTCTTCCGGGGAGGAACTCCCTGCCTCAGACATGCCTCACACGTGTACACCACACTCACAGACACACTGGGACTTATTTTGGGGACAGACTCACAGTAAAATCTGTCAGAGGGACACAGGATAGGAGCAGCCAGTTCACAAACCCAGCGCCAGTATTGCCTGTGAACACAGTATGTCCACAGCCCAAAAGTGCTTTTAAATAGTAATATACACTATCAAATGCACCACAATCGCTTTGTGCCCCCCCCCCCCCCCTTTATAGCACCCTGTACTTGTCAGAAGTGGAGGAGAGGACCAGCGTGATCTCTGCAGCCTGAGGAGAGAAAATGGCGCTGAGTAGTGTGATGGCTGTCTGAGGAAGAAGCTCCGCCCCCACAATGGCGCATCCTTACACTCAGTATATTGACTTATTATTTATACTGGCGGGGGTAGGGCTGTGCCAGTGGCATCTTATGCCCCCTTTTAGCCAGTTTGAGGTATTTTTCTTGCTGCCCAGGGCGCCGCCACCCCGCCCTGCAGTACCTGTGTGTGTGGGCAATGGCGCGCTGCGCTCCCACCAGCCGCGCCGCACCTCAGCCGTTACTTACTTGATTGAAGATCATTCTACTCATACTCACCTGTCTTCTGACTTCTGGCTCTGTGAGGGGGGTGACGGCGTGCTGTGGGAGTGAGCATCTAGACACGGCTAGCGTTCAGTTCCCTTCAGGAGCTAATTCTGTCCTGTCAGCCAGAAGCAAAGCCATGAAACTCTCTGAGGAAGTTGGTTCTGCTTCTGCCCCCTCAGTCCCACGAAGCAGGGAGTCTGATGCCAGCAGATCTCCCTGAAAATAAAAAACCTAACATAAGTCTTTTCAGAGAAACTCAGTAGAGCTCCTCAGAGTGCATCCAGTCGACCTGGGCACATTTCTAAAACAACTGAGGTCTGGAGGAGGGGCATAGAGGGAGGAGCCAGTTCACACCCATGTCTCCTGCAGATCCTGTCTATACCCCATGGTCTTGATGTCGTCCCCAGCATCCTCTAGGACGTATGAGAAATGCTGATTTGTCTGATGCAGTTGTTGAAATCATGGCATCCAGCTTGTCTCCAAAGAGGGATTCTCCATTTTAAGGAAGCGCCTCAATATTCTTCTTTGATTCCGCATCAGCATTCCATTGGCGGATCCACAGCGCAGTGCAGGCTGAAATCGCCATAGTGGAGGATCTTGAACTCAGCAACCCAATATCCTTCATAGCTTCAACTAAGTAACCTGCAGTATCTTTGATATGGCTGAGAGTTAGGACTATTTCATCCCTGTCAACTGTGTCTATGTTAACAAGCAAGTTGTCAGACCATTTTTCCACAGCGTTACCCACCCACGCACAAGCAATAGTGAGCCTGAGCACCGTTCCGTTAGCCGTATATATGGATTTTAGGGTTGTTTCTAATTTATGGTCAGCTGGATCTTTTAAAGAGGCTGAACCAGGAGCAGGCAAAACTATTTTCTTAGACAGCCGAGAAACTGAGGTGTCTATCATTGGGGTGTCTCCCATTTGTGCCTGTCTTCCTCAGGGAAAGGGTACGCTACACGTATCCTTCTGGGAAGGGTAAATTTCTTCTCAGGGTTAGCCCAGGATTCTTCAAAGAACGCATTCAAATCCTTTGAAGGAGGAAAAGTCACAACCTGCTTTTTATTTAATTTAAAATAATCCTTTTCCTCTGGGACCAGTGTTGTTTCAGGAAACTCCAACACTTCCTTTATAGCAACTATCATACATTGTATGTTTTTGGCTAATTTGGGGTCTACCCCTCTCAAATCCCCAGTGTCGACGTCAGTGTTGGAATCTGTGTCTGTGTCCCCTTGCATTATCTGGGCCAAAGACCTTTTCTGGGAACTGGATGGGACCCGAGTGGATGATATGGAGGGGTCAGTAAACAGTGCATCCTCCACAGACTGCCTCCAATATTTAGTCTGTTGTTCAGACTCAGAGAATTTCTTTGCAAGCATTGACATATTCTTTCTCCTTCATCCACTAGGGGCCACTGGAGCGTAGTTACAATGGGGAAATAGTAGGCAGTAATTGGGAGCTGGCACTTTAAAACTCTCACACCGTGGCTAGCTCCTCCCCTACTATCTTCCCTCCAAGCCAGTCTTAGTTTAGTGCCCAAGGGAGCTGGTTCACTTGGGTTTAGCTGAAGAAATTTTTCTTTTTTCTTTATTATTTTATTATTCTTACTTACACACACAGACTGGCAGCTCTGCCACTGCCAGTCTGCACCGCGGGAGCTGCCGGCGGGGTCCCATCGCAGCTGCGTGCGGCTCGGGATGGGCCCCGGCTGAGGGAGACACTGAGCTCTCCTGAGTTGGCCGGACACCGCTGCGTGCGGCGCGTGTCGGGGCCGCTCCACCAGCAGAAGATTCCGGCAGCATGGCAGCGGTGAGTATAAGAGAGGACACCGCTGCGTGCGGCGCGTGTCGGGGCCGTTCTGTCGAGCAGTGACGACGCCTGACGGAACTACAGGACGGTGAGTACAATCTCCCCCCTCCTCCAAACTGATTTATATTTTATACTGAAAGTTTTAGTGGTATTATGTGGTGGTTGGACGGCTCCCCTATACTCCCCAGTCATAGACAGGCTGGGGGGGTATCAAAGGCGCACTTTGTATTTTACACAGTAAAAGAATATCTGTGGAAAAGGCTATGTGTGCATGTCCCATATACAATAGCATTGTTCTGATGTATTTTGTAGACAAAAGAGCCGCTGTGGCTCAACACACTAAATGCTGATATTAATCAAAGGGGGCGGAGCTAACTCCCGCTTCGTACGGCGGGCTTGGCGCTCTCCGCTCCCCGGCCGCAGCATACAGGCGGCCGGGGAGATACAGGGCGCTTCCCGCTTACTCTGCACAACAGCGGGTTTTCATTTTAAATTTGGCGCCGAAGCGGGGGGGGGGGGGGGCAGAGCTAACTCCCGCTCTGTACGGCGGGCTCAGCGCTCTCCGCCCCCCGGCCGCTACAGCACTTCCGCTCCCCGGCCGCTACAGCACTTCCGCTCCCCGGCCGCTGCAGCAGCATGTACACGGCCGCTACAGCGCCTCCGCTCTCCGGAGCACCTCCGTCTCCGCTCTCCGGAGCACTTCCGCTCTCCGGACCCCCGGCCGCTACAGCACCGATTACAGGTCCTCGGCTCCCTGGGCCGCTGCAAGGAGGTAACGGTGGGGGTGAAGCTTACAGCAGGGCTCCCGGCGGCGGTTCCCAGCGCTCAGGGTCAGGCAACAGAACCTATCTTAGGGGAAGGTTAGTTTTCTCTGTGCAGGGAGAGGCGGACATATTTATTTTACCTCACTTTGGCTACATTCCTCCCTGCAGGGGAGTCCTCAGCCAGGAATTTCATAGAGGCTGTAGATCAAACAGGAGCTGGGGCTCAGCTCATTAATGATTAAAATCTGGTTTGCAATATTTAATTACCCTACAGTATTTCACATAGACAGTATTTATCTACCCTGTTGGGTTCACTGTGTGTGATACATATATGTATATGTATGTGTGTGTGTGTATATATGTGTGTATATATATATATATATATATATATATATATATATATATGGGGGTATGTATATGCATACAATACCATATATATAGGGGGTAAAACCACTTCCACAATGTTTTATAAGAATAAAATACCGAAAACATCTGGGGGTTGCATTCCCTTTTTTATTCCTTGGTGTCACTGGGTACTAATGATATTGGTAATTTGGGGAATGTGTATATATGAGACAGTGTGGCTCAGCACACTAATCCCCTAAACACCCAACCACAGAGGCCTGGGTTCAAGTACCACAACAGATACTTTAAGGCACAAATAGCGCTGCGGCTCAGTACGCTAGTAGCGGGTATCTGAACAGGGGGACCAGGGTTTGAATCCCAACACAAAAAAAAAAAAAAACTTTAAAGGGAGCTCTTATAGCCTAGTGGCTAGGACTCTTGTCCCACAGCGCAGCGCTACTGGTTCAGGTCTCCGCTGCTCCAGAAAATGTATTTAAATCGTGTCGGTCACTACACGTTATAGTGCAGACCTTACATAGGGCTCGGTTTATTTAACCCACCTTTTCTCCTTTCGTTTGTCTCACCTGGGATAGTCAAAAAGAATTCCCTCTTAGGTGTGAAGTATGCGGTGCAGCCATCTGCTTAGCCCTCCACGCACCTGCAGGGCACCCCTGTTTGAACAGCCCAGATTATACAGGTAAAGTCACTGTTAACCAGAGACCTTGTACGTCATTTCCCCTCTCCAGGTTTCTAAAGGAACCTTGATAGCCTTCCATGTTACACGACTCAGCGGTGGAAAGGCCTCTCTGGGAGGAGGCGAGAGATGTCCAGGATACGGAGGATGTCTGGTTTCGGTGCAGTCTGAACCTGTGTCTCAGAATATCCAGGTGCATTATACAGCAGTTCGTCTTGATACTGCAGGTAAGGGAGGGGGACACGTCAAGTCCATCAGGGTTCGACGCCAATGACGAAATGGTCCAGTTTCGGATGGGCTAGGAAGGCTCCGGTAGGCGGCCTGCAGAACCCGAATACAAAGTTTCAGATATCAAACAATGTTGGTTTTCTTATCCTTTCCCCGCAGACGGAAGGAAATGGCATCAGAACCTCTCCAGGTATACCCCTCAATGTATCACCGGTCCAACAAGCTGCCATTTTCCTGAGGCAACATTGCTCAGGTATCCATCAAAGAGGATCAGTTATCAGGATCAATTGATACTTTGGGACAGATCAGAATCAGGATTCTGATTTTATGTTCTTTTGAGATCTGCAGACTCGGAACCTGCATTTTCGCTTGGGCTGTCTTAACCCAAAGACCGCTGGGGCTGCGACAGTGACAGGTGAACATGAGATCCTACGGGGCAGATGGTTCAGGGGAAGAAACTTTCTGCAGGATTTCTTGAACCATTGGAGGTAAGTCCACTTTTCTTTCTCCTACTACTAGCCTCAGCTCCAAGACGGACCTTTACCGGTCTTTCCTTTAGATCTTTCCGTGCCCTTTCAGGCTTCCACTCCACACGGGCGATATCTCCGTCGCCAGGGGATCTCAGGGTAACAGGCTGAAGCAGAGGCTCAGCATCCTCGGTCCAGTCTGATTTTAGGTCATCCTATACACCCACTACAGGTTAGACCTTCCTACCACCTGGAGGGTCCCAGGGTAGGCGCAGGTCGGTGGTCCTACGGGGAGAACTGAGAAGGCTTGCGCGGTTACAGATTAGATTTTGGAGTAAGGAGTCCTTTGGCATGGGTCGGCCGATTTACAAGGACAAGAGAGTCATAATACAGGCGGCGCTCCATATGCTTCTAACCGCAAAGGGTGTTGATCCCTGTTTTTCACATATCATTTGAATCGGGACAGTTCTCAGGCCTTTGTTTTCTTTTCACGTTCCGAAGCCAGATGGCTCGGCCACGCCTATTCTGTCCTTAGAATTCTTTCAGTCTGTGATTGCTAGTTTTAAACAGACAAAAAGGGGGTTTTACGCGTCCCTTGTCTTCAGGGATGCCTGTTTACGGATTTCCGTTGGGTTTCCTCATCGGGCTTTTCTCAGATTCGCATTACAGGATTCTCATTTTCACTGTCGGTCCTTTCCTTTCGGTCTCTCTTCCGCTCCCACAGGGTTCAGGAAGATCACAGAATAACTATCTTTCAAGGGCAGGAAGGGAGGTTTGTTCCCTAATGGGACAATCTACTGCTACAATCCAACTCTGTACATTAGGTGGCTTCTGAATTTCCAGAGGATCCAGGAGCTTCTCGTTCGACACTGATCCACTTTATGCTCCTCGTAGACTTTTCTCAACACGGTCCGTCAGGATTTTTCCTTCCTTGCCACCAGGTACTCTATTTCTTAAGTCAGGTTGCGATGCAATGAGTGGTCGCCTACACTCCCCTCTGAGCGAAGGACAACAATCTTCTTTCTAGGTCAAGCCGCCAGGTCAGACTCCCGGGTGAGGGTTCATTTCCCGGAGTTTTCTCAGCTGGTCCGCTGTTGGCGGAGATTTCGGATCGACCTTAGGGCGTTCGGTCTGACTCTTTATCCCTTTACTGCTCTCGGACGTGAGCTCTAGCGGTAGTAGCCGAGGATACCCTCAGGGCTCCTTGGAGTTTCGGGTTTTTCTATCCTGCCTCCTTTGTTTATTCCTACCTCACTTCGGTAACACAGGATGGGAATATGCGCGCTAGTCCTCTCGGTGGCTCCGGTTGGGCCGCGCATGACTTGAAGATACAGCTACACCTGTTGTCAGTACAGGAGCCTTGGCTCCTACCTCGACTAGACTGTCTACTTCAACAGGGTCCTTTTCTTTGTTCATCTTAAACTGGTTTTGTTTAACCGTGTGACTGTTCACCAGACCTCAGAAGGGAGGAGTTCCCTAGTTCGGTTTGGCCTACTGGGCCCCGATTTCAGAAGTCTGTTACCTCTTCTCGCTTTTGCCACTTTTGGAAAACTTTATAGGGCATAGTTAGGATAACAGGGGTTTTCCCCTTCTTTCAGTTACCATTCAGCCGTCATCTTTGGTTTCTCTGGGAAGTTTTGCTCGGCTGCGCTTCAAAATACATTGACCTGAAATCTAGGTCTCTGCCCTTTCGGTTTTCTTCCAAAAGAGATCAGCCTGCCGGCCGTAAGTTCGGGCTCTCTTTCAGGGAGTACTCTATTGGCAACTCCCCCGGCTGAGCTTCAGACTCAGCGGTCGTTTCTTCCAGAGGGGATGTCCGTTTTTTCCTATAAATCTGACCCCAGTGTTTTCGGCCCTCTTTGAAGGTTGTAAGGGCTCGCCGACTCTCTCTACAGAGATCTTACTCTATTTGACGAAGTTTTTCTTCCCTCTTCTGTACGATGCTCCCGTACTAAATAGCCGGGGTCCCAGCATATGCTGGGCTGTTGGATACATCTGACCATCAGACAGTCTTCTTGGCGGTTGCTCGGAAGCCTCCGTTTCCATTTCAGCGCACTTTACGCGCGTTGTGGGACCTTAGTGGGCAGCTGCCCGTGGGGTCTCCATGAATACTTTATGTCGGGCGGCTACTTGGTCGGACCGACATTTGTTTTTGTCAAATTCTACAAGTTTGACACTTTTGCGGCCTCGGCATCACAGTTTGGCCGAGCTGTTTTACAGGACTCTCAGCGCTCTCCCACCCGTTTTGGGAGCTCTGGGACGTCCCCATTGTAACTACGCTCCAGTGGCCCCTAGTGGATGAAGGAGAAATCAGGATTTTGGTACTTACCGATAAATCCCTTTCTCCGATTCCACAGGGGCCACTGGACGCCCGCCCAGCGCTGTTCCTCCTTGTTTTTTTGTTTGCTTAACTGTTTGCAGATCACCATATGACTGCTTGTTGAGTTGGGCTAGCCTGTTGTTTGTTAGGTTCTGTTCCAGGTTTGGGTTGTGTTATCCTGGTTTACAGGGCGTCATTAATCTCCTCTACCTTAAGGTTTTGTTTATTCCAGCTCTCCTCGGGCACAGTTTTACTTAGACTGGCTTGGAGGGAAGATAGTAGGGGAGGAGCTAGCCACGGTGTGAGAGTTTTAAAGTGCCAGCTCCCAATTACTGCCTACTATTTCACCATTGTAACTACGCTCCAGTGGCCCCTGTGGAATCGGAGAAAGGGATTTATCGGTAAGTACCAAAATCCTGATTTTGCAACATTCTCACCCACTCCGGCTACTTCTGAGAGGGAAGGGCCACCACATTACCCTCTTGTGTATCTAAAATGGGTTCTTCCTGGGAAAAACCTTCCCCAATGTCTGCAATGTAACACACTTGTACAGACACACACACACAACCCCCTATCACACAGGGGAGCTATTGGGGACAGACCCACACTAAAGTCTGTCAGAGAGACACAGAGGGATTTACCAGTCCACACACTGCGCCTTATTGTGAATTGTGGAAATGTTACCCACTTACAGCGCATATAACAATAATAGGCCCACAGACCTAATTATAATGAACACTCTCTGCCCCTTCTAGAACACCCTGTACTTGTATCAGCATTGTCATGAGGAGAAACAGCGTTCAGGAATTTCACACCAGAGTTTCTGCAGGAGAAAATGGCACCCAGTGAGTGTTCTGGCAAGTCTGAGGAGAAGCCCCACCCTTCAGCCTCAGCAATGTAATATTTATACTGGCTGGGGATGGCACATCAGCGGCTGTACATGTATGTACCCTTTTTGTCAGTGAGAGTAAGGTTTTAAAACATGCCCTCAGAGCGTGACCCCCCCCGCGCTCTGTACCCTTGTGCTGAGAGACATGGCGTGCAGCGCCACTCCGCTGCGCGTGTACCTGTATGCCGCCAACGATGACCGGAGGATCCCCTCTCTGCAGGACTCAGGTAATATACTCACCAGCCGTCTAACTTCTGGCTCTGTTAGGGGGTGGCGGCAGTGCTGTGGGAGTGAACGCTGGCCAAGCTTGGGCTGTGTTCAGTACCCTTCAGGAGCTAATGGTGTCCTGTCAGCGGAAGCAGAACTATTAACTAATTGAGAAGTTGGTTCCTACTTTCCCCACTAAGTCCCACGAAGCAGGGAAGCTGTTGCCAGCAGCTTCCCTGTAAAATAAAAAACCTAACAAAGTCTTTTTCCAGTAAAGCTCTGTAGAGCTTCACTAGTGTGCATCCAGTCTCCTGGCACATTTTCTAAACTGAGGTCTGGAGGAGGGCCAGAGAGGGAGGAGCCAGTTCACACTGTTGAAAAGTCTTAAAGTGCCGAAGGCTCATGCGGAACCGTCTATACCCCATGGTACTAAAATGGACCCCAGCATCCTCTAGGACGTAAGAGAAATATAGAAAATTCTGAAGGGTTCACAAACTTTCAAGCACCACTATATGTAACTGCTGACACCAGCTGTCAGATAAGGCAGATTATGCTGATTATTCCTCAAGTGCCTGACAATATGCATCTCCCCATAACAGGTGTGTTAACAGTACCATCACAGCTGCAGGTGGCTGCAGTATATTTTATACATGATATATTTATTTCATAATGGATCACATAGTGATGGGGTGCATATATGACACAGAGCACAGGTGTAGTATGGTTTGCCGGTGTTCGGGGTCCCGGCGACCAGCATACCGGCGCGGGAATCCCGACCGCCGGCATATTGACAGCTGGGCGAGCGCAAATGAGCCCCTTGCAGGCTCGCCACGCTGCGGGCACGGTACTAATTCCAGGGGGGTCGTGGACCCCCAAGAGGGAGAAAAGATGTCGGTATGCCGGCACCGGTATGGTGGTCGGCGGGAACCCGGCCGCCGGCAACCTGAAGACCACCCCCGAGCATCACTCCCTGCAGTAGATTTAGGATAAGTTTTACCTCAGGATTACACATTTCTCTGTAAAATAAACTTTAATTGAAGTTAAACCTCTGAGCATAATATTACTGCTCTGTTACAGCTGGATACTATTCTCTCCCAGCATATTATTTGATCAGTCTAACATGTAGGCTATATATATGTAGAATAATTTTAGTATTAACAGTGCAGGTATTTTCCCACACAGGAATAATTATATAAACTATGGAGGTTTCCGACACATTCTGCAAAACAGATCACAGCATAGAGATACAACACAATAACACTTTAGCAACAGCGCCACCTGCAGTCCCTCCAGTGTAACTTCTCAGGCAACAGTTGAATAAGCTCATTCTACCAAGAAATTATGTAGTATGTACATACTTGATACCCACTAATAATGCATATGTGCTTCCTCCCAACTTTCCCGATTTTTGCAGAACAGTCCTCTCTGCACATGTTGCATCTGCCCTAGCTGTAGTGCAACATGGTTTTGCCCATTAGTGTGCTTTTTGGGGCACAGATTTATCAAGCCTTGGAGAGTGATGAATTGCACGGTGATAAAGTACCAGCCAATCAGCCTCTAAATGCCATGTTACAGGCTGTATTTAAAAACTTACAGTTAGGAGCTGATTGGTTCAGACTTTATCACACTCCACGGCTTGATAAATCTGGGCCTTGGTTTGCTAACAAACCTGAATAAGCCCCTAAGCTTAGAAAAGTGATAAAGTGGAGAGTGATAAACTACCAACCATTCAGCTCCTGTCACTTTTCACACAGTCTGTAAAATGGCAGTTAGGAGCTGATTGGCTGGTACTTTATTTCACTCCACCTCATCACATTTCAAGGCTTAGTACATCTGCCACGCTATACCTGATACAACCTAATGTAGTTATATATTACCCCATCCTTACACAGTATATTACCAACATCTCCCCCCTCCCACCAGTGTATGAACATCACATAATACAACTGATACCCCCTAATGTAGAAATAAATAAGAATTTACTCACCGGTAATTCTATTTCTCGTAGTCCGTAGTGGATGCTGGGGACTCCGTAAGGACCATGGGGAATAGACGGCTCCGCAGGAGACTGGGCACATCTAAAGAAAGATTTCGGACTATCTGGTGTGCACTGGCTCCTCCCCCTATGACCCTCCTCCAAGCCTCAGTTAGGAACTGTGCCCGGAAGAGCTGACACAATAAGGAAGGATTTTTGAATCCCGGGTAAGACTCATACCAGCCACACCAATCACACCATATAACACGTGATAGGAACCCCGGTTAACAGTATGATAACAAATGGAGCCTCTGAAGAGATGGCTCACAACAAAACCCGATTTTTGTAACAATAACTATGTACAGGTATCGCAGACAATCCGCACTTGGGATGGGCGCCCAGCATCCACTACGGACTACGAGAAATAGAATTACCGGTGAGTAAATTCTTATTTTCTCTGACGTCCTAGTGGATGCTGGGGACTCCGTAAGGACCATGGGGATTATACCAAAGCTCCCAAACGGGCGGGAGAGTGCGGATGACTCTGCAGCACCGAATGAGAGAATTCCAGGTCCTCCTCAGACAGGGTATCAAATTTGTAGAATTTTGCAAACGTGTTTGCCCCCGACCAAGTAGCTGCTCGGCAAAGTTGTAAAGCCGAGACCCCTCGGGCAGCCGCCCAAGATGAGCCCACCTTCCGTGTGGAATGGGCTTTTACAGATTTAGGCTGCGGTAAGCCCACCGCAGAATGCGCCAGCTGAATAGTGCTACAAATCCAGCGCGCAATAGACTGCTTAGAAGCAGGAGCACCCAGCTTGGTGGGTGCATACAGGATAAACAGCGAGTCAGTCTTTCTGACTCCAGCCGTCCTGGAAATATAAATTTTAAGGGCCCTGACTACGTCCAGCAACTTGGAATCCTCCAAGTCCCCAGTAGCCGCAGGCACCACAATAGGTTGGTTCAAGTGAAAAGCTGAGACCACCTTTGGGAGAAACTGAGGACGAGTCCTCAATTCTGCCCTATCCATATGGAAAATCAGATAAGGGCTTTTACAAGACAAAGCCGCCAATTCTGAAACCCTCCTGGCCGACGCCAGGGCCAACAGCATGACCACTTTCCACGTGAGATATTTTAAATCCACAGTCTTAAGTGGTTCGAACCAATGTGATTTCAGGAATGCCAAAACCACATTGAGATCCCAAGGTGCCACTGGGGGCACAAAAGGAGGCTGAATATGCAGTACTCCTTTGACAAAAGTCTGAACTTCAGGCAGTGAAGCCAGTTCTTTTTGGAAGAAAATCGACAGAGCCGAAATCTGGACCTTTATGGACCCCAATTTGAGGCCCAACGTCACCCCTGCTTGCAGGAAGTGCAGAAATCGACCCAGTTGAAATTCCTCCGTCGGGGCCTTCATGGCCTCACACCAAGCAACATATTTTCGCCAAATGCGGTGATAATGTCTTGCGGTGACATCCTTCCTGGCTTTGATCAGGGTAGGGATGACTTCCTCCGGAATACCCTTTTCCTTCAGGATCCGGTGTTCAACCGCCATGCCGTCAAACGCAGCCGCGGTAAGTCTTGGAACAGACAGGGTCCCTGCTGCAGCAGGTCTTGTCTGAGCGGCAGAGGCCAAGGGTCCTCTGTAAGCATCTCTTGAAGTTCCGGGTACCAAGCTCATCTTGGCCAATCCGGAACCACGAGTATGGTTTTCACTCCTCACCTTCTTATTATTCTCAGTACCTTGGGTATGAGAGGTAGAGGAGGAAACACATAAACCGACTGATACACCCATGGTGTCACTAGAGCGTCCACCGCTATCGCCTGAGGGTCTCTTGACCGGGCGCAATATCTTGTCAACTTCTTGTTGAGGCGGGACGCCATCATGTCTATCTGTGGTTTTTCCCACCGGTTGACTAGCATTTGGAAGACTTCTGGATGAAGTCCCCATTCTCCCGGGTGGAGGTCGTGCCTGCTGAGAAAGTCTGCTTCCCAGTTGTCCACTCCCGGAATGAACACTGCCGTTAGTGCTAACACATGATTCTCTGCCCATCTGAGAATCCTTGTGGCTTCTGCCATCGCCATCCTGCTTCTCGTGCCGCCCTGTCTGTTTACATGGGCGACCGCCGTGATGTTGTCTGACTGGATCAGTACCGGCTGGTTTTGAAGCAGGGGTCTTGCCTGGCTTAGGGCATTGTAAATGGCCCTTAGCTCCAGGATATTTATGTGAAGAGAAATCTCCTGATCTGACCACAGTCCTTGGAAATCTCTTCCCTTTGTGACTGCCCCCCAGCCCCGAAGGCTGGCATCCGTGGTCACCAGGACCCAGTCCTGTATTCCGAATCTGCGGCCCTCTAGTAGATGAGCCCTCTGCAGCCACCACAGCAGCAACACCCTGGTTCTGGCCGATAGGGTTATCCGCTGTTGCATCTGGAGATGGGACCCGGACCATTTGTCCAACAGGTCCCACTGGAACGTCCTTGCGTGGAACCTTCCGAATGGAATTGCTTCGTACGAAGCTACCATTTTTCCCAGGACTCGTGTGCATTGATGTACCGACACTTTTCCTGGTTTTAGGATGTCTCTGACCAGAGATGACAATTCCTCGGCTTTTTCCAGTGGAAGAAACACTTTTTTTCTGGTCTGTGTCCAGAATCATTCCCAAGAACAGAAGACGTGTCGTCGGGACCAGCTGTGACTTTGGAATGTTTAGAATCCAGCCGTGCTGTTGTAGCACTTCCTGAGAAAGTGCCAACCCCACTATCAACTGTTCTTTGGACCTCGCCTTTATCAGGAGATCGTCCAAGTACGGGATAATTAAAACTCCCTTCTTGCGAAGGAGTATCATCATTTCGGCCATTACCTTGGTAAAGACCCTCGGTGCCGTGGATAACCCAAACGGCAGCGTCTGGAACTGATAGTGACAGTCCTGTACCACAAATCTGAGGTACTCCTGGTGCGGAGGGTAAATGGGGACATGCAGGTACGCATCCTTGATGTCCAGGGATACCATGTAATCCCCCTCCTCCAGGCTCGCAATAACCGCCCTGAGCGATTCCATCTTGAACTTGAACCTTTTTAAATAAGTGTTCAAGGCTTTTAAATTTAAGATGGGTCTCACCGAACCGTCCGGTTTCGGTACCACAAACATTGTGGAGTAGTAGTCCTTTCCTTGCTTAAGGAGGGGTACCTTGACAATCACTTTCTGTGAATACAGTTTTTGAATAGCCACCAACACTGCCTCCCTGGCAGAGGGAGTTGCCGGCAAGGCAGATTTTAGGAAACGGCGGGGGGAGACGTCTCGAATTCCAGCCTGTACCCCTGAGATACCACTTGAAGGACCCAGGGATCCACTTGTGAGAGAGCCCACTGTGTGCTGAAAAACCTGAGACGTGCTCCCACCGTTCCCGATTCCGCCTGAACAGCCCCAGCGTCATGCTGTGGACTTACCGGACGCAGGGGAGGACTTCTGCTCCAGGGAACTAGCTGTGTGCTGCAGCTTATTCCCCCTTCCTCTGCCCCTCGGCAGAAAGGATGAGCCTCTAGCCCGCTTATTTTTCTGGGGCCGAAAGGACTGTACCTGATAATACGGTGCTTTCTTTTGCTGTGGGGTAGCCTGTGGCAAAAAAGTCGATTTCCCAGCAGTAGCTGTGGAAACGAGGTCTGAAAGACCTTCCCCAAAAAGTTCCACCCCTTTATAGGGTAAAACTTCCATGTGCCGCTTGGAGTCGGCATCACCTGACCATTGCCTAGTCCATAACCCCCGTCTGGCGGCAATGGACATAGCGCTTATTTTTGATGCCAGCCGGCAAATATCCCTCTGTGCATCACGCATGTATAAGACCGCGTCTTTTATATGGTCAATCGTTAGCAAAATATTGTCCCTATCCATGGTATCAATGTTTTCCGACAGGGAGTCTGACCACGCAGCAGCAGCACTGCACATCCAAGCTGATGCAATAGCGGGTCTCAATATAATGCCAGTGTGTGTGTATATAGATTTTAGGGTACTTTCCTGCTTTCTATCAGCAGGTTCTTTTAGGGCGGCCGTATCCGGAGACGGTAGTGCCACCTTCTTTGATAAGCGTGTCAGCGCTTTATCTACCCTAGGGGGTGTTTCCCAGCGTGACCTATCCTCTGGCGGGAAAGGGTACGCAGCCATTAACCGTTTAGAAATGATCAATTTCTTATCTGGGGAAGTCCACGCTTCCTCACACACCTCATTTAATTCGTCAGATGCAGGAAAAACTACTGGTAGTTTTTTCTCACCAAACATAATACCCTTTTTTGTGGTACCTGGGGTATCATCAGAAATGTGTAATACATTTTTCATAGCCTCAATCATATAACGGGTGGATCTATTGGAGGGTACACTCGTCTCATCATCGTCGACACTGGAGTCGGTATCCGTGTCGACATCTGTATCTGTCATCTGAGGTAGCGGGCGTTTTATAGCCCCTGATGACATTTGAGACGCTTGGACAGGCACAAGCTGAGTAGCCGGCTGTCCTATGTCGTCAAACCTTTTATGTAAGGAGCTGACACTGTCACGTAATTCCTTCCATAAGTCCATCCACACTGGTGTCGACCCCGCAGGGGGTGACATCACATTCACAGGCATTTGCTCCGCCTCCACATCATTATCCTCATCATACATGTCGACACAGCAGTACCGACACACAGCAGACACACAGGAAATGCTCTTACAGAGGACAGGACCCCACAAAGCCCTTTGGGGAGACAGAGGGAGAGTATGCCAGCACACACCAGGGCGCTATATAACACAGGGATATCACTATACAGAGTGTTTTCCCCTATAGCTGCCTATAATATATATATATACTGCGCCTAAATTGTGCCCCCCCTCTTTTTTTTACCCTTTCTGTAGTGCAGGATTGCAGGGGAGAGCCAGGGAGCTTCCTTCCAGCGAAGCTGAGAGGGAATAATGGCGCCAGTGTGCTGAGGGAGTTGGCTCCGCCCCTTTTTCGGCGGGCTTTCTCCCGCTATTTTATCGTTTCTGGCAGGGGTTAATATACACCTATATAGCCTCTGGGGCTATATATGGTGTTCGTTTTGCCAGCCAAGGTGTTACTATTGCTGCTCAGGGCGCCCCCCCCCAGCGCCCTGCACCCATCAGTGACCGCAGTGTGTGGTGTGCATGAGGAGCAATGGCGCACAGCTGCAGTGCTGTGCGCTACCTTGGAGAAGACAGAAGTCTTCAGCCGCAGATTTTCCGGACCACCTTCTTGTTTCTGGCTCTGTAAGGGGGACGGCGGCGCGGCTCCGGGAACGGACGACGAGGTCGGGTCCTGTGTTCGATCCCTCTGGAGCTAATGGTGTCCAGTAGCCTAAGAAGCCCAAGCTACCACCACTTAGGTAGGTTCGCTTCTTCTCCCCTTAGTCCCTCGTTGCAGTGAGCCTGTTGCCAGCAGGTCTCACTGAAAATAAAAAACCTAAACTATACTTTCTTCTAGGAGCTCAGGAGAGCCCCTAGTGTGCATCCAGCTCAGCCGGGCACAGAAATCTAACTGAGGCTTGGAGGAGGGTCATAGGGGGAGGAGCCAGTGCACACCAGATAGTCCGAAATCTTTCTTTAGATGTGCCCAGTCTCCTGCGGAGCCGTCTATTCCCCATGGTCCTTACGGAGTCCCCAGCATCCACTAGGACGTCAGAGAAATAATAATTTACTCACCGGTAATTCTATTTCTCGTAGTCCGTAGTGGATGCTGGGAACTCCGTAAGGACCATGGGGAATAGACGGGCTCCGCAGGAGACTGGGCACTCTAAGAAAGAATTAGGACTACTGGTGTGCACTGGCTCCTCCCTCTATGCCCCTCCTCCAGACCTCAGTTAGGGAAACTGTGCCCGGAAGAGCTGACACAACAAGGAAAGGATTTGGAATCCCGGGTAAGACTCATACCAGCCACACCAATCACACCGTACAACTCGTGATACTATACCCAGTTAACAGTATGAATAACAACTGAGCCTCACTAACAGATGGCTCATAACAACAACCCTTTAGTTAGGCAATAACTATATACAAGTATTTCAGACAATCCGCACTTGGGATGGGCGCCCAGCATCCACTACGGACTACGAGAAATAGAATTACCGGTGAGTAAATTCTTATTTTCTCTGACGTCCTAGTGGATGCTAGGAACTCCGTAAGGACCATGGGGATTATACCAAAGCTCCCAAACAGGCGGGAGAGTGCGGATGACTCTGCAGCACCGAATGAGCAAACTCAAGGTCCTCCTCGGCCAGGGTATCAAACTTGTAGAATTTTGCAAACGTGTTTGATCCCGACCAGGTAGCAGCTCGGCAAAGTTGTAAAGCCGAGACCCCTCGGGCAGCCGCCCAAGAAGAGCCCACCTTCCTCGTGGAATGGGCTTTTACTGATTTAGGATGCGGCAGTCCAGCCGCAGAATGTGCAAGTTGAATCGTGGAGCAGATCCAGCGAGCAATAGTCTGCTTAGAAGCAGGAGCACCCAGCTTGTTGGGTGCATGCAGGATAAACAGCGAGTCAGTCTTTCTGACTCTAGCCGTCCTGGAAACATAGATTTTCAGGGCCCGGACTACGTCCAGCAACTTGGAAGCCTCCAAGTCCCGAGTAGCCGCAGGCACCACAATAGGTTGGTTCAAATGAAACGCTGATACCACCTTAGGGAGAAATTGGGGACGAGTCCTCAATTCTGCCCTGTCCATATGGAAGATCAGATAGGGGCTTTTACAGGACAAAGCCGCCAATTCTGATACCCGCCTAGCCGAAGCCAAGGCCAAAAGCATGACCACTTTCCACGTGAGATATTTTAATTCCACGGTCTGAAGTGGCTCAAACCAATGTGATTTTAGGAAATCCAACACAACGTTGAGATCCCAAGGTGCCACTGGGGGCACAAAAGGGGGCTGAATATGCAGCACTCCCTTAACAAACGTCTGAACTTCAGGCAGTGAAGCCAGTTCTTTTTGAAAGAAAATAGACAGGGCCGAAATCTGGACTTTAATGGATCCCAATTTTAGGCCCATAGTCACTCCTGATTGTAGGAAGTGCAGAAATCGACCCAGCTGAAATTCTTCAGTGGGGGCCTTCATAGCCTCACACCAAGCAACATATTTTCGCCATATGCGGTGATAATGTTTTGCTGTCACATCCTTCCTAGTTTTTATCAGCGTAGGAATGACTTCAACCGGAATGCCCTTTTCCATCAGGATCCAGCGTTCAACCTCCATGCCGTCAAATGCAGCCGCGGTAAGTCTTAGAACAGACAGGGCCCCTGCTGTAGCTGGTCCTGTCTGAGAGGCAGAGGCCAAGGGTCCTCTGAGATAATTTCTTGTAGTTCCGGGTACCAAGTCCTTCTTGGCCAATCCGGAACGATGAGTATAGTTCTTACTCCTCTCTTTTTTATTATCCTCAGCACCTTTGGTATGAGAGGAAGAGGAGGGAACACATAAACCGACTGGTACACCCACGGTGTCACTAGAGCGTCCACAGCTATCGCCTGAGGGTCCCTTGACCTGGCGCAATATCTTTTTAGCTTTTTGTTGAGGCGGGACGCCATCATGTCCACCTGTGGCTTTTCCCAACGATTTACCATCAGCTGGAAGACTTCTGGATGAAGTCCTCACTCTCCCGGGTGGAGGTCGTGCCTGCTGAGGAAGTCTGCTTCCCAGTTGTCCACTCCCGGAATGAACACTGCTGACAGTGCTATCACGTGATTTTCCGCCCATCGGAGAATCCTTGTGGCTTCTGCCATCGCCATCCTGCTTCTTGTGCCGCCCTGTCGGTTTACATGGGCGACCGCCGTGATGTTGTCTGACTGAATCAGCACCGGCTGGTTTTGAAGCAGGGGTCTTGCCTGACTTAGGGCATTGTAAATGGCCCTTAGTTCCAGAATATTTATGTGTAGGGAAGCCTCCTGACTCGACCATTGTCCTTGGAAGTTTCTTCCCTGAGTGACTGCCCCCCAACCTCATAGGCTTGCATCCGTGGTCACCAGGACCCAGTCCTGTATGCCGAATCTGCGGCCCTCGAGAAGATGAGCACTCTGCAGCCACCACAGCAGAGACACCCTGGCCCTCGGGGACAGGGTGATCAGCCGATGCATCTGAAGATGCGATCCGGACCACTTGTCTAACAG
Source organism: Pseudophryne corroboree (assembly GCF_028390025.1). Taxonomy (NCBI): domain Eukaryota; kingdom Metazoa; phylum Chordata; class Amphibia; order Anura; family Myobatrachidae; genus Pseudophryne; species Pseudophryne corroboree. Next base: position 87,446,283 of record NC_086448.1, read on the forward strand.
ATCCCACTGAAAGATCCTTGCATGGAACCTGCCGAATGGAATTGCCCCGTTTGAAGCTACCATCTTTCCCAGGACTCGCGTGCAGTGATGCACCGACACCTGTTTTGGTTTCAGGAGGTCTCTGACCAGAGATGACAACTCCTTGGCCTTCTCCTCTGGGAGAAACACCTTCTTCTGTTCTGTGTCCAGAATCATACCCAGGAACAGCAGACGCGTCGTAGGAACCAGCTGCGACTTTGCAATATTCAGAATCCAGCCGTGCTGTTGTAGCACTTCCTGAGATAGTGCTACTCCGACCAACAACTGCTCCCTGGACCTCACCTTTATAAGGAGATCGTCCAAGTACGGGATAATTATAACGCCCTTCTTTCGAAGGAGTATCATCATTTCGGCCATTACTTTGGTAAATACCCTCGGTGCCGTGGACAGACCAAACGGCAACGTCTGGAATTGGTAATGGCAGTCCTGTACCACAAAACGGAGGTACACCTGGTGAGTTGGGTAAATGGGGACATGCAGGTAAGCATCCTTGATGTCCAGTGATACCATGTAATCCCCCTCTTCCAGGCTTGCAATAACCGCCCTGAGCGATTCCATTTTGAACTTGAACTTCCTTATATAAGTGTTCAAGGATTTCAAATTTAGAATGGGTCTCACCGAACCATCTGGTTTCGGTACCACAAACATTGTGGAATAGTAACCCCGTCCCTGTTGAAGGAGGGGAACTTTTATTATCACCTGCTGGAGGTACAGCTTGTGAATTGCCGCCAGCACTACCTCCCTGTCCTGGGGAGTAGTGGGCAAGGCTGATTTGAGGTAACGGCGAGGGGGAGACGTCTCGAATTCCAGCTTGTATACCTGAGATACCACTTGAAGAACCCAGGGATCCACCTGTGAGCGAACCCACCGGTCGCTGAAGTTCCGGAGACGGGCCCCCACCGCACCTGGCTCCACCAGTGGAGCCCCAGCGTCATGCGGTGGATTTAGTGGAAGCAGGGGAGGATTTTTGTTCTTGGGAACTGGCTGTATGGTGCAGCTTTTTCCCTCTACCCCTGCCTCTGGGCAGAAAGGACGCGCCTTTAACCCGCTTGCCTTTCTGGGGCCGAAAGGACTGTACCTGATAGTACGGTGCTTTTTTAGGCTGTGAGGGAACCTGAGGTAAAATTGTCGACTTCCCAGCTGTTGCTGTGGAAACGAGGTCCGAGAGACCATCCCCAAACAATTCCTCACCCTTGTAAGGCAAAACCTCCATGTGCCTTTTAGAATCCGCATCACCTGTCCACTGCCGAGTCCATAATACTCTCCTGGCAGAAATGGACATTGCATTTATTCTAGATGCCAGCCGGCAAATATCCCTCTGTGCATCTCTCATATACAAGACTACGTCTTTAATATGCTCTATGGTTAGCAATATAGTGTCCCTGTCAAGGGAATCAATGTTATCAGACAGGGAATCAGACCACGCTGCTGCAGCACTGCACATCCATGCTGAAGCAATAGCAGGTCTCAGTATAGTACCTGAGTGTGTATACACAGACTTCAGGATAGCCTCCTGCTTTCTATCTGCAGGCTCCTTTAAGGCGGCCGTATCCTGAGACGGCAGTGCCACCTTTTTTGACAAGCGTGTGAGCGCTTTATCCACCCTCGGGGATGTCTCCCAACGTAACCTGTCCTCTGGCGGGAAAGGGTACGCCATTAGTAACTTTTTAGAAATCACTAGTTTCTTATCGGGGGAAGCCCACGCTTCTTCACACACTTCATTTAACTCATCTGATGGGGGAAAAACCACTGGTTGCTTTTTCTCCCCAAACATAATACCCTTTTTAGTGGTACCTGGGTTAATGTCAGAAATGTGCAACACATTTTTCATTGCCGTAATCATGCAACGGATGGCCCTAGTGGAATGTACATTAGTCTCGTCATTGTCGACACTGGAGTCAGACTCCGTGTCGACATCTGTGTCTGCCATCTGAGGTAGCGGGCGTTTTTGAGCCCCTGATGGCCTTTGAGACGCCTGGGCAGGCACTGGCTGAGAAGCCGGCTGTCCCACAGCTGTTATGTCATCGAACCTTTTATGTAAGGAGTTGACACTGTCGTGTAAAACCTTCCACATATCCATCCACTCTGGTGTCGACCCCGCAGGGGGTGACATCACATTTATCGGCACCTGCTCCGCCTCCACATAAGCCTCCTCATCAAACATGTCGACACAGCCGTACCGACACACCGCACAACACAGGGAATGCTCTGACTGAGGACAGGACCCCACCAAGTCCCTTGGGGAGACAGAGAGTATGCCAGCACACACCACAGCGCTATATAAACAGGGATTTACACTATTACAGAAAGTGATTTTCCCTATAGCAGCTATACAATACAGTTTTGCGCCTAAATTTAGTGCCCCCCCTCTCTTTTTTACCCTTTGAGCCTGGAAACTGCAGGGGAGAGCCTGGGGAGCTGTCTTCCAGCGGAGCTGTTAAGAGGAAATGGCGCCAGTGTGCTGAGGGAGATAGCCCCGCCCCTTTTTCGGCGGGCTTCTCCCGCTTTTTTATTAATATTATGGCAGGGGATTTTTACACATATATAGTTTATTAGACTATATTATGTGTTGTTTTGCCAATTTAAGGTACTCTAATTGCAGCCCAGGGCGCCCCCCCCCAGCGCCCTGCACCCATCAGTGACCGGAGTATGTGGTGTGCATAGGGAGCAATGGCGCACAGCTGCAGTGCTGTGTGCTACCTTAATGAAGACCGGAGTCTTCAGCCGCAGATTTCCAGGACGTTCTTCTTGCTTCTGGCTCTGCAAGGGGGACGGCGGCGCGGCTCCGGGACCGGACGACCGAGGCTGGGCCTGTGTTCGATCCCTCTGGAGCTAATGGTGTCCAGTAGCCTAGAAGCCCAAGCTAGCTGCAAGCAGGTAGGTTCGCTTCTCTCCCCTAAGTCCCTCGTAGCAGTGAGTCTGTTGCCAGCAGATCTCACTGAAAATAAAAAACCTAATAAATACTTTCTTTTCAAGAAGCTCAGGAGAGCCCCTAGTGTGCAACCAGCTCGAGCCGGGCACAGATTCTAACTGAGGTCTGGAGGAGGGGCATAGAGGGAGGAGCCAGTGCACACCAGTAGTCCTAATTCTTTCTTAGAGTGCCCAGTCTCCTGCGGAGCCCGTCTATTCCCCATGGTCCTTACGGAGTTCTCAGCATCCACTAGGACGTCAGAGAAATATATTTCCCCATCCTTACACAGTTTATTACTAAATAGTATCACTGTGATCAATGTCTGTCCCGGCAATGATCCCAGCTCATGGAGAGCTCCCACCCATGTATAAATAAACCAGAACTGGGATCTATATAGTCTGTGCATACCAATAATTCCCGACAGGAGACAAAGGATGAAAAAGGAATTTTACGGAATCCGTCCTAACATACTTTTATTCTGAAGTTTTGGAGGATTATTTCTTGTAATAAACTACACAGGCAAATGTAAAATGCAGGACAAATAAGTTCTGTATAAACAGCCCAGACAATTGCAATTTTTGTCTTAAAATATTTTTATTTTTATATTTTTTTTGTTATTATAACAGGAAGTCATTTTATCTACGATGCCCACTCCTGAGAAAGCAGCACTGAGGTTGCATCTATACAGATTAAAATACATTCAGTCAGAAAGTCATCTACGGCCGCTTCTGGGTTATATCCTAGTCCAGGACTGACCAACCTGTGGCTGTCCAGCTGGTGTAAAACTTCACATCCCAGCATGCCCTGCCACAGTTTTAGCATTTCCTAATAGGGCATACTGGGACTTGTAGTTTCACAACAGCTGGAGAGCCACAGGTTGTCCAGGCCTGTTATAGTCCTGTAGGCCATAGTGAGGGAAATCACAATAAAGATTAAGACTGGATGTTTATGCATCTTCCTTGAAGTACATAGGACATCTTGTGGTTGTAGAACACTGTTATATCATGCATTTAATATAAGTAGTAATAGTAAAACATTCAGACGTGAGTAGACAATTTTTAGACGCTAAAATGATATGCGTGTATAATTAGCAATTAGACACTTCACTTATTAGCTTATACAAAGGGAATGTTTTATCATCAATAAGTCTCTGTAATAGTTGTTATTAAAATACGCTTTACGCCCACATGTATTTAAGGCAGCCATTTTGTGCTCTGAACCAATATACACTAAAATGCAGACCATCAATTCACTAGGGAACAGTGACAGAAAGTACCTCAGTGATGTCTCTGCTACAGAGTGAATTCATGGGCTACAGTCTCATGAATGTTTATCAGTGACCGAAACATCTATGTAAGCACTGGTAGTGGTTATTATTTCAGGCCACAAAATGGCTGCCTCTACTCTGTATTTCTGAAGTACTCTGAATAAACAAAAAATAAATCATCTCAATGAGTCTAATATAATACTAAGAATTCAAATACTGTCCAGGATATAAACTCATTTTGATAGGACAAAGCAATCAGTGTGCTAAAATGTAAAATTAAAATGTCCAACAAACAGAATAAGCGGACTCATTATCATTAGACTTTGCAGTGCGTTATTAGTTTTGGACACATTTACTTTGTATGTTGCACATTACTGCACTCCACCGATCTACAAGGATCATATTGACATTTACAGGTGCTCAAATCTTTCAAGTTCAGTAGTAATTAAAAACATTTTGCATTTTACTATAGTTTTTTAAAGTCTTATGACTTTCTTTGCTCTCAGAGCCTCTGATAATATGACAGGCATTTCCATTCTGTTGAAATTGCATTGCTATTGCATTGTGTAGACTGCATTGTTTTTCTGTACAGATTGTTGCATTTGGTTTGCATTGTTGCTTCGTGCTACGGACACAGCTAACCACATTGTGAGGTGATGGGGTGTATATGTAGTCTTTCACTGACTGAACCTTCTAGAAAACTAGATCACTTCACAGAATATATGTAATGCATTTTTTTTAAACACATGCTCCTGTGCACTACTAAGGGGTATATTCAATAAGAGTCAGATCCATTCCGACATGCATTTGTCGGAATGGATCAGACAACCCCTATTCAATAGAGTGGCCAAATCCGACTGTCGGATTTGAGCCTAATCCGACTGTTGGATTTGGCCGGTGTCTGTGCGGCTGTCAGCAGCTCCCCGTGTGTGAGAACACAGGGAGCTGCTGGTGCCGCACATCATGGCCACCCAGTGCTGCATTGCAGGGAGAGAAGTGACTGGCCGGGGTACCTCTCATCCCCGAACCCTGTAGCCGCCGCACTACTCCCCATAGCTTGCCGCACTGCTCCCCGTCTCCTCACCTCAATCCGACTTTTTTTTTTTTTTGAAGTCGGATTGAGATGGTCGGAATGGTGGGCAAAACCTGTTGGATTTGGTCCCGTTCCCGTCAGTAGCACGTGGATCGGTGGTTATTCCGCCGATCCACATGTTTTCCGACAAGTCAGGAATTCCTGACTTGTCAGAAAAAAAACTACACTTTCTGAATAGGTCGGAACCCCTTACGACCGAAAAATGTCAGAAGCTGCCGTCTTTCTGACAAGACGGCAGCTTCCGACAGCTATTGAATGCACCCATAATCCGGTACATGCAGTAAAAAAAAAGAAAGAAAGGAAATTAACCTGTGTAACAGAAATAAAGATGAGGATAACACCATCTATAAACATGTCTATTTTCCCATGTAAGCATAAAAACATCTTACTTTAAGGCATACACAGTGCCAAAACACAGACACTGACATCCTAAATAAGGACTTTCAGTACAATATGGTGTCAAAAAAATCATGTAGTTGTTCCATTAAGTGCATTTTCACATGTCTCTGCTTTTCATCTATTTTGTCGTTTTTACCAATGAAAATGCTTGCTTTACTTTGGGTATAGAACAGCTCCACTTCATTGGCTGACCCAGCCACCAACTTAGCTATGGACGAATACAGCTGCTAATGACAGCAAAAGCTGCAGTGCTATATGCAAGCACTAAAGCAGATCCACACAATAAGTGGGTGGCGACAGGCTACTTGACAGGCGAAAGGGACGCGGACAGCACCTGAATTGAAGCTTGGACTGCAACTTCAGGGCTGGACATTTTATGTTGAGACTGCTTTAATCAAATTATATATATATATATATATATATATATATATATATATATATATATATATATAATGTGTGTGTATGTGTGTGTATGTGTGTGTATGTGTATGTATGTATGTATATATATATAAATATATATATATATATATATATATAAATAAATAAAATTGTGTTTGACGACCGGCACTCCTCCCTCACGTACAGTGCTGCTCTGGTGCCCTGTGAATTCATTTTAAATAGAAGCGCAATGAAACACAGCAGTGGCACTCGGAGACTGTAAAAATCTAAAAGTACATTTCACGAGTAAAATCGCCAACGTTTCGGGGCTACATGTTCCCTTTGTCAAGGTGAATAACAGTTATTCACCTTGACAAAGGGAACATGTAGCCCCGAAACGTTGGAGATTTTACACATGAAATATACTTTTGGATTTTTACAGTCTCCGAGTGCCACTGCTTTGTTACATTGCGTGTATATATATATATATATATATATATATATACACACACACAAACATACAAACAAACAATAGGCTAGAACCCACAGCACTCATACATCTGCGGTGCCAGTGGTATTTGTGACCACACCATTTAAATAAAAAAATCATACAAATTCAGCACTCACCTAATACTAACAGTTCAAACTGTATTTCATCTGAATTCAGGGAATGTTCGTTCCAAAATATTGCAATAGTTTGTTAAGCTGACCAGCCGCTTCACGGCCATTCCCATTTGGTCAGTCCCTACACTGACTCTCAAAAATCTGAGCATTGCTCTCAGGCATCTTTTGAATTTTAAATAAACTCTTTAAAAGAGTGAGACAGGGCCTAAACCCATGATAGAAGCATACTGTGTATTTAAAATCCAAAAGATGCCTTAGAGCAATGCTCAGATTTTTGAGAGTCAGTGTAGGGACTGACCAAATGGGAATGGCCGTGAAGCGGCTGGTCAGCTTAACAAACTATTGCAATATTTTGGAACTAACATTCCCTGAATTCAGATGAATTACAGTCTGAAGTGTTAACACCGTTACAGTGAGGCTGGCTCTGTCCGTGGAATGTAGCAGGCTTAGACATACAAATATTGCTTTGGAAGAATTGTAAACGCTGTGCTAAAATCCTTGTTCACATGTGTAATTTCGTCATTGCCAATTACAGGCGAGCACTGTGCATCAGATGGAGCATCTCTGTAAAGTTCTGGAACACCGTCCGGCAGAGTTGTTCCGCGTCAGTCTCAGGGCAGGACTTCCAAGCAGTGCAGGCTGCTACAAACCTAAACACACAATGACCAAACCAAAAGTCACCACCCTATCAAGTCACATATACAAGAGTCCATATAGTCATTACAATACGCTGGGATTTTATAAAAATTTACCCAATACCCATGCAGCAGCCATTTTGTTATTGCCCATCTATCCCTCTTACCTCAGTGAAATCACAAGTTCCTAGAGGAATAACAGGTTCCAGTGTTAAAAAAATAGGATTTTAATTACCTGAAACGGTAAATCCTTTTCTCGTAGTCCGTAGAGGATGCTGGGGTCCATATTAGTACCATGGGGTATTGACGGGTCCACCAGGAGCACTTTAAGAGTTTAATAGTGTGGGCTAGTTCCTCCCTCTATGCCCCTCCTACCAAACTCAGTCTAGAAACTGTGCCAGAGGAGACGACATACTTTAAGAGAAGGAATTACACAGACAGTGGCGAGATTCATACCAGCTCACACAAACATGAAAATCCGGCCAACATGCCGGAACAACTCAGCAACAGCTGAAACAGTAAATAACACAGAACTTACCTAGGAACCAGGTAACACTGAACCATAACCAATGCAGGAAAACGAAGCGCTGGGCGGGTGCCCAGCATCCTCTACGGACTACGAGAAAAGGATTTACCGTTTCAGGTAATTAAAATCCTATTTTCTCCTACGTCCTAGAGGATGCTGGGGTCCATATTAGGACCATGGGAATGTACCAAAGCTCCCAGTACGGGAGGAAGAGCGCGGAGGCTCCTGCAACACTGCTTGACCAAACTGGAGGTCAGCAGAGGCCAAGGTATCGAACTTGTAAAACTTAGCAAACGTGTTCGACCCAGACCAAGTAGCTGCTCGGCAGAGTTGTATCGCCGAGACACCCCGGAAGAGCCCACCTTACGAGTAGAGTGGATCTTTACGGATTTCGGACACGGCAATCCTGCCGTGGAATAAGCATGCTGGATTGTGAACCTGATCCAGCGTGAAATCGTCTGCTTAGAAGCAGGACATCCAATTTTCTTTGGATCATAGAGGACAAACAAGGAGTCACTTTTCCTGTGACGAGCCGTCCTCTTCACGTAAATCTTCAAAGTCCTCACTACATCCAAAGCCTTTGAAGTAATTGAGGAGTCAGTAGCCACTGGCACCACAATTGGTTGGTTGATGTGGAAAGCCAACACAACCTTAGGTAGGAACTGTGGATGAGTCCTAGGTTCCGCCCTGTCCTCATGGAAGATCAGATAGGGGCTTTTACAAGATAAAGCCCCCAATTCCGACACGCGTCGTGCAGAAGCCAAGGCCAACAAGGTGACCGCCTTCCACGTGAGAAACTTGAGATCAGCCTCCTGTAGAGCCTCAAACCAAGCAGATTGTAGGAACTGCAGCACCACATCAAGATCCCATGGAGCCGTAGGTGCCACAAAGGGAGGCTGGATGTGCAGAACCCCTTTCAAAAAGGTCTGAACCTCAGGAAGACCAGCCAATTGTTTTTGGAAGAAGATGGACAAAGCAGAGATCTGGACCTTGATGGAGCCCAGTCTTAGTCCCATATCCACCCCTGCTTGCAGGAAAAAGGAGAAAACGTCCCAGTTGAAATTCCACCGCCGGGAACTTCTTGGCCTCACACCAAGAGACATATCTCTTCCAAATGCGATGGTAATGCTTAGACGTTACCCCCTTCCTGGCCTGTATCAGGGTAGGAATAACCTCACTCGGGATACCCTTCCGAGCTAAGATCTGGCGTTCAACCGCCATGCCGTCAAACGAAGCCACGGTAAGTCTTGATAAGCAAATGGCCCCTGCAGAGGCAAAGGCCGCGGATCTTCCAGTAGAAGATCCAGCAGATCCGCGTACCAAGCCCTCCTTGGCCAGTCCGGAGCAAAGAGGATTGCCAGAACCTTTGCTCTTCTCACGAGTTGAAGAACCTTTGGTATCAGAGGAAGTGGAGGGAACACATACATTGATTTGAACACCCAAGGTGTTACCAGTGCGTCCGCCACCGCCTGTGGGTCACTTGACCTGGAACAGTACCTCCGTAGCTTCTTGTTGAGGCGGGAGGCCATCATGTCTATGTGAGGAACCCCCCACCAACCGGTTACCTCCTCGAACACCTCTGGATGGAGGCCCCACTCCCCTGGATGGAGATCGTGTCTGCTGAGGAAGTCTGCTTCCCAGTAGTCTACGCCCGGAATGAAAATTGCCAACATCGTCACCGCGTGCCTTTTTGCCCAGACGAGGATCTTTGGACACCTCTGCCATGGCAGCTCTGCCCTTCGTTCCGCCTTGTCGGTTTATGTAGGCTACTCTGGTCACATTGTCCGACTGCACCTGAACAGCCCGATCCTGTAGAAGAAGGTGTGCTGCTTGCAGAAGGGAGTTGTACACGGCCCTGAGTTCCAGGATGTTTATTGGGAGAAGTGACTCTTGATCCGACCATCGTCCTTGAAAGGTTTCCCCCAGTGCGACCGCTCCCCAACCTCTTAGACTTGCATCTGTGGTCAGAAGGATCCAGTCTTGAATTTCAAACCTTCGCCCTTCCAGAAGGTGTGGAAGTTGCAGCCACCAGAGGAGTGAAATCCTGGCTTGTGGAGACAGGCGTATCCTCTTGTGCATGTGTTGGTTGAGAGCCCGACTACTGGTCCAAGAGGTCCAGTTGAAAAAGGTCGAGCCTGAAACCTGCCGTACTGCAGAGCCTCGTAGGCAGCAACCATCTTCCCCAGAAGGCGTATGCATTGATGAACCGATACCCGGGTAGGCCGCAGGACATCCCGGACCATTGTTTGAATCACCAACGCTTTCTCTGCCGGGAGAAATACCCTCTTCACTTCCGTGTCGAGGATCATTCCCAGGAAAGATATCCGCCTTGTCGGCTCCAGATGAGACTTCGGAAGGTTCAGGATCCAACCGTGCTTCCTGAGCAGCTGTGTTGTGAGTGTGATGAACCGCAACAACCTCTCCCTGGATGACGCCTTGATCAGGAGATCGTCCAGATATGGAATTATGTTGACCCCCTATTTGCTGCGGAGAACCATCATCTCCGCTATCACCTTGGTGAAGATCCTTGGTGCTGTTGAGAGGCCAAACGGCAGCGCCTGGAACTGATAGTGATCGTCCATCAGCGCAAACCTGAGATAAGCTTGATGCGGTGCCCAAATGGTAAAGGTGGAGGTAGGCATCCTTGATGTCTAGGGACACCAGGAACTCCCCCTCCGACAGACCTGAAACGACAGCTCTCAGAGATTCCATCTTGAATTTGAACTCCTTGAGAAAAGGGTTCAAATACTTTAAATTTAGAATAGGCCGTACCGAACCATCCGGTTTCGGTGCCACAAAAAGGTTCGAATATTAACCCTTGTTCCGTTGCTGAAGAGGGACCTGAACAATGACCTCTGACACCACCAATTTCCTGATGGCCTCCAGAAGAATTGTCCTGTCCGCCAGCACCGCTGGTAAGCCTGACTTGAAGAAACGGTGAGGCAGGGGCTCTTGAAACTCCAGTCTGTACCCCCTGGACACTATATCCAGAACCCAGGGGTCCAGACCCAATGACACCCAGGCGTGGCTGAACTGTGGGAGTCTCGCCCCCAACTGACCTTCCTCCAGGCCTAGCTGTCCACCATCATGCGGAGGACTTAGGGGTATCAGAAGCGGGCCTCTGGGTCTGGGAACCTGCGGGAGCAGACTTCTTTCCTTTGGCACGACAACCTCTGAAGGTGTTCGAAGGCTTATTCTTCCTAGGCCGCGCGGCCCGAAAGGACTGTGACGTGTTAGATGAAAAGGGCTTTTTCGAAGCCGGTGCAGCTAAGGGGAGAAAAGGAGACTTACCCGCGGTAGCCGTGGCAACCCATGCATCCAGCGCCTCCCCAAATAGAGCCTGATCTTTGTACGGAAGGCCCTCCACACACTTCCTGGATTCCGTGTCCGCAGACCAGTTGCGCAGCCAGAGATCCCTTCGAGCCGAGACTGACATGGAGGAGATCCCCGCAGCCATGGAACCTAGGTCCTTCATGGAATCCACCAGGAACCCTGCAGAATCCTGATTATTACGTAAAAACAAATCAACGCCACCTTTGTCCAGCGTAGACGATTCCTCCTGCAGAGTGATCGACCACCTGGCAATAGCTTTAGTAATCCAAGCACAGGCTATAGTGGGCCGCAATATAGCCCCCGAAGCCGTGTAAATGGATTTCAGCGTAGCATCCACCTTTAACGCGGTAGATCCCGGGAACGGTAAAACTACCTGTTTGGACAGCCTGGATACAGAGGCGTCGACTATCGGCGGGACTGCCACCTCTTTCTATCTTCCTCTGGGAAGGGAAAAGCCACCAAGACTCTCTTGGGAATCTGGAATTTCTTTTCCGGAGTTTCCCATGCCTTTTCTAAGATAGCATTCAATCCTTGGATGCTGGGAAAGTGAGGGGGGGGCTTCTTATTATCTGTGAAGAAGGCCTCCTCCACCTGTTCCGGAGCTGTGTCTGAAATGTGTAAAACATCCCTAACAGCCTCAATCATCAACCTACCCCCCTGGCAAGTAATGCCGTCCCCCGCAACACCTCCCCATCACCGTCTGCAGTGTTAGAGTCGGTGTCCGTGTCATCCTGCATAATTGCAAGCGCACGCGTATTAGAAAGTACCGCAGGGGACCCCGAGGAGGCAGGATCAGACCATACCACCAAAGAGCAAAGAGGACTGGAGGACCTGAGTGGCATGCTCAGTCCTAGCCACCCTATCAGAAATCTGATAAATAGTCCCCCTCAGAGAGACTAACTATTCTGGCTCTCTAGCTGGGATCTGGGCTAAAACAGTGCAATCCTGATTACATGGAATGGAGTCTTCCTGGGAAGACAAATCCTCCGCAGCATATGAAACAGTGTCCCTAGACATGTTGCACCCCCCCCCCCCCCCCACAAACACACAGGGTATTTTGAGGACAGAGTTTTCCCCCCAAGAACGGCAGAGAAAAACAGAGATTGGAGCCAACCCACACACAGCGCTTTTCAGGTAAAGGGAGTCCCTTCCCAGCACTGTGTCCCTTAATAGGTGACACAGCCTTTAAGCAGCCTCCCCCCCCCTTTTACAGCCCCCTGGTACCGTACAGACTGCTGGAGAAAGCTCTGGAGGGACCTGGATCCAGTGAACCGTGGCTGCAGGCAGGAAAAATGGCGCTGAACGCTGCTGGGTCCGCTCTGAGGAGAAGCTCCGCCCCCTTCAGTGGCGCTGTCTTCCCGCTCACAAGATGATTATACTGGCCGGAGGAATATGCTGACCTGGGTTGGCAGACCCCGAGACGCTGAAGAAAACCAGTGCAGGGTCCAGAGCTGGCCCAGGGCGCCCCCTCCCAAGTGCCGCACCAAGGTACCGCTGAGCCTTCCGGGAGCGCGGGAACAACCGCGCTCCTGACCCGTAGCCGCCCTCTTCACACTGTCCCCTCGCTTGCAGGGGGGGGGGGGGGGGGGACAGTGACGGACTCGCCACACTTCAGCTTCTGAGGCGGTGGCGGCCTGCTGCCGGGGCGAGCGTTCCCCTGCGGCGGAGCACGATCAGACCCCTCTGGAGCCACCGTCCAGTCAGCGGGAGCAGTGGCTCAAGACCCCGTGGGGCGGACACTGCTCCCCCCCCCCCAGTCCCACGCTGCAGGGAGGCTGTCGCCAACAGCATCCCTGTAAAATAAAAAAACCTGAAAGAAAAAATTACTCTTTACCAGAAGAACTCTGTAGAGCTCCCCTAGCTGTGACCGCCTCCTCCGGGCACATTTTATAAACTGAGTATGGTAGGAGGGGCATAGAGGGAGGAGCCAGCCCACACTCTCAAACTCTTAAAGTGCCAATGGCTCCTGGTGGACCCGTCTATACCCCATGGTACTAATATGGACCCCAGCATCCTCTAGGACGTAAGAGAAATATTGGTCCATCACAAAATGGCTGCTGCCACTACATATAAACGCCTGGTAAGATTCACCTTTTTAATACCGTTCTCAGATCGCAAATGCCGGGTCACACCCCGGAATTGGAAACAGGTCCTTCCCGGGGGCGACCTGGCATTAGACCCTGAGAAATGGCTTCCCAACCCGACAATATGCCTGGTCGGTTGCCATCAGGGGTGGGGACCGCGGCAGCATCGGAGGTGGCGCTGGGAGATGAGATCATCTCCACCCCGCCTCTCCCTTTGCTGTAAACGGGTACCGAGTTGCATTGACCGGGTTGAATTACCGGGTCAGGCGACCTGGGAATTCGGGAGTGACCCCTTCCACACCGCAGCGACCCGCGTTGACCCGGCAATATACTGGGTCGATACCGGGTTATTTGTGCGGTCTGAAAGGGGTATAACACTGCAGGACCCGCCCTGCTCCTGCTAACCCCATCTGTGTTAACAGGCAATGCCAGTAGGTGTGAGGGGATATCTCGGGCCCCAGGTATTACTTATCTTCCACCCATAATGTAAAATTCTCTTTGAGCTGGAGATAAGCTTTAATACAGATCAAAGGCTTTAAAACATGTTATTGGAGGGCTTATACAGTAGCTCTGTGACACATACAGGTAAATTGCACATGGAGCAGACTGACAAACATACCGGTCATCTCGGATCCTGTAGAAAAAGCCATATCCAGTGTGTACCATGGGAACTACAGCTCCGTGGACATTGGTATAGCCAACAAGACTAGTGGACAGAACAAAGTTGCCGCCTCCCCCACTGTAATAAATAAAACAAGAAGATAAGGTAGATAAGAACCTGGACTATGTAAACCGCAGCACACAATACTAACACTTGCCACATTATATATATATATATATATATATATATATATATATATATATATATATATATATATATATATATATATATAGACACATACATATACACACACATACATACATACATACATACATACATACATATACAACCCCCCCAATAACCCAGATCATGCCCCCCATGCTGGGCAGAAACTTGAGAGGAGACAAGTTTCCATTGGGGTTGGGTTCAGGCTGGTACATTGTGATGGTCGCAGGCTTGCATGACGTGCTGCCCCATCATGTTTTTGATAATTATAATGACAGCATAGGCTGGTAAAATATAAGAACTCTATTTGCATAAGGCATTGGGAACAGGATGGCATAAGGTGGCATTTTATTGGTCATGGCAGAAATCGGATGGAAAAATACAGACAGCCACTAATCTGCATTACCATACCCTTTAATAAAATAAACTAAGTCCCCTGGGGGCAGATGTATTAAGCCTGGATAAGTGATAAAGCAGTGATAAGTGCAAGGTGATAACACACCAGCCAATCAGCTCCAACATGTACATTTACAGTTAGGAGCTGATTGGCTGGTGCGTTATCACCTTGCACTTATCACTTCTCCAGGATTAATACATCTGGGTTGAAACAGGGAGATTCTCCTTAGAGTCACCCACACATATACCCTCAATATTTTATTTTAGTATATTATTTTAGCTATATAGTAAGTTAAATATAGTGCACACATATTACGCAAATTGCAGTGAGTCTGTGCCCCAGTGGAGCTTACAATCTACATTCCCTGCTAGAGTAATTATTTTCCAATCAGAAGCCAATTAACCTAACAGCATGATTTTGGATTGTGTGAGAATAAACCTTTGGAGGAAATCCACACAAACATATGGAGAACATAAAAACTCCAAACATTGTGCTCTGAGGCAATATCTCCCTTTATGACCGTGTAGCATCTACAGGTTATTCACCTTTTTGTGAAAGCCGGGTCGTTGTAGAGCTCCGGGACAGCAATTCCTTGCTCTTTTGCAATGAGGAGAAGACCCAAGAGGTGACGGTCAAATCCTGCAGGTTTAAAACACAGGAGTAAAATACAGAAACTTTGCTGAGTAACTTTCTTCAAAGGAACTTGACAAGTTCTGTTGTCAGGAAATGCAGTGTAGAGATTATAGCAAAACCATCCGAAAGCATAAATATGTATGATGTATATCACAGTCTACGTTGTCTTATAATAACACAATGTTCCTATCTGGGAGTTCTGCCCATCACCTCCGTGTAGCAGGGAAGGTCCAAGACAGCAGCTCTTAGGTCCTGACTCAGAAGTGGACGCAGTGCCGATGTTTGTGGAGTAGAGCGATGTGTAAGTGTCGCACTGCGCAGGAGCAGCGATTGCGAACAGACGGAATCTGCAGTGAGGATTTGCATGCAGTGATTAACTGTCAGTGGGCGTTTATGGGAGGTAACAGGGGAGGGGTGGCTAGTCAAACGTAGACGTGTCGCAAGCGTCCTCGTACGCAGTTGTAGTTGTTCCGGCGGCTTATTTGCTCAGAAGATTAATGCGTCTTTGTACGCAAGCGGCGGATTAGAGACAAACCCCAGAGACTGTGACATTAGCATATTCTGGCAGCAGTACTGCATACCAAGACGCAGTCCAGGTGGGAATTTCCGCCCATCATTTTTATTCTTCTACGGAGAGGTGTGGAAGGTGATAGACTGAGGTCCCTGCTATATAAAAATGGACATTCCTAAAATCGAGTGAATGGTGGAGGGCCACACAAAAGCACCATTATTAGTAATGGAGTGGAGTTAGTGCAGAGATTATTTAAAGTGTGAAAGATTATCCAGATTAGGTTAGCATTATCCCCATTTTCATCATTCTCCATATGAAACCTACATTCTTTTCGCCCCTCTCCCTTGAAAATGTCCCAATAAATCATCCAAAATAGCATGTTCATGCTGAACCATTCATATTACTAGAAGCCTACAGCTGCAGGTGTGCAGGAAGGTAACACACCATTACATGTATGGTAGCACCAATATGTCTACTCTTGGAAGGTGAAAGCATATTCCGCCGCTCTGATTGGATGGCTGCAGACGGTAATGCTGCTGCCTGTTATACACACCTCACGGTAACAGTGTGGGTAGGTTGGTAACTTACCTTTCCCGTTCTGGCATTCCCTCATCATTTTGTTATGCTTTGCAAACGCTCGGAGCATTAATTCCTGGCGCTGAGCAAGCTGCAGAGACAAAGTTTTACAATGCAGAAATAGATATACTCATATCTCTGACATAGGTGGTCATTCCGAGTTGATCGCTCGTTAGCAGTTTTTAGCAGCCGCCTCCCACTGGGAGTGTATTTTAGCTTAGCAGAAGTGCAAATGAAAGGATCGCAGAGCGGCGGCAAACTTTTTTTGTGCAGTTTTAGAGTAACTCTATACCTACTCAGCGCTTGCGATCACTTCAGACTATTCAGTTCCTGTTTTGACATCACGAACACGCCCTGCGTTCGCCCAGCCACGCCTGCGTTTTTCCTGACACGCCTGCGTTTTTCCGAACACTCCCTGAAAACGGTCAGTTGACACCCAGAAACGCCCTCTTCCTGTGAATCACTCTGCGGCCAGCAGTGCGACTGAAAAGCTTCGCTAGACCTTGTGTAAAACTACACCGTTCGTCGTGATAGTACGACGCGCGTGCTCATTGCACCGCATGCGCAGAAGTGCCGATTTTTTGCCTGATCGCTGCGCAGCGAACGAAAGCAGCTAGCGATCAACTCGGAATGACCCCCATAGTCTCACAGAGATCAGGACTGAATAGTACAAGACTAACATAATAAGTGGCACTTATAGGCACCTACATTGGACATAGGATCCAGCATGGCGCGGCACCAGTCCACTGCTTCCATTGTGCAGGGTCTCATGGTCTCCGTGCGGCCGTGATGGAATATTCTGGTTGTAGCCGTTTCATAACAGCAACCGGGGCTGCGTCACAATGTCACAAGATATAAAAAAATAAGATTTTACTCACCGGTAAATCTATTTCTCGTAGTCCATGCTGGGAACTCCGAAAGGACCATGGGGAATAGCGGCTCCGCAGGAGACTGGGCACAACTAAAGAAAGCTTTTAGGTAACCTGGTGTGCACTGGCTCCTCCCACTATGACCCTCCTCCAAGCCTCAGTTAGGACACTGTGCCCGGACGAGCTGACATAATAAGGAAGGATTTTGAATCCCGGGTAAGACTCTTACCAGCCACACCAATCACACCGTATAACTCGTGATACTATACCCAGTTTAACAGTATGAAAACAACTGAGCCTCTCAACAGATGGCTCAACAATAACCCTTTAGTTAACAATAACTATGTACAAGTATTGCAGACAATCCGCACTTGGGATGGGCGCCCAGCATCCACTACGGACTACGAGAAATAGATTTACCGGTGAGTAAAATCTTATTTTCTCTGACGTCCTAGTGGATGCTGGGAACTCCGAAAGGACCATGGGGATTATACCAAAGCTCCCAAACGGGCGGGAGAGTGCGGATGACTCTGCAGCACCGAATGAGAGAACTCAAGGTCCTCCTCAGCCAGGGTATCAAATTTGTAGAATTTTGCAAACGTGTTTGCCCCTGACCAAGTAGCAGCTCGGCAAAGTTGTAAAGCCGAGACCCCTCGGGCAGCCGCCCAAGATGAGCCCACCTTCCTTGTGGAATGGGCTTTTACTGATTTAGGATGCGGCAGTCCAGCCGCAGAATGCGCCAGCTGAATTGTGCTACAAATCCAGCGAGCAATAGTCTGCTTAGAAGCAGGAGCACCCAGTTTGTTGGGTGCATACAGGATAAATAGCGAGTCAGTTTTCCTGACTCTAGCCGTCCTGGAAACATAAAATTTTCAAGGCCCTGACTACGTCCAGTAACTTGGAATCCTCCAAGTCCCTAGTAGCCGCAGGCACCACAATAGGTTGGTTCAAGTGAAAAGCTGATACCACCTTAGGGAGAAACTGGGGACGAGTCCTCAATTCCGCCCTATCCATATGGAAAATCAGATAAGGGCTTTTACATGACAAAGCTGCCAATTCTGACACACGCCTGGCCGAAGCCAAGGCCAATAACATGACCACTTTCCACGTGAGATATTTTAGATCCACGGTTTTAAGTGGCTCAAACCAATGTGATTTTAAGAAACTCAACACCACGTTGAGATCCCAAGGTGCCACTGGAGGCACAAACGGGGGCTGAATATGCAGCACTCCTTTCATAAACGTCTGAACTTCTGGTAGTGAAGCTAGTTTTTCTGGAAGAAAATCGACAGAGCCGAGATCTGTACCTTAATGGAGCCTAATTTCAGGCCCATAGTCACTCCTGCTTGTAGGAAATGCAGAAATCGACCTAGTTGAAATTCCTCTGTTGGGGCCTTTTTGGCCTCACACCAAGCAACATATTTCCGCCATATGCGGTGATAATGCTTTGCAGTTACATCTTTCCTGGCTTTAATCAGCGTAGGAATGACTTCCTCCGGAATGCCCTTTTCCTTCAGGATCCGGCGTTCAACCGCCATGCCGTCAAACGCAGCCGCGGTAAGTCTTGGAACAGACAGGGCCCCTGCTGCAGCAGGTCCTGTCTGAGCGGCAGAGGCCATGGGTCCTCTGAGATCATCTCTTGAAGGTCCGGGTACCACGCTCGTCTTGGCCAATCCGGAACCACGAGTATTGTTCTTACTCCTCGTTTTCTTATTATTCTCAGTACCCTTGGTATGAGAGGCAGAGGAGGGAACACATAAACTGACTGGTACACCCACGGTGTCACTAGAGCGTCCACAGCTATCGCCTGAGGGTCCCTTGACCTGGCGCAATATCTCTCTAGTTTTTTGTTTAGGCGGGACGCCATCATGTCCACCTGTGGCCGTTCCCATCGATTTACAATCAGCGTGAAGACTTCTGGATGAAGTCCCCACTCTCCCGGGTGGAGGTCGTGCCTGCTGAGAAAGTCTGCTTCCCAGTTGTCCACTCCCGGAATGAACACTGCTGACAGTGCTAGTACGTGATTTTCCGCCCATCGGAGAATCCTTGTGGCTTCTGCCATTGCCATCCTGCTTCTTGTGCCGCCCTGTCGATTTACATGGGCGACTGCCGTGATGTTGTCTGACTGGATCAGTACCGGCTGGTGTAGAAGCAGGGATTTTGCCTGACTTAGGGCATTGTAAATGGCCCTTAGTTCCAGATATTTATGTGTAGGGAAGTCTCCTGACTCGACCATAGTCCTTGGAAGTTTCTTCCCTGTGTGACTGCCCCCCAGCCTCGAAGGCTGGCATCCGTGGTCACCAGGACCCAGTCCTGTATGCCGAATCTGCGGCCCTCTAGAAGATGAGCACTCTGCAGCCACCACAGCAGAGACACCCTGGTTCTTGGAGACAGGGTTATTAGGCGATGCATCTGAAGATGCGATCCGGACCATTGGTCCAACAGGTCCCACTGAAAGATTCTGGCATGGAACCTGCCGAAAGGAATTGCTTCGTAAGAAGCCACCATCTTTCCCAGGACCCGCGTGCAGTGATGCACCGATACCTGTTTTGGTTTCAGGAGGTCTCTGACTAGAGATGACAGCTCCTTGGCTTTCTCCTCCGGGAGAAACACTTTTTTCTGGACTGTATCCAGAATCATACCCAGGAACAGTAGACGTGTCGTCGGAACCAGCTGTGATTTTGGAATATTCAGAATCCAACCGTGCTGGTGTAGCACCTCCTGAGATAGTGCTACTCCCACCAACAACTGCTCCTTGGACCTCGCCTTTATTAGGAGATCGTCCAAGTACGGGATAATTAAAACTCCCTTTCTTCGAAGGAGTATCATCATTTCCGCCATTACCTTGGTAAACACCCTCGGTGCCGTGGAGAGTCCAAACGGCAGCGTCTGGAATTGGTAATGGCAATCCTGTACCACAAATCTGAGGTACTCCTGGTGAGGATAGTAAATGGGGACATGCAGGTAAGCATCCTTGATGTCAGGGATACCATGTAATCCCCCTCGTCCAGGCTTGCAATAACCGCCCTGAGCGATTCCATCTTGAACTTGAATTTTTTTATATATGTGTTCAAGGATTTCAAATTTAAAATGGGTCTCACCGAACCGTCCGGTTTCGGTACCACAAACAGTGTGGAATAGTAACCCCGTCCTTGTTGAAGTAGGGGCACCTTGATTATCACCTGCTGGGAATACAGCTTGTGAATTGCCGCAAGCACAGCCTCCCTGTCTGAAGGAGTAATCGGCAAGGCAGATTTTAGGAACCGGTGGGGTGGAGACGCCTCGAATTCCAGTTTGTACCCTTGAGATACTATTTGCAGGATCCAGGGATCCACCTGTGAGCGAGCCCACTGATCGCTGAAATTTTTGAGGCGGCCCCCCACCGTACCTGGCTCCGCCTGTGGAGCCCCACCGTCATGCGGCGGACTTGGAAGAAGCGGGGGAGGACTTTTGCTCCTGGGAACCTGCTGTTTGTTGCAGCCTTTTTCCCCTACCTCTGCCTCTGGACAGAAAGGACCCGACTTTTCCACGCCTGTTTTTCTGAGTCCGAAAGGACTGTACCTGATAAAACGGCGCCTTTTTAGGCTGTGAGGGAACATGGGGTAAAAATGCTGACTTCCCAGCAGTTGCTGTGGAAACTAGGTCCGAGAGACCATCCCCAAATAACTCCTCACCCTTATAAGGCAAAACTTCCATGTGCCTTTTTGAATCTGCATCCCCTGTCCACTGGCGAGTCCATAAGCCTCTCCTAGCAGAAATGGACAATGCACTTATTTTAGATGCCAGCCGGCAGATCTCCCTCTGTGCATCTCTCATGTATAAGACTGAGTATTTTATATGCTCTATGGTTAGCAGAATAGTGTCCCTGTCTAGGGTGTCAATATTTTCTGACAGGGAATCTGACCACGCAGCGGCAGCACTGCACATCCATGCTGACGCAATAGCTG
This sequence comes from Pseudophryne corroboree, assembly GCF_028390025.1. Lineage (NCBI taxonomy): Eukaryota > Metazoa > Chordata > Amphibia > Anura > Myobatrachidae > Pseudophryne > Pseudophryne corroboree. The sequence continues at coordinate 87,467,331 of NC_086448.1, forward strand.
GTCTAAGTACAATGCCTGAGTGTGTATATACAGACTTCAGGATCGCCTCCTGCTTTCTATCAGCAGGTTCCTTGAGGGTGGCCGTATCCGGAGACGGTAGTGCCACCTTTTTAGACAAACGTGTGAGCGCTTTATCCACCCTAGGGGGTGTCTCCCAACGTGACCTATCCTCTGGCGGGAAAGGGAACGCCATTAGTAACTTCTTAGAGATTACCAATCTTTTATCAGGGAAAGCCCACGCTTCTTCACACACTTCATTTAATTCTTCTGATGGGGGAAAAACTACGGGTAGTTTTTTCTCCCCAAACATAATACCCTTTTTAGTGGTACCTGGGTTTATATCAGAAATTTGTAACACCTCTTTCATTGCTTCAATCATGCAACGAATGGCCTTAGTGGACATTAGACTAGACTCATCGTCGTCGACACTGGTGTCAGTATCCGTGTCGACATCCGCGTCTGCCATCTGAGGTAGCGGGCGTTTTAGAGCCCCCGATGGCCTTTGAGACGCCTGGACAGGCACGAGCTGAGAAGCCGGCTGTCCCGCATTTGGCATGTCGTCAAATTTTTTGTGTAAGGAGTCGACACGTGCACGCAATTCCTTCCATAAGTCCATCCACTCAGGTGTCTGCCCCGCAGGGGGTGACATCCCTTCTATAGGCATCTGCTCCGCCTCCACATCATTATCCTCATCAAACATGTCGACACAGCCGTACCGACACACCGCACACACACAGGGAATGCTCTAACAGAGGACAAGACCCACAAAAGCCCTTTGGGGAGACAGAGTGAGAGTATGCCAGCACACACCAGAGCGCTATATAATGCAGGGACTAACTGAATTATGTCCCCTATAGCTGCTGTTATATATACTGCGCCTAAATTTAGTGCCCCCCCTCCCTTTTTTACCCTTTTCTGTAGTGTAGACTGCAGGGGAGAGCCAGGGAGCTTCCTTCCAGCGGAGCTGTGAGGGAGAAATGGCGCCAGTGTGCTGAAGGAGATAGCTCCGCTCCTTTTTCGCGGACTATTCTCCCGCTTTTTTATGGATTCTGGCAGGGGTAATTATCACATATATAGCCTCTGGGGCTATATATTGTGGTATTTTTGCCAGCCAAGGTGTTTTTATTGCTGCTCAGGGCGCCCCCCCCTAGCGCCCTGCACCCTCAGTGACCGGAGTGTAAAGTGTGTATGAGGAGCAATGGCGCACAGCTGCAGTGCTGTGCGCTACCTTGGTGAAGACTGATGTCTTCTGCCGCCGATTTTCCGGACCTCTTCTTGCTTCTGGCTCTTTAAGGGGGACGGCGGCGCGGCTCCGGGACCGAACACCAAGGCCAGTTCCATGCGGTCGATCCCTCTGGAGCTAATGGTGTCCAGTAGCCTAAGAAGCCCAAGCTAGCTGCAAGCAGGTAGGTTCGCTTCTTCTCCCCTTAGTCCCTCGCTGCAGTGAGCCTGTTGCCAGCAGGTCTCACTGTAAAATAAAAAACCTAATTATATACTTTCTTTTTAGAAGCTCAGGAGAGCCCCTAGTGTGCATCCAACCTCGGCCGGGCACAAAATCTAACTGATGCTTGGAGGAGGGTCATAGTGGGAGGAGCCAGTGCACACCAGGTGACCTAAAAGCTTTCTTTAGTTGTGCCCAGTCTCCTGCGGAGCCGCTATTCCCCATGGTCCTTTCGGAGTTCCCAGCATCCACTAGGACGTCAGAGAAATGTAAAAATATATATATAAAAAACAAAACAGATGGCATCTGACTACTAAACTAACTTCTCCAATCAGGTCCTAGAGTGAAATGTATATGACAGCAGGATCACATAACTAATAACTGCAGATACGTGAATATGTAGGAAGAGACGGCTACATGTAAGGAGAGCGAGTACACTTTAGGTGTGAAAGTTGCTGGGCTGCCACTAACTCAGGAAACAGTATACATGGCATATGTGGCCGTACAGCTGGAGCCACAACAGCGTTTCCCAATTCCACTTTGTTTCAGGAGTTGTCTCCAGCGCATTTAGAGACCTGGATTTCTAATGCTGGGTACACACTATAGGCGGATGGGACGATATATTGTACACCGTTGTTCCGGGCTGTTATGTTCACTGATCATCCCATAGGATGTGTTGCACATCCAATGGGATAATACATGCAGCGATACATCGTACCATCGTACATTGGTGCGATGTATTGTTACACCGCACCGTTTCCCTGTTACATTAGAACACTTTAGCTGAAGAGCTTGTATTGGGAAGTAGCGTCCCGTGTGCTGCCTTCACTTTTGCTTACAGCCCGGGCACTGGCAGAGCCGGGTTCCTGCGTGCATGTGCAGCTTGTCCGCGCATCTTCTCTTACAAACCTCCATTAGAGATGCAGCATGCTTGGTGTAGGCTCTGCATATACTCCATATTACATGAGACACTGACACCATATACAAGTGTGTGTTCCTGTACATCAAATAGTTGCACTTACTAACTGCAGGTACTTGTATCCTGTTCCTGCCGGTTAATAAACCACAAACCTGACTATGCTATGTGTGGACTAACCTCCTACGCTGACACCTATAGCAACGGTCCTGCCAATAGCTTTGACTATACTGGATGACACCGTTTCCCAGTAACTATAGAGACACCACACCATTCAGCCAAACCAATGTCGTCAGTAAAATGAAGGTCAGTAAAAGTAACTTGCTTTTGCAGCAGGATTATTTTGGCTGAACCACTAGTAGGACACCAGGAAAATCTTGGACAAGTCTGTTTTCTTACATTAAACACATGGTTCCAAAACTATTTGAATCACGGCGCCATAGAGTATCAGAATTCTTTTCACGGCACCACTGGGCCAGAAGTTCCTTATTGAGATATTTAGAAATAAATATTATATGAAGTAAATTGTGTTTATATGTCATCCTTAATGTCAGGTGTGTGGCGAGGGACCGGATTTGTTTCTGTTTGTCCACATATTATATTATTGCCAGCCACCAGCACTGGTTTCGCCTATTACATTGACCATGAATAATTTTAATGGGTCCTGGACCAACAATCCAAGGCACCCCTGCAAGTGTCCTGAGGCCGGGGTGCCTAGGCACAGTTTGAGAACCACTGCATTGAAAGTTAATTTTGCCAATTTTTTTTTACAAAAGTTAAGAATCAGTTTAAAAAAAAATAAGTAATGCAGACTTCAGGCCAAACATAATAAACTGAAGGTTGTTGGAAGTGCTGATATTTCTGGCAAATTTCACTGAAGCTTTGTAGGCAATTTATCTCTTACCGCCCATGAAGTTTGTAAAATGCCAGCTGGAGTGCAAGCTGGACAAAGGTGTCTGGGTGGAGCTTCTCCTTCTTCACCAGGGCCTTCCCAAACGACATAAAGGCGTAGTTGGCTATCTGTAAGTCAGAAGCCTGAGGGCAGATTGGACAATGTTAGGACCCATGAAAAGTAATGGTTGCCTGGTTAGCTGCAGATACTTTAGGGGCATATTCAATTATATGAGGAGTTGGCCCCACAGCTAACGGACGGCGCGGCCTGATTAATCTGCAGAAACCCCTCGCACTAATAACCAGAGGTAGGATTTTTCTGTGTTGAAAAGCAAAATGTGCATTTTAACGCACGGAATGAACGGGTTATCACTCGTTGACCCAGGGATTATTGCGCAGGAAAATGCCAAATTATTTGAATAGCTTCCTCCACGCAGCGTGATCAATTAGCTGCAGGGTAAACTCTGTTGCTAATTGAATATACCCCTTCATTTGATTTGCTAACAATAGCTAAGTACACATTAAGGTCGTCTGTAACACGTATGGGAACAGCCACAGGCGATTAATATACCTCGGGTCTGTGTCAGATTAGAATACACTGGGCATCTATAAGAAATGTTATGTATATTTCATATTTCTGGTCATTTACATACATAGCACTGAGTTGTGGAGAACATGAGGGCTGTGCAGCAATACTTTAGTATTCGCTGCAAACAGAGTAAGATTAGTTTGATGAACCCTTGAAAGGCTGCACAGGAAAATTTGAATCCAACAAACGGCAAATGTGAAAAGCTTTCTTACCAGGATGGACACTCATAAATCATATTCTCACCTCACGCTACACCAATGTTTCCCAAATCCAGTCCTCAGGGAACCCTAACAGTGCATGTTTTCCATATCTCTTCACAAAGGGGCAGATTTATTAAGCTCGGTGAAGTGATAAAGTGGAAGGTGATAAAGGACCAGCCAATCAGCTCCTAACTGCCATATCACAGGCTGGGTTTAAAAAAATAAGATTTTACTTACCGATAAATCTATTTCTCGTAGTCCGTAGTGGATGCTGGGGACTCCGTCAGGACCATGGGGATTAGCGGCTCCGCAGGAGACAGGGCACAAAAATAAAGCTTTAGGATCAGGTGGTGTGCACTGGCTCCTCCCCCTATGACCCTCCTCCAAGCCTCAGTTAGGATACTGTGCCCGGACGAGCGTACATAATAAGGAAGGATTTTGAATCCCGGGTAAGACTCATACCAGCCACACCAATCACACCGTATAACTTGTGATCTAAACCCAGTTAACAGTATGACAAACGTAGGAGCCTCTGAACAGACGGCTCACAACAATAACAACCCGATTTTTTTGTAACAATAACTATGTACAAGTATTGCAGACAATCCGCACTTGGGATGGGCGCCCAGCATCCACTACGGACTACGAGAAATAGATTTATCGGTAAGTAAAATCTTATTTTCTCTGACGTCCTAGTGGATGCTGGGGACTCCGTCAGGACCATGGGGATTATACCAAAGCTCCCAAACGGGCGGGAGAGTGCGGATGACTCTGCAGCACCGAATGAGAGAACTCCAGGTCCTCTTTAGCAAGGGTATCAAATTTGTAGAATTTTACAAACGTGTCCTCCCCCGACCACGTAGCTGCTCGGCAGAGTTGTAATGCCGAGACCCCTCGGGCAGCCGCCCAGGATGAGCCCACCTTCCTTGTGGAATGGGCCTTGACAGATTTAGGCTGTGGCAGGCCTGCCACAGAATGTGCCAGTTGAAATGTGCTACAAATCCAACGAGCAATCGTCTGCTTAGAAGCAAGAGCACCCAGGTTGTTGGGTGCATACAGGATAACAGCAAGTCAGTTTTCCTGACTCCAGCCGTCCTGGAAACCTATATTTTCAGGGCCCTGACAACATCTAGCAACTTGGAGTCCTCCAAGTCCCTAGTAGCCGCAGGTACCACAATAAGCTGGTTCAGGTGAAACGCTGACACCACCTTAGGAAGAAACTGGGGACGAGTCCGCAGCTCTGCCCTGTCCGAACGGACAATCAGATATGGCTTTTGTGAGACAAAGCCGCCAATTCTGACACTCGCCTGGCCGAGGCCAGGGCCAACAGCATGGTCACTTTCCATGTGAGATATTTCCAATCCACAGATTTGAACGGTTTAAAAATAAGATTTTACTTACCGATAAATCTATTTCTCGTAGTCCGTAGTGGATGCTGGGGACTCCGTCAGGACCATGGGGATTAGCGGCTCCGCAGGAGACAGGGCACAAAAATAAAGCTTTAGGATCAGGTGGTGTGCACTGGCTCCTCCCCCTATGACCCTCCTCCAAGCCTCAGTTAGGATACTGTGCCCGGACGAGCGTACACAATAAGGAAGGATTTTGAATCCCGGGTAAGACTCATACCAGCCACACCAATCACACCGTACAACTTGTGATCTGAACCCAGTTAACAGTATGACAACGTAGGAGCCTCTGAACAGACGGCTCACAACAATAACAACCCGATTTCTTTGTAACAATAACTATGTACAAGTATTGCAGACAATCCGCACTTGGGATGGGCGCCCAGCATCCACTACGGACTACGAGAAAAAGATTTATCGGTAAGTAAAATCTTATTTTCTCTAACGTCCTAGTGGATGCTGGGGACTCCGTCAGGACCATGGGGATTATACCAAAGCTCCCAAACGGGCGGGAGAGTGCGGATGACTCTGCAGCACCGAATGAGAGAACTCCAGGTCCTCTTTAGCCAGGGTATCAAATTTGTAGAATTTTACAAACGTGTTCTCCCCCGACCACGTAGCTGCTCGGCAGAGTTGTAATGCCGAGACCCCTCGGGCAGCCGCCCAGGATGAGCCCACCTTCCTTGTGGAATGGGCCTTGACAGATTTAGGCTGTGGCAGGCCTGCCACAGAATGTGCAAGTTGAATTGTGCTACAAATCCAACGAGCAATCGTCTGCTTAGAAGCAGGAGCACCCAGCTTGTTGGGTGCATACAGTATAAACAGCGAGTCAGATTTTCTGACTCCAGCCGTCCTTGAAATATATATTTTCAATGCCCTGACAACGTCCAGCAACTTGGAATCCTCCAAATCGCTAGTAGCCGCAGGCACCACAATAGGCTGGTTCAGGTGAAACGCTGACACCACCTTAGGCAGAAAATGAGGACGCGTCCGCAGTTCTGCCCTGTCCGAATGGAAAATCAGATATGGGCTTTTATACGATAAAGCCGCCAATTCTGACACTCTCCTGGCTGAAGCCAGGGCCAGTAGCATGGTTACTTTCCATGTAAGATATTTCAAATCCGCCGATTTGAGTGGCTCAAACCAATGGGATTTGAGAAATCCAAAACTACATTAAGGTCCCACGGAGCCACTGGGGGCACAACCGGGGGCTGTATATGTAGTACTCCTTTTACAAAAGTCTGGACTTCAGGAACTGAAGCCAATTCTTTCTGGAAGAAAATCGACAGGGCCGAAATTTGAACCTTAATGGACCCCAACTTGAGGCCCATAGACAATCCTGTTTGCAGGAAATGTAGGAATCGACCCAATTGAAATTCCTCCGTGGGGGCCTTCCTGGCCTCACACCACGCAACATATTTTCTCCAAATGCGGTGATAATGTTGTGCAGTCACCTCCTTCCTGGCTTTTACCAGTGTAGGAATGACCTCTTCCGGAATGCCTTTTTCCCTTAGAATTCGGCGTTCAACCGCCATGCCGTCAAACGCAGCCGCGGTAAGTCTTGGAATAGACACGGTCCCTGCTGAAGCAGGTCCCGTCTTAGAGGTAGAGGCCACGGATTTTCCGTGAGCATCTCCTGAAGTTCCGGGTACCAAGTTCTTCTTGGCCAATCCGGAGCCACGAGTATCGTTCTTACTCCCCTTTGCCGTATAATTCTCAGTACTTTTGGTATGAGAGGCAGAGGAGGAAACACATACACTGACTGGAACACCCACGGCGTTACCAGAGCGTCCACAGCTATTGCCTGAGGGTCTCTTGACCTGGCGCAATACCTGTCCAGTTTTTTGTTGAGGCGAGACGCCATCATGTCCACCTTTGGTTTTTCCCAACGGTTCACAATCATGTGGAAGACTTCTGGATGAAGTCCCCACTCTCCCGGGTGTAGATCGTGTCTGCTGAGGAAGTCTGCTTCCCAGTTGTCCACTCCCGGAATGAACAGTGCTATCACATGATCTTCCGCCCAGCGAAGAATCCTTGCAGCTTCTGCCATTGCTCTCCTGCTTCTTGTGCCACCCTGTCTGTTTACGTGGGTGACTGCCGTGATGTTGTCCGACTGGATCAACACCGGCTGACCCTGAAGCAGGGGTTTTGCCAGGCTTAGAGCATTGTAAATCGCTCTTAGCTCCAGTATATTTATGTGAAGAGACATCTCCAGGTTTGACCATACTCCCTGGAAGTTTCTTCCCTGTGTGACCGCTCCCCAGCCTCTCAGACTGGCATCCGTGGTCACCAGGACCCAGTCCTGTATGCCGAATCTGCGGCCCTCTAACAGATGAGCACTCTGCAACCACCACAGAAGAGACACCCTTGTCCGTGGCGACAAGGTTATCCGCTGATGCATCTGCAGATGCGATCCGGACCATTTGTCCAGCAGATCCCACTGAAAAGTTTGTGCGTGGAATCTGCCGAATGGAATCGCTTCGTAAGAAGCCACCATCTTTCCCAGGACTCTTGTGCATTGATGCACAGACACTTTCCCTGGTTTTAGGAGGTTCCTGACAAGTTCGGATAACTCCTTGGCTTTCTCCTCCGGAAGAAACACCTTTTTCTGAACCGTGTCCAGAATCATTCCCAGGAACAGCAGACGTGTCGTCGGGGTCAATTGAGATTTTGGAAAATTCAGAATCCACCCGTGCTGTTGCAGCACTATTTGGGTTAGTGCTACTACGTCCCCCAGCTGTTCCCTGGACCTTGCCCTTATCAGGAGATCGTCCAAGTAAGGGATAATTAATACGCCTTTTCTTCGTAGAAGAAACATCATTTCGGCCATTACCTTGGTAAAGACCCGAGGTGCCGTGGACAATCCAAACGGCAGCGTCTGAAACTGATAATGACAGTTTTGCACCACGAACCTGAGGTACCCTTGATGTGAAGGGCAAATTGGGACATGCAGGTAAGCATCCTTGATGTCCAGGGACACCATAAAGTCCCCTTCTTCCAGATTCGCTATCACTGCTCTGAGTGACTCCATCTTGAACTTGAATTTTTGTATGTACAGGTTCAAAGATTTCAGATTTAGAATAGGTCTTACCGAGCCGTCCGGCTTCGGTACCACAAATAGTGTGGAATAATATCCCTTTCCCTGTTGTAGGAGGGGTACCTTGACTATCACCTGCTGAGAATACAGCTTGTGAATGGCTTCCAATACCGTCGCCCTGTCTGAGGGAGACGTTGGCAGAGCAGACTTTAGGAACCGGCGAGGGGGAGACTTCTCGAATTCCAACCTGTAACCCTGAGATATTATCTGCAGGATCCAGGGGTCCACCTGTGAGTGAGCCCACTGTGCGCTGAAATTCTTGAGTCGACCCCCCACCGCCCCTGAGTCCGCTTGTAAAGCCCCAACGTCATGCTGAGGGCTTTGCAGAAGCCGGGGGGGGCTTCTGCTCCTGGGAAGAAGCTGCTTGGTGCACTCTCTTACCCTTTCCTTTGCCTCAGGGCAAATATGACTGTCCTTTCGCCCGCTTGTTCCTATAGGAACGAAAGGACTGCGGCTGAAAAGATGGTGTCTTTTTCTGTTGGGAGGGGACCTGAGGTAAAAAGGTGGATTTCCCGGCTGTTGCCGTGGCCACCAAATCCGATAGACCGACCCCAAATAATTCCTCCCCCTTATACGGCAATACTTCCATATGCCGTTTGGAATCCGCATCACCTGACCATTGTCGCGTCCATAAACTTCTTCTGGCAGATATGGACATCGCACTTACTCTCGATGCCAGAGTGCAAATATCCCTCTGTGCATCTCGCATATATAGAAATGCATCCTTTAAATGCTCTATAGTCAGTAAAATACTGTCCCTATCCAGGGTATCAATATTTTCAGTCAGGGAATCCGACCAAACCACCCCAGCACTGCACATCCATGCAGAGGCGATGGCTGGTCGCAGTATAACACCAGTATGAGTGTATATACTTTTCAGGGTAGTTTCCAGCCTCCTATCTGCTGGATCCTTGAGGGCGGCCGTTTCAGGAGACGGTAACGCCACTTGTTTTGATAAGCGTGTGAGCGCCTTATCCACCCTAGGGGGTGTTTCCCAGCGCGCCCTAACCTCTGGCGGGAAAGGAAATAATGCCAATAACTTCTTTGAAATTAGCAGTTTTCTATCGGGGTTAACCCACGCTTCATCACACACTTCATTCAATTCGTCTGATTCAGGAAAAACTACAGGTAGTTTTTTCAGACCCCACATAATACCCCTTTTTGTGGTACATGCAGTATCAGAGATATGTAAAGCCTCCTTCATTGCCGTGATCATATAACGTGTGGCCCTACTGGAAAATACGTTTGTTTCTTCACCGTCGACACTAGATTCGGTGTCCGTGTCTGGGTCTGTGTCGACCGACTGAGGTAAAGGGCGTTTTACAGCCCCTGACGGTGTCTGAGACGCCTGTACAGGTACTAACTAACAGGTACATGAGACGGCCGGTTTGCCGGCCGTCTCATGTCGTCAACTGATTTTTGTAATGTGCTGACATTATCACGTAATTCCATAAATAAAGCCATCCATTCCGGTGTCGACTCCCTAGGGGGTGACATCACCATTACCGGCAATTGCTCCGCCTCCACACCAACATCGTCCTCATACATGTCGACACACACGTACCGACACACAGCAGACACACAGGGAATGCTCTTATCGAAGACAGGACCCCACTAGCCCTTTGGGGAGACAGAGGGAGAGTTTGCCAGCACACACCCAAGCGCTATAATATATATGGGAACAACCTTATATAAGTGTTGTATCCTTATAGCAGCTTAAATATATAAAATATCGCCATAAAAAGTGCCCCCCCTCTCTGTTTTACCCTGTTTCTGTAGTGCAGTGCAGGGGAGAGTCCTGGGAGCCTTCCTCGCAGCGGAGCTGAGCAGGAAAATGGCGCTGTGTGCTGAGGAGATAGGCCCCGCCCCCTATTTCGGCGGGCTCTTCTCCGGAGTTTGTGAGACCTGGCAGGGGTTAAATACATCCATATAGCCCCAAGGGCTATATGTGATGTATTTTTTAGCCAGAACAAGGTATTCTCATTGCTGCCCAGGGCGCCCCCTGCAGCGCCCTGCACCCTCCGTGACCGCTGGTGTGAAGTGTGTGACAACAATGGCGCACAGCTGCAGTGCTGTGCGCTACCTCATGAAGACTGAAAAGTCTTCTGCCGCCGGTTTCTGGACCTCTTCGCTTTTCGGCATCTGTAAGGGGGTCGGCGGCGCGGCTCCGGGACCGGACTCCATGGCTGGGCCTGTGTTCGATCCCTCTGGAGCTAATGGTGTCCAGTAGCCTAAGAAGCCAATCCATCCTGCACGCAGGTGAGTTCACTTCTTCTCCCCTAAGTCCCTCGTTGCAGTGAGCCTGTTGCCAGCAGGACTCACTGAAAATAAAAAACCTAAAAACTTTTTCTAAGCAGCTCTTTAGGAGAGCCACCTAGATTGCACCCTGCTCGGACGGGCACAAAAACCTAACTGAGGCTTGGAGGAGGGTCATAGGGGGAGGAGCCAGTGCACACCACCTGATCCTAAAGCTTTATTTTTGTGCCCTGTCTCCTGCGGAGCCGCTAATCCCCATGGTCCTGACGGAGTTCCCAGCATCCACTAGGACGTTAGAGAAATGTGATTTGAGGAATCCCAGAACTACGTTGAGATCCCACAGTGCCACTGGAGGCACAAAAAGGGGGTTGTATATGCAATACTCCCTTGACAAACTTCTGGACTTCAGGAACTGAAGCCAATTCTTTCTGGAAGAAAATTGACAGGGCCGAAATTTGAACCTTAATGGACCCCAATTTGAGGCCCATAGACACTCCTGTTTGCAGGAAATGCAGGAATCGACCGAGTTGAAATTTCTTCGTGGGGCCTTCCTGGCCTCACACCACGCAACATATTTTCGCCACATGTGGTGATAATGTTGTGCGGTCACCTCCTTCCTGGCTTTGACCAGGGTAGGAATGACCTCTTCCGGAATGCCTTTTTCCCTTAGGATCTGGCGTTCCACCGCCATGCCGTCAAACGCAGCCGCGGTAAGTCTTGGAACAGACCTGGTACTTGCTGAAGCAAGTCCCTTCTTAGCGGCAGAGGCCATGAGTCCTCTGTGAGCATTTCTTGAAGTTCCGGGTGCCACGTCCTTCTTGGCCAATCCGGAGCCACGAGTATAGTTCTTACTCCTCTACGTCTTATAATTCTCAGTACCTTGGGTATGAGAAGCAGAGGAGGGAACACATACACCGACTGGTACACCCACAGTGTTACCAGAACGTCCACAGCTATTGCTTGAGGGTCTCTTGACCTGGCGCAATACCTGTCCAGTTTTTTGTTCAGGCGGGACGCCATCATGTCCACCTTTGGTCTTTCCCAACGGTTCACAATCATGTGGAATACTTCCCGATGAAGTCCCCACTCTCCCGGGTGGAGGTCGTGCCTGCTGAGGAAGTCTGCTTCCCAGTTGTCCACTCCCGGAATGAACACTGCTGACAGTGCTATCACATGATTTTTCGCCCAGCGAAGAATCCTTGCAGTTTCTGCCATTGCCCTCCTGCTTCTTGTGCCGCCCTGTCTGTTTACGTGGGCGACTGCCGTGATGTTGTCCCACTGGATCAATACCGGCTGACCTTGAAGCAGAGGTCTTGCTAAGCTTAGAACATTGTAAATTGCCCTTAGCTCCAGTATATTTATGTGGAGAGAAGTCTCCAGACTTGATCACACTCCCTGGAAATTTTTTCCCTGTGTGACTGCTCCCCAGCCTCTCAGGCTGGCATCCGTGGTCACCAGGACCCAGTCCTGAATGCCGAATCTGCGGCCCTTTAGTAGATGAGCACTCTGCAGCCACCGCAGAAGAAACACCCTTGTCCTTGGAGACAGGGTTATCCGCTGATGCATCTGAAGATGCGATCCGGACCATTTTTCCAGCAGATCCCACTGAAAAGTTCTTGCGTGAAATCTGCCGAATGGAATCGCTTCGTAAGAAGCCACCATTTTTCCCAGGACCCTTGTGCAATGATGCACTGACACTTTTCCTGGTTTTAGGAGGTTCCTGACTAGCTCGGATAACTCCCTGGTTTTCTTCTCCGGGAGAAACACCTTTTTCTGGACTGTGTCCAGAATCATTCCTAGGAACAGCAGACGTGTCGTCGGAAACAGCTGCGGTTTTGGAATATTTAGAATCCACCCGTGCTGTCGTAGAACTACTTGAGATAGTGCTACTCCGACCTCCAACTGTTCTCTGGACCTTGCCCTTATCAGGAGATCGTCCATTTTCTTTGAAGAAGAATCATCATTTCGGCCATTACTTCGGTAAGGACCCGGGGTGCCGTGGACAATCCAACCGGCAGCGTCTGAAACTGATAGTGACAGTTCTGTACCACGAACCTGAGGTACCCTTGGTGAGAAGGGCAAATTGGGACATGGAGGTAAGCATCCCTGATGTCCCGGGACACCATATAGTCCCCTTCTTCCTGGTTCGCTATCACTGCTCTGAGTGACTCCATCTTGATTTGAACCTTTGTATGTAAGTGTTCAAATATTTCAGATTTAGAATAGGTCTCACCGAGCCGTCTGGCTTCAGTACCACAATATAGTGTGGAATAATACCCCTTTCCTTGTTGTAGTAGGGGTACTTTGATTATCACCTGCTGGGAATACAGCTTGTGAATTGTTTCCACTACTGCCTCCCTGTCGGAGGGAGACGTTGGTAAAGGAGACTTCAGGAACCTGCGAGGGGGAGACGTCTCGAATTTCCAATCTGTACCCCTGGGATACTACTTGTAGGATCCAGGGGTCCACTTGCGAGTGAGCCCACTGCGTGCTGAAACTCTTGAGACGACCCCCCCCCACCGCACCCGAGTCCGCTTGTACGGCCCCAGCGTCATGCTGAGGACTTGGCAGAAGCGGTGGAGGGCTTCTGTTCCTGGGAATGGGCTGCCTGCTGCAGTCTTCTTCCCTTTCCTCTATCCCATGGCAGATATGACTGGCCTTTTGCCCGCTTGCCCTTATGGGGACGAAAGGACTGAGGCTGAAAAGACGTTGTCTTTTTCTCCTTTATACGGCAATACTTCCATGTGCCGTTTGGAATCTGCATCACCTGACCACTGTCGTGTCCATAAACAACTTCTGGCAGATATGGACATCGCACTTACTCTTGATGCCAGAGTGCAAATATCCCTCTGTGCATCTTGCATATATAGAAATGCATCCTTTAAATGCTCTATAGTCAATAAAATACTGTCCCTGTCAAGGGTATCAATATTTTCAGTCAGGGAATCCGACCAAGCCACCCCAGCGCTGCACATCCAGGCTGAGGCGATCGCTGGTCGCAGTATAACACCAGTATGTGTGTATATACTTTTTAGGATATTTTCCAGCCTCCTATCAGCTGGCTCCTTGAGGGCGGCCCTATCTGGAGACGGTACCGCCACTTGTTTTGATAAGCGTGTGAGCGCCTTATCCACCCTAAGGGGTGTTTTCCAACGCGCCCTAACTTCTGGCGGGAAAGGGTATACCGCCAATAATTTTCTATCGGGGGAAACCCACGCATCATCACACACTTCATTTAATTTATCTGATTCAGGAAAAAATAAGAATTTACTTACCGATAATTCTATTTCTCGTAGTCCGTAGTGGATGCTGGGGACTCCGTCAGGACCATGGGGTTTAGCGGCTCCGCAGGAGACAGGGCACAATAATAAAAGCTTTAGGATCAGGTGGTGTGCACTGGCTCCTCCCCCTATGACCCTCCTCCAAGCCTCAGTTAGGATACTGTGCCCGGACGAGCGTGCATAATAAGGAAGGATATTGAATCCCGGGTAAGACTCATACCAGCCACACCAATCACACCGTACAACCTGTGATCTGAACCCAGTTAACAGTATGATAACAACGAAGGAACCTCTGAAAAGATGGCTCACAACAAGAATAACCCGATTTTTGTAACAATAACTATGTACAAGTATTGCAGACAATCCGCACTTGGGATGGGCGCCCAGCATCCACTACGGACTACGAGAAATAGAATTATCGGTAAGTAAATTCTTATTTTCTCTAACGTCCTAAGTGGATGCTGGGGACTCCGTCAGGACCATGGGGATTATACCAAAGCTCCCAAACGGGCGGGAGAGTGCGGATGACTCTGCAGCACCGAATGAGAGAACTCCAGGTCCTCCTCAGTCAGGGTGTGCCCCTGACCAAGTAGCAGCTCGGCAAAGTTGTAAAGCCGAGACCCCTCGGGCAGCCGCCCAAGATGAGCCCACTTCCTTGTGGAATGGGCTTTTACTGATTTTGGCTGTGGCAAGCCTGCCACAGAATGTGCAAGCTGAATTGTACTACAAATCCAGCGAGCAATCGTCTGCTTAGAAGCAGGAACACCCATCTTGTTGGGTGCATACAGGCTAAACAGCGAGTCAGATTTTCTGACTCCAGTCGTCCTGGAAACATATATTTTCAGGGCCCTGACAACGTCAAGTAACTTGGAGTCCTCCAAGTCCCTAGTAGCCGCAGGTACCACAATAGGTTGGTTCATGTGAAAAACAGAAAACACCTTAAGGAGAAATTGAGGACGAGTCCTCAATTCTGCCCTGTCAGAATGAAAAATTAAGTAAGGGCTTTTATATGATAAAGCCGCCCATTCTGACACACGCCTGGCTGAAGCCAGGGCTAATAGAATCTTCACCTTCCATGTGAAATATTTTAATTCCACAGTGGTGAGTGGATCAAACCAATGTGACTTTAGGAAACTCAAAACAACATTGAGATCCCAAGGTGCCACTGGGGGCACAAAAGGAGGCTGTATATGCAGTACCCCTTTTACAAACGTCTGAACTTCAGGCACTGAAGCCAGTTCTTTCTGGAAGAAATTCGACAGGGTCGAAATTTGAACCTTAATGGACCCTAATTTTAGGCCCATAGACAGACCTGTTTTCAGGAAATGTAGGAAACGACCCAGTTGGAATTCCTCTGTAGGGACCTTCTTGGCCTCACACCACGCAACATATTTTCGCCAAATGCGGTGAAAATGTTTTGCGGTTACATCCTTCCTGGCTTCGACCAGGGTAGGGATGACTTCATCTGGAATGCCCTTTCAGGATCCGGCGTTCAACTGCCATGCCGTCAAACGCAGCCGCGGTAAGTCTTGGAACAGACAAGGCCCCTGCTGGAGCAGGTCCTCTCTTAAAGGTAGAGGCCACGGTTCTTCCGTGAGCATCTCTTGAAGTTCCGGGTACCAAGTCCTTCTTGACCCATCCGGAATCACGAGTATCGTTCTTACTCATCTCCTTCTTATGATTCTCAGTACTTTTGGTATGAGATGCATAGGAGGGAACACATACCCTGACTGGTACACCCACAGTGTTACCAGAGCGTCCACCGCTATTGCCTGAGGGTCCCTTGACCTGGCGCAATATCTGTCTAGTTTTTTGTTCAGGCGGGACGCCATCATGTCCACCTTTGGTTTTTCCCAACGGTTTACAATCATGTGGAAGACTTCCCGCTGAAGTCCCCACTCTCCCGGGTGGAGGTTATGCCTGCTGAGGAAGTCTGCTTCCCAGTTTTCCACTCCCGGAATTAACACTGCTGAGAGTGTTATCACATGATTTTTCGCCCAGCGAAGAATCCTTGCAGTTTCTGCCATTTCCCTCCTGCTTCATGTGCCGCCCTGTCTGTTTACGTGGGCGACTGCCGTGATGTTGTCCCACTGGATCAATACCGGCTGACCTTGAAGCAGAGGTCTTGCTAAGCTTAGAGCCTTGTAAATTGCCCTTAGCTCCAGTATATTTATGTGGAGAGAAGTCTCCAGACTTGATCACACTCCCTGGAAAAAAAATTTTTTTTTTATTTTCCTTGTGTGACTGCTCCCCAGCCACTCAGGCTGGCATCCGTGGTCACCAGGACCCAGTCCTGAATGTCGAATCTGCGGCCCTTTCATAGATGAGCACTCTGCAGCCACCGCAGAAGAAAACACCCTTGTCCTTGGAGACAGGGTTATCCGCTGATGCATCTGAAGATGCGATCCGGACCATTTTCCCAGCAGATTCCACTGAAAGGTTCTTGCGTGAAATCTACCGAATGGGATCGCTTTGTAAGAAACCACCATTTTTCACAGGACCCTTGTGCAATGATGCACTGATACTTTTCCTGGTTTTAGGAGGTTCCTGACTAGCTCGGAAAACTCCCTGGCCTTCTTCTCCGGGAGAAAACATCCTTTTCTGGACTGTGTCCAGAATCATTCCTAGGAACATTAGACGTGTCGTCGGAAAAAGCTGCGATTTTGGAATATTTAGAATCCACTCGTGCTGTCGTAGAACTACTTGAGATAGTGCTACTCCGACCACCAACTGTTCTCTGGACCTTGCCCTTATCAGGAAAGCGTCCATATTTCTTTTAGGAAGAATCATCATTTCGGCCATTACCATGGTAAAGACCCGGGGTGCCGTGGACAATCCAAACGGCAGCGTCTGAACTGATAGTGACAGTTCTGTACCACGAACCTGAGATACCCTTGGTGAGAAGGGCAAAATTTGGACATGTAGGTAAGCGTCCCTGATATCCAGTGACACCATATCGTCCTGGTTCGCTATCACTGCTCTGAGTGACTCCATCTTGATTTGAACCCTTGTATGTAATTGTTCAAATCTTTTAGATCTCACCGAGCCGTTTGGCTTCAGTACCACAATATAGTGTGGAATAATACCCCTTCCCTTGTTGTAGGAGGGGTACTTTGATTATCACCTGCTGGGAATACAGCCTGTGAATTTTTTCCCAATACTGCCTCCCTGTCGGAGGGAGACGTTGGTAAAGCATACTTCAGGAACTTGTGAGGGGAAGACGTCTCGAATTTCCAATGTACACCTGGGATACTACGTGTAGGATCCAGGAGTCCACTTGCGAGTGAGCCCACTGCGTGCTGAAACTCTTGAGATGACCCCCCACCGCACCTGAGTCCGCTTGTATGGCCCCAGCGTCATGCTGCGGACTTGGCAGAAGCTGTGGAGGACTTCTGTTCCTGGGAATGGGCTGCCTGCTGCAGTCTTCTTCCCTTTCCTCTAACCCTGGGCAGATATGACTGGCCTTTTGCCCGCCTGCCTTTATGGGTACGAAAGGACTGAGACTGAAAAGACTGTGTCCTTTTCTGCTGAGATGTGACTTGGGGTAACAAAAGTGGATTTTCCAGCTGTTGCCATGGCCACCAGGTCCGATGGACCGCCCCTTTATACGGCAATACTTCCATGTGCCGTCTGGAATCTGCATCACCTGACCACTGTCGTGTCTATAAACATCGTCTGGCAGATATGGACATCACCTCTACTCTTGATGCCAGAATGCAAATATCCCTCTGCGCATCTCGCATATATAGAAATGCATCCTTAAAATGCTCTATAGTCAATAAAATATTGTTCCTGTCAAGGGTATCAATATTTTCAGTCAGGAAATCCGACCAAGCCCCCCCAGCGCTGCACATCCAGGCTGAGGCGATTGCTGGTCGTAGTATAACACCAGTATGTGTGTATATACTTTTTAGGATATTTTTCAGCTTCCTATCAGCTGGCTCCTTGAGGGCGGCCGTATCTGGAGACGGTAACGCCACTTGTTTTTATAAGCGTGTGAGCGCCTTATCCACCCTAAGGTGCGTTTCCCAACTCGCCCTCACTTTTGGCGGGAAAGGGTATACCTCCAATAATTTTCTATCGGAGGAAACCCACGTATCATCACACACTTTAATTTATCTGATTCAGGAAAAACTACAAGTAGATTATTCCCACCCTACATAATACCCTTATTTGTGGTACTTGTAGTATCAGAAATATATAACACCTCCTTCATTGCCCTTAACATGTAACTTGTGGCCCTAAAGGAAAATACGTTTGTTTCTTCACCGTCGACACTGAAGTCAGTGTCCGTGTCTGTGTCTGTGTCGACCAACTGAGGTAAATGGGCGTTTTTACAAGCCCCTGACGGTGTCTGAGACGCCTGGACAGGAACTAATTTGTTTGCCGGCCGTCTCATGTCGTCAACCGACCTTGCATCGTGTTGACATTATCACGTAATTCCTAAATAAGCCATCCATTCCGGTGTCGACTCCCTAGAGAGTGACATCACCAATACAGGCAATTTGCTCCTCCTCCTCACCAACATCGTCCTCCTACATGTCGACACACACGTACCGACACACAGCACACACACAGGGAATGCTCTGATAGAGGACAGGACCCCACTAGCCCTTTGGGGAGACAGAGGGAGAGTTTGCCAGCACACACCAAAAACGCTATAATTATACAGGGACAACCCCTTATACAAGTGTTTTCCCTTATAGCATTTTTATATATGTAATCATATCGCCAAATAAGTGCCCCCCCTCTCTGTTTTAACCCTGTTTCTGTAGTGCAGTGCAGGGGAGAGCCTGGGAGCCTTCCTCACAGCAGAGCTGAGCAGGAAAATGGCGCCGTGTGCTGAGGAGAATAGGCCCCGCCCCCTTTTCGGCGGGCTCTTCTCCCGGAGTTTGTGAGATCTGGCAGGGGTTAAATACATCCATATAGCCTCAAGGGCTATATGTGATGTATTTTAGCCATAAAAAGGTATTATACATTGCTGCCCAGGGCGCCCCCCCCAGCGCCCTGCACCCTCAGTGACAGTTGGTGACTGTTGGTGAAGTGTGCTGACAACAATGGCGCACAGCTGCAGTGCTGTGCGCTACCTTATGAAGACTGAAAGTCTTCTGCCGCCTGTTTCTGGACCTCTGGAACTCTTCAACTTCGGCATCTGCAAGGGGGGTCGGCGGCACGGCTCCGGGACGAACCCCAGGGTGAGACCTGTGTTCCGACTCCCTCTGGAGCTAATGGTGTCCAGTAGCCTAAGAAGCAAATCCATCCTGCACGCAGGTGAGTTTACTTCTCTCCCCTAAGTCCCTCGTAGCAGTGAGCCTGTTGCCAGCAGGTCTCACTGAAAGAAAAAAACCTAACTTAAACTTTTATTCTAAGCAGCTCAGGAGAGCCACCTAGATTGCACCCTTCTCGGCCGGGCACAAAAATCTAACTGAGGCTTGGAGGAGGGTCATAGGGGGAGGAGCCAGTGCACACCACCTGATCCTAAAGCTTTTATTATTGTGCCCTGTCTCCTGCGGAGCCGCTAAACCCCATGGTCCTGACGGAGTCCCCAGCATCCACTTAGGACGTTAGAGAAACTACAGGTAGTTTTTTCACACTCCACATAATACCCATTTTTGTGGTACTTGTAGTATCAGAAATATGTAACACCTCCTTCATTGCCCTTAACAAGTAACGTGTGGCCCTAAAGGAAAATACGTTTGTTTCTTCACCGTCGACACTGGAGTCAGTGTCCGTGTCTGTGTCGACCGACTGAGGTAAAAGGACGTTTTAACGCCCCTGACGGTGTTTGAGACGCCTGGACAGGTACTAATTTGTTTGCCGGCCGTCTCATGTCGTCAACCGACCTTGCAGCGTGTTGACATTATCACGTAATTCCTTAAATAAGCCATCCATTCCGGTGTCGACTCCCTAGAGAGTGACATCACCATTACAGGCAATTGCTCCGCCTCCTCACCAACCTCGTCCTCATACATGTCGACACACACGTACCGACACACAGCACACACACAGGGAATGCTCTGATAGAGGACAGGACCCCACTAGCCGTTTGGAGAGACAGAGGGAGAGTTTGCCAGCACACACCAAAACGCTATAATTATACAGGGACAACCTTTATATAAGTGTTTTTCCCTTATAGCATCTTAATATATATAATCATATCGCCAAATAAGTGCCCCCCCTCTCTGTTTTAACCCTGTTTCTGTAGTGCAGTGCAGGGGAGAGCCTGGGAGCCTTCCCACCAGCATTTCTGTGAGGGAAAATGGCGCTGTGTGCGGAGGAGAATAGGCCCCGCCCCCTTTTCGGCAGGCTTCTTCTCCCGTTTTTCTGAGACCTGGCAGGGGTTAAATACATCCATATAGCCCCAGGGGCTATATGTGATGTATTTTTTAGCCAGAACAAGGTATTCTCATTGCTGCCCAGGGCGCCCCCTGCACCCTCCGTGACCGCTGGTGTGAAGTGTGTGACAACAATGGCGCACAGCTGCAGTGCTGTGCGCTACCTCATGAAGACTGAAAAGTCTTCTGCCGCCGGTTTCTGGACCTCTTCACTTTTCGGCATCTGCAAGGGGGTCGGCGGCGCGGCTCCGGGACCGGACTCCATGGCTGGGCCTGTGTTCGATCCCTCTGGAGCTAATGGTGTCCAGTAGCCTAAGAAGCCAATCCATCCTGCACGCAGGTGAGTTCACTTCTTCTCCCCTAAGTCCCTCGTTGCAGTGAGCCTGTTGCCAGCAGGACTCACTGTAAAATAAAAAACCTAAAAACTTTTTCTAAGCAGCTCTTTAGGAGAGCCACTTAGATTGCACCCTGCTCGGACGGGCACAAAAACCTAACTGAGGCTTGGAGGAGGGTCATAGGGGGAGGAGCCAGTGCACACCACCTGATCCTAAAGCTTTATTTTTGTGCCCTGTCTCCTGCGGAGCCGCTAATCCCCATGGTCCTGACGGAGTCCCCAGCATCCACTAGGACGTCAGAGAAAAATAAGATTTTACTTACCGATAAATCTATTTCTCGTAGTCCGTAGTGGATGGACAGGGCACAAAAATAAAGCTTTAGGATCAGGTGGTGTGCACTGGCTCCTCCCCCTATGACCCTCCTCCAAGCCTCAGTTAGGATACTGTGCCCGGACGAGCGTACACAATAAGGAAGGATTTTGAATCCCGGGTAAGACTCATACCAGCCACACCAATCACACCGTACAACTTGTGATCTGAACCCAGGTAACAGTATGACAACGTAGGAGCCTCTGAACAGACGGCTCACAACAAGAACAACCCGATTTTTTTTTTTTTTGTAACAATAACTATGTACAAGTATTGCAGACAATCCGCACTTGGGATGGGCGCCCAGCATCCACTACGGACTACGAGAAATAGATTTATCGGTAAGTAAAATCTTATTTTCTCTAACGTCCTAGTGGATGCTGGGGACTCCGTCAGGACCATGGGGATTATACCAAAGCTCCCAAACGGGCGGGAGAGTGCGGATGACTCTGCTGCACCGAATGAGAGAACTCCAGGTCCTCTTTAGCCAGGGTATCAAATTTGTAGAATTTTACAAACGTGTTCTCCCCCGACCACGTAGCTGCTCGGCAGAGTTGTAATGCCGAGACCCCTCGGGCAGCCGCCCAGGATGAGCCCACCTTCCTTGTGGAATGGGCCTTGACAGATTTAGGCTGTGGCAGGCCTGCCACAGAATGTGCAAGTTGAATTGTGCTACAAATCCAACGAGCAATCGTCTGCTTAGAAGCAGGAGCACCCAGCTTGTTGGGTGCATACAGTATAAACAGCGAGTCAGATTTTCTGACTCCAGCCGTCCTTGAAATATATATTTTCAATGCCCTGACAACGTCCAGCAACTTGGAATCCTCCAAATCGCTAGTAGCCGCAGGCACCACAATAGGCTGGTTCAGGTGAAACGCTGACACCACCTTAGGCAGAAAATGAGGACGCGTCCGCAGTTCTGCCCTGTCCGAATGGAAAATCAGATATGGGCTTTTATACGATAAAGCCGCTAATTCTGACACTCTCCTGGCTGAAGCCAGGGCCAGTAGCATGGTTACCTTCCATGTAAGATATTTCAAATCCGCCGATTTGAGTGGCTCAAACCAATGGGATTTGAGAAAATCCAGAACTACATTAAAGTCCCACGGAGCCACTGGGGGCACAACCGGGGGCTGTATATGTAGTACTCCTTTTACAAAAGTCTGGACTTCAGGAACTGAAGCCAATTCTTTCTGGAAGAAAATCGACAGGGCCGAAATTTGAACCTTAATGGACCCCAACTTGAGGCCCATAGACAATCCTGTTTGCAGGAAATGTAGGAATCGACCCAATTGAAATTCCTCCGTGGGGGCCTTCCTGGCCTCGCACCACGCAACATATTTTCTCCAAATGCGGTGATAATGTTGTGCCGTCACCTCCTTCCTGGCTTTAACCAGTGTAGGAATGACCTCTTCCGGAATGCCTTTTTCCCTTAGAATTCGGCGTTCAACCGCCACGCCGTCAAACGCAGCCGCGGTAAGTCTTGGAATAGACACGGTCCCTGCTGAATCAGGTCCCGTCTTAGAGGTAGAGGCCACGGATTTTCCGTGAGCATCTCCTGAAGTTCCGGGTACCAAGTTCTTCTTGGCCAATCCGGAGCCACGAGTATCGTTCTTACTCCCCTTTGCCGTATAATTCTCAGTACTTTGGGTATGAGAGGCAGAGGAGGAAACACATACACTGACTGGAACACCCACGGTGTTACCAGAGCGTCCACAGCTATTGCCTGAGGGTCTCTTGACCTGGCGCAATACCTGTCCAGTTTTTTGTTGAGGCGAGACGCCATCATATCCACCTTTGGTTTTTCCCAACGGTTCACAATCATGTGGAAGACTTCTGGATGAAGTCCCCACTCTCCCGGGTGTAGATCGTGTCTGCTGAGGAAGTCTGCTTCCCAGTTGTCCACTCCCGGAATGAACACTGCTGACAGTGCTATCACATGATCTTCCGCCCAGCGAAGAATCCTTGCAGCTTCTGCCATTGCTCTCCTGCTTCTTGTGCCGCCCTGTCTGTTTACGTGGGCGACTGCCGTGATGTTGTCCGACTGGATCAACACCGGCTGACCCTGAAGCAGGGGTTTTGCCAGGCTTAGAGCATTGTAAATCGCTCTTAGCTCCAGTATATTTATGTGAAGAGACATCTCCAGGCTTGACCATACTCCCTGGAAGTTTCTTCCCTGTGTGACCGCTCCCCAGCCTCTCAGACTGGCATCCGTGGTCACCAGGACCCAGTCCTGTATGCCGAATCTGCGGCCTTCTAACAGATGAGCACTCTGCAACCACCACAGAAGAGACACCCTTGTCCGTGGCGATAAGGTTATCCGCTGATGCATCTGCAGATGCGACCCGGACCATTTGTCCAGCAGATCCCACTGAAAAGTTCGTGCGTGGAATCTGCCGAATGGGATTGCTTCGTAAGAAGCCACCATCTTTCCCAGGACTCTTGTGCATTGATGCACAGACACTTTTCCTGGTTTTAGGAGGTTACTGACAAGTTCGGATAACTCCTTGGCTTTCTCCTCCGGAAGAAACACCTTTTTCTGAACCGTGTCCAGAATCATTCCCAGGAACAGCAGACGTGTTGTCGGGGTCAACTGAGATTTTGGAAAATTCAGAATCCACCCGTGTTGTTGCAGCACTACTTGGGTTAGTGCTACTCCGTCCTCCAGCTGTTCTCTGGACCTTGCCCTTATCAGGAGATCGTCCAAGTAAGGGATAATTAATACGCCTCTTCTTCGCAGAAGAATCATCATTTCGGCCATTACCTTGGTAAAGACCCGAGGTGCCGTGGACAATCCAAACGGCAGCGTCTGAAACTGATAATGACAGTTTTGCACCACGAACCTGAGGTACCCTTGATGTGAAGGGCAAATTGGGACATGCAGGTAAGTATCTTTTATGTCCAGGGACACCATAAAGTCCCCTTCTTCCAGATTCGCTATCACTGCTCTGAGTGATTCCATCTTGAACTTGAATTTTTGTATGTACAGGTTCAAAGATTTCAGATTTAGAATAGGTCTTACCGAGCCGTCCGGCTTCGGTACCACAAATAGCGTGGAGTAATACCCCTTTCCCTGTTGTAGGAGGGGTACCTTGACTATCACCTACTGAGAAAACAGCTTGTGAATGGCTTCCAATACCGTCGCCCTGTCTGAGGGAGACGTTGGCAAAGCCGACTTTAGGAACCGGCGAGGGGGAGACTTCTCGAATTCCAACCTGTAACCCTGAGATACTACCTGCAGGATCCAGGGGTCCACCTGTGAGCAAGCCCACTGCGCGCTGAAATTCTTGAGTCGACCCCCCACCGTTCCTGAGTCCGCTTGTAAAGCCCCAGCGTCATGCTGAGGGCTTTGCAGAACCCGCTGAGGGCTTCTGTTCCTGGGAAGGAGCTGCTTGCTGCCCTCTCTTACCCTTTCCTCTGCCTCGGGGCAGATATGACTGTCCTTTTGCCCGCTTGTTCTTATAGGACCGAAAGGACTGCGGCTGAAAAGACGGTGTCTTTTTCTGTTGGGAGGGGGTCTGAGGTAAAAAGGTGGATTTCCCGGCAGTTGCCGTGGCCACCAAATCCGATAGACCGACGCCAAATAATTCCTCCCCTTTATACGGCAATACTTCCATATGCCGTTTGGAATCCGCATCACCTGACCACTGTCGTGTCCATAAACTTCTTCTGGCAGATATGGACATCGCACTTACTCTCGATGCCAGAGTGCAAATATCCCTCTGAGCATCTCGCATATAAAGAAAAGCATCCTTTAATTGCTCTAAAGTCAGTAAAATACTGTCCCTGTCCAGGGTATCAGTATTTTCAGTCAGGGAATCCGACCAGACCACTCCAGCACTGCACATCCAGGCTGAGGCGATGGCTGGTCGCAGTATAACACCAGTATGTGTGTATATACTTTTTAGAGTAGTTTCCAGCCTCCTATCAGCTGGATCCTTGAGGGCGGCCGTATCAGGAGACGGTAACGCCACTTGTTTTGATAAGCGTGTGAGCGCCTTATCCACCTTAGGGGGTGTTTCCCAGCGCGCCCTAACCTCTGGCGGGAAAGGGTATAATGCCAATAACTTTTTTGAAATTAGCCCTTTTCTATCTGGGTTAACCCACGCTTCATCACATACATCATTCAATTCCTCTGATTCAGGAAAAACTACAGGTAGTTTTTTCACCCCCCACATAATACCCCTTTTTGTGGTACTTGTAGTATCAGAGATATGCAAAGCCTCCTTCATTGCCGTGATCATATAACGTGTGGCCCTACTGGAAAATACGTTTGTTTCTTCACCGTCGACACTAGATTCAGTGTCCGTGTCTGGGTCTGTGTCGACCGACTGAGGTAAAGGGCGTTTTACAGCCCCTGACGGTGTCTGAGACGCCTGGGCAGGTACCAACTGGTTTGACGGCCGTCTCATGTCGTCAACTGATTTTTGTAATGTGCTGACATTATCACGTAATTCCATAAACAAAGCCATCCATTCCGGTGTCTACTCCCTAGGGGGTGACATCACCATTACCGGCAATTGCTCTGCCTCCACACCAACATCGTCCTCATACATGTCGACACACACGTACCGACACACAGCAGACACACAGGGAATGCTCTATTGAAGACAGGACCCCACTAGCCCTTTGGGGAGACAGAGGGAGAGTTTGCCAGCACACACCCAAGCGCTATAATATATATGGGAACAACCCTATATAAGTGTTGTATCCTTATAGCAGCTTAAATATAGTAATATCGCCAAAAAAGTGCCCCCCCTCTCTGTTTTACCCTGTTTCTGTAGTGCAGTGCAGGGGAGAGTCCTGGGAGCCTTCCTCACAGCGGAGCTGAGCAGGAAAATGGCGCTGTGTGCTGAGGAGAATAAGCCCCGCCCCCTATTTCGGCGGGCTCTTCTCCGGAGACTGTGAGATCTGGCAGGGGTTAAATACATCCATATAGCCTCAAGGGCTATATGTGATGTATTTTTAGCCATAAAAAAGGTATTATACATTGCTGCCCAGGGCGCCCCCCCAACGCCCTGCACCCTCCGTGACCGCTGTGTGAAGTGTGCTGACAACAATGGCGCACAGCTGCAGTGCTGTGCGCTACCTCAGGAAGACTGAAGTCTTCTGCCGCCTGCTTCTGGACCTCTTCCAACTTCGGCATCTGCAAGGGGGGTCGGCGGCGCGGCTCCGGGACGAACCCCAGGGTGAGACCTGTGTTCCGACTCCCTCTGGAGCTAATGGTGTCCAGTAGCCTAAGAAGCCAATCCATCCTGCACGCAGGTGAGTTCACTTCTCTCCCCTAAGTCCCTCGATGCAGTGAGCCTGTTGCCAGCAGGACTCACTGAAAATAAAAAACCTAAAAAACTTTTTCTAAGCAGCTCTTTAGGAGAGCCACCTAGATTGCACCCTGCTCGGACGGGCACAAAAACCTAACTGAGGCTTGGAGGAGGGTCATAGGGGGAGGAGCCAGTGCACACCACCTGATCCTAAAGCTTTATTTTTGTGCCCTGTCTCCTGCGGAGCCGCTGATCCCCATGGTCCTGACGGAGTCCCCAGCATCCACTAGGACGTTAGAGAAATAAGATTTTACTTACCGATAAATCTATTTCTCGTAGTCCGTAGTGGATGCTGGGGACTCCGTCAGGACCATGGGGAATAGCGGCTCCGCAGGAGACAGGGCACAAAAGTAAAAGCTTTAGGATCAGGTGGTGTGCATGGCTCCTCCCCCTATGACCCTCCTCCAAGCCTCAGTTAGGATACTGTGCCCGGACGAGCGTACACAATAAGGAAGGATTTTGAATCCCGGGTAAGACTCATACCAGCCACACCAATCACACTGTACAACCTGTGATCTGAACCCAGTTAACAGCATGATAACAGCGGAGCCTCTGAAAAGATGGCTCACAACAATAATAACCCGATTTTTGTAACAATAACTATGTACAAGTATTGCAGACAATCCGCACTTGGGATGGGCGCCCAGCATCCACTACGGACTACGAGAAATAGATTTATCGGTAAGTAAAATCTTATTTTCTCTGACGTCCTAGTGGATGCTGGGGACTCCGTCAGGACCATGGGGATTATACCAAAGCTCCCAAACGGGCGGGAGAGTGCGGATGACTCTGCAGCACCGAATGAGAGAACTCCAGGTCCTCTTTAGCCAGGGTATCAAATTTGTAGAATTTTACAAACGTGTTCTCCCCCGACCACGTAGCTGCTCGGCAGAGTTGTAATGCCGAGACCCCTCGGGCAGCCGCCCAGGATGAGCCCACCTTCCTTGTGGAATGGGCCTTGACAGATTTAGGCTGTGGCAGGCCTGCCACAGAATGTGCAAGTTGAAATGTGCTACAAATCCAACGAGCAATCGTCTGCTTAGAAGCAAGAGCACCCAGTTTGTTGGGTGCATACAGGATAACAGCGAGTCAGTTTTCCTGACTCCAGCCGTCCTGGAAACCTATATTTTCAGGGCCCTGACAACATCTAGCAACTTGGAGTCCTCCAAGTCCCTAGTAGCCGCAGGTACCACAATAAGCTGGTTCAGGTGAAACGCTGACACCACCTTAGGAAGAAACTGAGGACGAGTCCGCAGCTCTGCCCTGTCCGAATGGACAATCGGATATGGCTTTTGTGAGACAAAGCCGCCAATTCTGACACTCGCCTGGCCGAGGCCAGGGCCAACAGCATGGTCACTTTTCATGTGAGATATTTCAAATCCACAGATTTGAGCGGTTTAAAATGTGATTTGAGGAATCCCAGAACTACGTTGAGATCCCACAGTGCCACTGGAGGCACAAAAAGGGGGTTGTATATGCAATACTCCCTTGACAAACTTCTGGACTTCAGGAACTGAAGCCAATTCTTTCTGGAAGAAAATTGACAGGGCCGAAATTTGAACCTTAATGGACCCCAAATTTGAGGCCCATAGACACTCCTGTTTGCAGGAAATGCAGGAATCGACCGAGTTGAAATTTCTTCGTGGGGCCTTCCTGGCCTCACACCACGCAACATATTTTCGCCACATGTGGTGATAATGTTTTGCGGTCACCTCCTTCCTGGCTTTGACCAGGGTAGGAATGACCTCTTCCGGAATGCCTTTTTCCCTTAGGATCTGGCGTTCCACCGCCATGCCGTCAAACGCAGCCGCGGTAAGTCTTGGAACAGACCTGGTACTTGCTGAAGCAAGTCCCTTCTTAACGGCAGAGGCCATGAGTCCTCTGTGAGCATTTCTTGAAGTTCCGGGTGCCACGTCCTTCTTGGCCAATCCGGAGCCACGAGTATAGTTCTTACTCCTCTACGTCTTATAATTCTCAGTACCTTGGTTATGAGAAGCAGAGGAGGGAACACATACACCGACTGGTACACCCACGGTGTTACCAGAACGTCCACAGATATTGCTTGAGGGTCTCTTGACCTGGCGCAATACCTGTCCAGTTTTTTGTTCAGGCGGGACGCCATCATGTCCACCTTTGGTCTTTCCCAACGGTTCACAATCATGTGGAAGACTTCCCGATGAAGTCCCCACTCTCCCGGGTGGAGGTCGTGCCTGCTGAGGAAGTCTGCTTCCCAGTTGTCCACTCCCGGAATGAACACTGCTGACAGTGCTATCACATGATTTTTCGCCCAGCGAAGAATCCTTGCAGTTTCTGCCATTGCCCTCCTGCTTCTTGTGCCGCCCTGTCTGTTTACGTGGGCGACTGCCGTGATGTTGTCCCACTGGATCAATACCGGCTGACCTTGAAGCAGAGGTCTTGCTAAGCTTAGAACATTGTAAATTGCCCTTAGCTCCAGTATATTTATGTGGAGAGAAGTCTCCAGACTTGATCACACTCCCTGGAAATTTTTTCCCTGTGTGACTGCTCCCCAGCCTCTCAGGCTGGCATCCGTGGTCACCAGGACCCAGTCCTGAATGCCGAGTCTGCGGCCCTTTAGTAGATGAGCACTCTGCAGCCACCGCAGAAGAAACACCCTTGTCCTTGGAGACAGGGTTATCCGCTGATGCATCTGAAGATGCGATCCGGACCATTTTACCAGCAGATCCCACTGAAAAGTTCTTGCGTGAAATCTACCGAATGGAATCGCTTCGTAAGAAGCCACCATTTTTCCCAGGACCCTTGTGCAATGATGCACTGACACTTTTCCTGGTTTTAGGAGGTCCCCGACTAGCTCGGATAACTCCATGGCTTTCTTCTCCGGGAGAAACACCTTTTTCTGGACTGTGTCCAGAATCATCCCTAGGAACAGCAGACGTGTCGTCGGAAACAGCTGCGGTTTTGGAATATTTAGAATCCACCCGTGCTGTCGTAGAACTACTTGAGATAGTGCTACTCCGACCTCCAACTGTTCTCTGGACCTTGCCCCTATCAGGAGATCGTCCATTTTCTTTGAAGAAGAATCATCATTTCGGCCATTACCTTGGTAAGGACCCGGGGTGCCGTGGACAATCCAACCGGCAGCGTCTGAA
This sequence comes from Pseudophryne corroboree, assembly GCF_028390025.1. NCBI lineage: Eukaryota > Metazoa > Chordata > Amphibia > Anura > Myobatrachidae > Pseudophryne > Pseudophryne corroboree. The sequence continues at coordinate 87,496,896 of NC_086448.1, forward strand.
ACTGATAGTGACAGTTCTGTACCACGAACCTGAGGTACCCTTGGTGAGAAGGGCAAATTGGGACATGGAGGTAAGCATCCCTGATGTCCCGGGACACCATATAGTCCCCTTCTTCCTGGTTCGCTATCACTGCTCTGAGTGACTCCATCTTGATTTGAACCTTTGTATGTAAGTGTTCAACTATTTCAGATTTAGAATAGGTCTCACCGAGCCGTCTGGCTTCAGTACCACAATATAGTGTGGAATAATACCCCTTTCCTTGTTGTAGGAGGGGTACTTTGATTATCACCTGCTGGGAATACAGCTTGTGAATTGTTTCCACTACTGCCTCCCTGTCGGAGGGAGACGTTGGTAAAGCAGACTTCAGGAACCTGCGAGGGGGAGACGTCTCGAATTTCCAATCTGTACCCCTGGGATACTACTTGTAGGATCCAGGGGTCCACTTGCGAGTGAGCCCACTGCGTGCTGAAACTCTTGAGACGACCCCCCCCACCGCACCCGAGTCCGCTTGTACGGCCCCAGTGTCATGCTGAGGACTTGGCAGAAGCGGTGGAGGGCTTCTGTTTCTGGGAATGGGCTGCCTGCTGCAGTCTTCTTCCCTTTCCTCTATCCCATGGCAGATATGACTGGCCTTTTGCCCGCTTGCCCTTATGGGGACGAAAGGACTGAGGCTGAAAAGACGTCGTCTTTTTCTCCTTTATACGGCAATACTTCCATGTGCCGTTTGGAATCTACATCACCTGACCACTGTCGTGTCCATAAACAACTTCTGGCAGATATGGACATCGCACTTACTCTTGATGCCAGAGTGCAAATATCCCTCTGTGCATCTCGCATATATAGAAATGCATCCTTTAAATGCTCTATAGTCAATAAAATACTGTCCCTGTCAAGGGTATCAATATTTTCAGTCAGGGAATCCGACCAAGCCACCCCAGCGCTGCACATCCAGGCTGAGGCGATCGCTGGTCGCAGTATAACACCAGTATGTGTGTATATACTTTTTAGGATATTTTCCAGCCTCCTATCAGCTGGCTCCTTGAGGGCGGCCCTATCTGGAGACGGTACCGCCACTTGTTTTGATAAGCGTGTGAGCGCCTTATCCACCCTAAGGGGTGTTTCCCAACGCGCCCTAACTTCTGGCGGGAAAGGGTATACCGCCAATAATTTTCTATCGGGGGAAACCCACGCATCATCACACACTTCATTTAATTTATCTGATTCAGGAAAAACTACAGGTAGTTTTTTCACACTCCACATAATACCCTTTTTTGTGGTACTTGTAGTATCAGAAATATGTAACACCTCCTTCATTGCCCTTAACAAGTAACGTGTGGCCCTAAAGGAAAATACGTTTGTTTCTTCACCGTCGACACTGGAGTCAGTGTCCGTGTCTGTGTCGACCGACTGAGGTAAAAGGACGTTTTAACGCCCCTGACGGTGTTTGAGACGCCTGGACAGGTACTAATTGGCTTGCCGGCCGTCTCATGTCGTCAACCGACCTTGCAGCGTGTTGACATTATCACGTAATTCCTTAAATAAGCCATCCATTCCGGTGTCGACTCCCTAGAGAGTGACATCACCATTACAGGCAATTGCTCCGCCTCCTCACCAACATCGTCCTCATACATGTCGACACACACGTACCGACACACAGCACACACACAGGGAATGCTCTGATAGAGGACAGGACCCCACTAGCCCTTTGGGGAGACAGAGGGAGAGTTTGCCAGCACACACCAAAAACGCTATAATTATACAGGGACAACCTTTATATAAGTGTTTTTCCCTTATAGCATTTTAATATATATAGTCATATCGCCAAATAAGTGCCCCCCCTCTCTGTTTTAACCCTGTTTCTGTAGTGCAGTGCAGGGGAGAGCCTGGGAGCCTTCCCACCAGCATTTCTGTGAGGGAAAATGGCGCTGTGTGCTGAGGAGAATAGGCCCCGCCCCCTTTTCGGCGGGCTTCTGCTCCCGTTTTTCTGAGACCTGGCAGGGGTTAAATACATCCATATAGCCCCCAGGGGCTATATGTGATGTATTTTTAGCCAGAATAAGGTACTATCATTGCTGCCCAGGGCGCCCCCCCCAGCGCCCTGCACCCTCAGTGACCGCTGCTATGAAGTGTGCTGACAACAATGGCGCACAGCTGCAGTGCTGTGCGCTATCTTATGAAGACTGAAAAGTCTTCTGCCGCCGGTTTCTGGACCTCTTCACTTTTCGGCATCTGCAAGGGGGTCGGCGGCGCGGCTCCGGGACGAACCCCAGGGTGAGACCTGTGTTCCGACTCCCTCTGGAGCTAATGGTGTCCAGTAGCCTAAGAAGCCAATCCATCCTGCACGCAGGTGAGTTCACTTCTCTCCCCTAAGTCCCTCGATGCAGTGAGCCTGTTGCCAGCAGGACTCACTGAAAATAAAAAACCTAACAAAACTTTTACTCTAAGCAGCTCTTTAGGAGAGCCACCTAGATTGCACCCTTCTCGGCCGGGCACAAAAATCTAACTGAGGCTTGGAGGAGGGTCATAGGGGGAGGAGCCAGTGCACACCACCTGATCCTAAAGCTTTTACTTTTGTGCCCTGTCTCCTGCGGAGCCGCTATTCCCCATGGTCCTGACGGAGTCCCCAGCATCCACTAGGACGTCAGAGAAATGACAGTTAGGAGCTGACTGGCTGGTGTTTTATCACCTTCCACTTTATCACTTCGCCAAGCTTAATAAATCTGCCCCAAAGTCACAAGTGAGATAATTAGCACCACATGTGGGACTCTTAATGTGTCATTTAGTAATGCATACACCTGTGCTCCACCAAGGCGATACAGAAAACATGCCCTGTAGATTGATACTGGGAAACACTGTTCTACACCATAAGTCTATTTCCCCAACTATACTAATTATCTTGTTTCTGTCCATAAAAGCCCTGTAAGGCCGTATCTCTTGCCAGACCCCTCTCTCTAGATTACTATTACACTTTAAAAACCACGTAACTGGTTCCTATGTAGACTGATGTTATCCTCTGTACATCGCTGCATAACATGGTGGCGCTTCATAAATAAATGACAATAATAATATAACGAGAAGCTACCAGATCCGGTGGAGACCGCAGATTACACTGCAAAACAATCATCATCCGTTCCGAGCTCACAGGCGAAACCACAGACATTCCTACATTAATTGCACGATGTACCTGAGTGTGATACTGCGCTTTAGCAGCAGCGATGTCATTGATGACCTTCTGATCCACAGTAAAGACTAGCTCTTCAGGACGTGCCAGGTCCCGAACTACAGGTGAGCCCTGCCAAGAGAAGGTGCATATTCATATACAGTGCAGTGAGCGAACCAACTTCTCTGCATTACCTTCAATGACATCATACCTTCCAGCGCCCCTCACAAGCTTTGATGTTCTGATCAATGTAGTCACACATTTCTACGAGCACCATGGCATCAAATGGTGCATGCTGGAACACAGACACATGAATAGGAGGGAACAGAACAGACATCAGACACATGTGCACATAGTTATGGAGCAGAACAAGCAATATCAATGGTGTGAGGCTCATGCTTGTAATCGGAGGCCAGCGGTGACTACACATGTTTTCCCCATGCAGGACAGATGATTGTTCTCTTTATGTGAAGAATGAGCGACGTAGCACATCAGACAGATACGCTTATGGAATGGACAAATAACCGTGGTGAAGTTTAGATGCTGCAGAATTAATATCTGCATTAACAAACACTAAAAGGGTTTCCGTCAACAGGTATTACAGAGATACGCTTCGGGTTGGCAATTTGGTAAACGTGCACTGCATTTATGAAGGTTTTGCAGGCGTTTCAGAGGTGGTTATAAACGAGTCCAATTTTGTTTATTTTTCTTTTAAACTGAATCCTATAACAGAGCTAGTAAGGTTTAGGCTGCAGGTATGGAGGTGTGTGTGGCGGTTAGGTGTAGGCTGTGTAGGGGGACTAAGCTGCAGGGGGGGGGGTGGAGTAGTGTCAGGTTTAGGCTGCAGGTATGGAGGGTTAGGTGTAGGCTGTGGGAGGGGGAGGGTTAAGTGTAGGCTGTGGGAGGGGGAGGGTTAAGTGTAGGCTGTGGGAGGGTTAGGTGTAGGCTGTGGGAGGGGGAGGGTTAGGTGTAGGCTGTGGGAGGGGGAGGGTTAGGTGTAGGCTGTGGGAGGGGGAGGGTTAGGCTGCTGCAACGAAGGGTTAGGGGGCCATTGGGGAGGGTAAGTATACTTACCTTTCCCCTGTCGGGATTCTCAATAGCGGGATGCAGTGGTCGATATTCTGACTGCCAGCATCTCACCCACCGGCATTACAATCCCAACCCACTGCACATACAGTGTTCTCTACAAGTTTCAAATACAATTACACGTACCAGATGCAGGGAAATTGAACAAGCGTTCCCGAAATAAACAAAATACAGTACTGGAGTGTAATGAAGTAAAACACACACAAGCAGATATGTATAGTCCTATTTGGTATAATGATTTCTGTAAACAGCCCTCAGGCTCACTAGATGAGTGCTTACTAACTAAGGGGGAATTCAGTTTACCATAGTAATTTCCAGTGGGCTAATTGAACCCCTGGGGCCCTGATGCTGGCATTTTTAGGGGATTTTTGGTGGGTTCTGTTGAGGTCCAGTACAAAAATCCCCAATAAGTGCTCTGTTTTCAGAATTGTGAAAACACACAGGTCTGTAGTAATTTATAGGGTGGTAAAAACAGGCTCAAACTGGATTGCCCAAAAAAATAGGAATTTAATACCTACCGGTAATTCCTTTTCTTGTAGTCCATAGTGGATACTGGGGTTCTGTATGTTAGTACCATGGGGTATAGATCGGGTCCATACCCCATGGTACTATACCCCATGGTACTAACGTACAGAACCCCAGTATCCACTAGGACGTAAGAGAAACCTGAATTTTCGAAACAACGTATCTCAAAAACCTGTCATACGATGTCTGGTCAGGCCGTTAGAACAGATATTACTTTTAAAACTTCCATTGTAATACAAATACACTTTTTCAAGACATTAGATAAGCAATGTAAAAGGTGGATTGGTTTGAGCAAGTGTTCTTCAGTTCACAGGCACATATTTGCACAGGGGCAGGGAGACTCATACTTACATCACAATTGGAGCCAAACACCCCATTGCGCCATAAGATGAAGTTGTAAGATTTATCCCCCCAGCGAATGGTTGGGTCACCGGCAACAGCAAGCCTTGCAATCTGCACAACAGATAATAGAGCAAATAATAAGATTTGAATTTTAATATTATTTTATCCATTAACATTCAAATTGTGTACCATATAAACATAGCTCTATATGAAGGTAAACTCATACATAACTGGACATGTGACATTGTTGACAAGGCATTGTTCAATAAATAGCATATAACGCCACAATTTCATAGGTGGGAGGCCCTTGATGAAGTCATCCAGACAAAACGTGTAAGGTGAATTCCCACATTGTAGCTGTCTGTCAGAAAGCTCGTTTGGAGGTTAGTACCAGGAGCTGCAGTGACCAGACATTGATGATCCACAATGGTTTCTTTCATTGGAATTATTTGAACAGACCAGTTGTAAATGCCAAATGAAAGCTTTTGTAATACTATGTTTAATAAAAACTTTTTAAATGGATTTTACATCATGGAAGCATGTTTAGGATTCATTGTCAATTCCATTACAATGATAGATACACATAAAATAAAGAATTGAATACCGCCCTATGGTGGTCATTCCGAGTTGTTCGCTCGTTGCCGATTTTTGCAACGGAGCGATTAGGTGGAAAATGCGCATGCGCATGGTACGCAGCGCGCATGCGCTTAGTAATTTAACACAAAACTTAGTAGATTTACACAAGCTCAAGCGACGTTTTTTCCTCGCTCGAGTGATCGTAGTGTGATTGACAGGAAGTGGGTGTTTCTGGGCGGAAACTGGCCGTTTTCTGGGAGCATGCTAAAAAACGCAGGTGTTCCAGGTAAAAACGCGGGAGTGGCTGTAGAAACGGGGGAGTGGCTGCCGAACGCAGGGCGTGTTTCTGACGTCAAACCAGGAACTAAACGGACTGAGGTGATCGCAATCTAGGAGTAGGTCTGGAGCTACTCAGAAACTGCAAGGAATTATTTAGTAGCAGTTCTGCTAATCTTTCGTTCGCTATTCTGCTAAGCTAAGATACACTCCCAGAGGGCGGCGGCTTAGCGTTTGCAATGCTGCTAAAAGCAGCTAGCGAGCGAACAACTCGGAATGACCACCTATATGTCAGGTGCCAATACTCCACTGGCTCTGAAGACAGGAAATCCCTTTATTTCCCATAGAGGTGCAAGCAAAAGACAAGCACGGTTTTCCTCCTATAACCACTTAAGAGCTGAAACGCGCTAGTTTCTGCATCTAATTGGACTGTGCGCCATACAATTTAAAACGTTAAATGTTTTACTGTGTGTTGCTTTTAAACACAGTTTTAATATTGTGGCTTGTTTATAAATATGTACTATTTTCTGTGATGAGGCAGCTACAGTATAAACCAATAAGGATCCTATTTAAATGATAATTTTACCAGGTATTTATAGCAGAAATTTTTGCAAGCTTTCAAGGATCTGAGCCACTTTGCCTAGCATATTATCCAACAATTGAGCTAGCATTCAGGCAAAGCCAGAGCGGGTTCAGCTCCCTCCAATACAGTCGTATGACCAAGTCAAAAGGTAATGCCAACAGCGGACGCCCATTATGGCCCAAATGGAATAGCCTGCGAGTTGCAGGCAAATTAGCCACTAGACTTAAAGCAGCATAAATGTGAAAGAACAAACCAGGTTGGTTTTGCATTTTAAATGAATTTGGCTTGAAATCCAATGGTTGAACTGCAGAGTTTGCGCTGGTGCCTACAACGTTCGGGGGCCTATGTGTTATTTACATAAACTGAACCTATGCAAACAGGAAAGGGGCCAAAAGATTATAATATTAATAGATATAGAAAAGAGGGCAAACAGCCAACAGGTGTGCTCTATAATCTCGATGTCTGAATACAAAGTCCACACAATATCTTGTGTTGCATTGTGACAGCACAAGATAACACAGTTATAATATCATTACTATATATTGGTAGTGAGGTTAATGCTCCGTGTAGAACATTTGTATCAGATGACCCAGAAAACATGAGAATATGGAACCACCAAGAATCAGGGACAACAGATGTTTGACATAATGTAATGCACTCGCCACCAGAAAATGTATGTAGTGGGAGGGTAGCAGTGTCTGCGGCTGTTACAGCAATGTGACAGTGTAATGCACTCGCCACCAGGAAATGTATGTAGTGGAGGGTAGCAGTGTCTGCGGCTGCTGCAGCAATGTGACATAGAGTAATGCACTCGCCACCAGAAAATGTATGTAGTGGAGGGTAGCAGTGTCTGCGGCTGCTGCAGCAATGTGACATAGTGTAATGCACTCGCCACCAGAAAATGTATGTAGTGGAGGGTAGCAGTGTCTGCGGCTGCTGCAGCAATGTGACATAATGTAATGCACTCGCCACCAGGAAATGTATGTAGTGGAGGGAAGCAGTGTCTGCGGCTGCTGCAGCAATGTGACATAATGTAATGCACTCGCCACCAGAAAATGTATGTAGTGGAGGGTAGCAGTGTCTGCGGCTGCTGCAGCAATGTGACATAATGTAATGCACTCGCCACCAGAAAATGTATGTAGTGGAGGGTAGCAGTGTCTGCAGCTGCTACAGCAATGTGACCTAATGTAATGCACTCGCCACCAGGAAATGTATGTAGTGGAGGGTAGCAGTGTCTGCGGCTGCTGCAGCAATGTGACATAGAGTAATGCACTCGCTACCAGGAAATGTATGTAGTGGAGGGTAGCAGTGTCTGCGGCTGCTGCAGCAATGTGACATAATGTAATGCACTCGCCACCAGAAAATGTATGTAGTGGAGGGTAGCAGTGTCTGCGGCTGCTGCAGCAATGTGACATAGTGTAATGCACTCGCCACCAGAAAATGTATGTAGTGGAGGGTAGCAGTGTCTGCGGCTGCTGCAGCAATGTGACATAATGTAATGCACTCGCCACCAGGAAATGTATGTAGTGGAGGGAAGCAGTGTCTGCGGCTGCTGCAGCAATGTGACATAATGTAATGCACTCGCCACCAGAAAATGTATGTAGTGGAGGGTAGCAGTGTCTGCGGCTGCTGCAGCAATGTGACATAATGTAATGCACTCGCCACCAGGAAATGTATGTAGTGGAGGGTAGCAGTGTCTGCGGCTGCTGCAGCAATGTGACATAATGTAATGCACTCGCCACCAGAAAATGTATGTAGTGGAGGGTAGCAGTGTCTGCAGCTGCTACAGCAATGTGAAAGTGTAATGCACTCGCCACCAGGAAATGTATGTAGTGGAGGGTAGCAGTGTCTGCGGCTGCTACAGCAATGTGAAAGTGTAATGCACTCGCCACCAGGAAATGTATGTAGTGGAGGGTAGCAGTGTCTGCGGCTGCTGCAGCAATGTGACATAGTGTAATGCACTCGCCACCAGAAAATATATGTAGTGGAGGGTAGCAACGTCTGCGGCTGCTGCAGCAATGTGACATAATGTAATGCACTCGCCACCAGAAAATGTATGTAGTGGAGGGTAGCAGTGTCTGCGGCTGCTGCAGCAATGTGACATAATGTAATGCACTCGCCACCAGAAAATATATGTAGTGGAGGGTAGCAGTGTCTGCGGCTGCTGCAGCAATGTGACATAGTGTAATGCACTCGCCACCAGAAAATATATGTAGTGGAGGGTAGCAGTGTCTGCGGCTGCTGCAGCAATGTGACATAATGTAATGCACTCGCCACCAGGAAATGTATGTAGTGGAGGGTAGCAGTGTCTGCGGCTGCTGCAGCAATGTGACCTAATGTAATGCACTCGCCACCAGAAAATGTATGTAGTGGAGGGTAGCAGTGTCTGCAGCAATGTGACAGAATGTAATGCACTCGCCACCAGAAAATGTATGTAGTGGAGGGTAGCAGTGTCTGCAGCTGCTGCAGCAATGTGACCTAATGTAATGCACTCGCCACCAGAAAATGTATGTAGTGGAGGGTAGCAGTGTCTGCAGCTGCTGCAGCAATGTGACCTAATGTAATGCACTTGCCACCAGGAAATGTATGTAGTGGAGGGTAGCAATGCATGCGGCTGCTGCAGCAACAACATGAAATATTGCAATGCACTCGCCACCAGAAAATATATGTAGTGGAGGGTAGCAACGTCTGCGGCTGCTGCAGCAATGTGACATAATGTAATGCACTCGCCACCAGAAAATGTATGTAGTGGGAGGGTAGCAGTGTCTGCGGCTGTTACAGCAATGTGACAGTGTAATGCACTCGCCACCAGAAAATATATGTAGTGGAGGGTAGCAACGTCTGCGGCTGCTGCAGCAATGTGACATAATGTAATGCACTCGCCACCTGAAAATATATGTAGTGGAGGGTAGCAGTGTCTGCGGCTGCTGCAGCAATGTGACATAATGTATAGCACTCGCCACCAGAAAACGTATGTAGTGGAGGGTAGCAGTGTCTGCGGCTGCTGCAGCAATGTGACATAATGTAATGCATTCGCCACCAGGAAATGTATGTAGTGGAGGGTAGTAGTGTCTGCGGCTGCTGCAGCAATGTGACATAGTGTAATGCACTCGCCACCAGGAAATGTATGTAGTGGGAGGGTAGCAGTGTCTGCAGCTGCTACAGCAATGTGACATAGTGTAATGCACTCGCCACCAGAAAATGTATGTAGTGGAGGGTAGCAGTGTCTGCGGCTGCTGCAGCAATGTGACATAATGTAATGCACTCGCCACCAGAAAATATATGTAGTGGAGGGTAGCAACGTCTGCGGCTGCTGCAGCAATGTGACATAATGTAATGCACTCGCCACCAGAAAATATATGTAGTGGAGGGTAGCAGTGTCTGCGGCTGCTGCAGCAATGTGACATAGTGTAATGCACTCGCCACCAGAAAATAAGAATTTACTCACCGGTAATTCTATTTCTCGTAGTCCGTAGTGGATGCTGGGAACTCCGAAAGGACCATGGGGAATAGCGGGCTCCGAAGGAGGCTGGGCACTCTAGAAAGATTTAGGACTACCTGGTGTGCACTGGCTCCTCCCACTATGACCCTCCTCCAAGCCTCAGTTAGGATACAGTGCCCGGACGAGCGTACACAATAAGGAAGGATTTTGAATCCCGGGTAAGACTCATACCAGCCACACCAATCACACCGTACAACTCGTGATATGAATCCCAGTTAACAGTATGAAACAACTGAGCCTCTCAACAGATGGCTCAACAATAACCCGATTTAGTTAACAATAACTATGTACAAGTATTGCAGATAAACCGCACTTGGGATGGGCGCCCAGCATCCACTGCGGACTACGAGAAATAGAATTACCGGTGAGTAAATTCTTATTTTCTCTAACGTCCTAGTGGATGCTGGGAACTCCGAAAGGACCATGGGGATTATACCAAAACTCCCAAACGGGCGGGAGAGTGCGGATGACTCTGCAGCACCGAATGAGAGAACTCCAGGTCCTCCTCAGCCAGGGTATCAAATTTGTAGAATTTTGCAAACGTGTTTGCCCCTGACCAAGTAGCTGCTCGGCAAAGTTGTAAAGCCGAGACCCCTCGGGCAGCCGCCCAAGATGAGCCCACCTTCCTAGTGGAATGGGCATTTACAGATTTTGGCTGTGGCAGGCTGAATTGTACTACAAATCCAGCGAGCAATAGTCTGCTTAGAAGCAGGAGCACCCAGCTTGTTGGGTGCATACAGGATAAACAGCGAGTCAGATTTTCTGACTCCAGCCGTCCTGGAAACATATATTTTCAGGGCCCTGACAACGTCTAGCAACTTGGAGTCCTCCAAGTCCCTAGTAGCCGCAGGCACCACAATAGGCTGGTTCAGGTGAAACGCTGACACCACCTTTGGGAGAAATTGGGGACGAGTCCTCAATTCTGCCCTATCCATATGGAAAATCAGATAAGGGCTTTTACATGATAAAGCCGCCAATTCTGACACACGCCTGGCTGAAGCCAAAGCCAATAACATGACCACTTTCCACGTGAGATATTTCAGATCCACGGTTTTTAGTGGCTCAAACCAATGTGATTTTAAGAAACTCAACATCACGTTGAGATCCCAAGGTGCCACAGGAGGCACAAATGGGGGCTGAATATGCAGCACTCCTTTCACAAATGTCTGAACTTCAGGTACTGAAGCTAGTTCTTTTTGAAAGAAAAATCGACAGAGCCGAGATCTGTACTTTAATGGAGCCTAGTTTTAGGCCCATATTAACTCCTGCTTGCAGGAAATGCAGAATCGACCTAGTTGAAATTCCTCTGTTGGGGCCTTTTCGGCCTCACACCATGCAACATACTTCCGCCATATGCGGTGATAATGATTTGCTGTAACCTCTTTTCTAGCTTTAATAAGCGTAGGAATGACATCCTCCGGAATGCCCTTTTCCTTCAGGATCCGGCGTTCAACCGCCATGCCGTCAAACGCAGCCGCGGTAAGTCTTGGAACAGACAGGGCCCCTGCTGTAGCAGGTCTTGTCTGAGCGGCAGAGACCACGGGTCCTCTGAGATCATCTCTTGAAGTTCCGGGTACCACGCTCTTCTTGGCCAATCCGGAACCACGAGAATTGTGTTTACACCTCGCTTTCTTATTATTCTCAATACCTTTGGTATGAGAGGTAGAGGAGGGAACACATAAACTGACTGGTACACCCACGGTGTCACTAGAGCGTCCACAGCTATCGCCTGAGGGTCTCTTGACCTGGCGCAATACCTCTCTAGTTTTTTGTTTAGGCGGGACGCCATCATGTCCACCTGTGGACGACCCCACTGATTTACAATCATTTGGAAGACTTCTGGATGAAGTCCCCACTCTCCCGGGTGGAGGTCGTGCCTGCTGAGAAAGTCTGCTTCCCAGTTGTCCACTCCCGGGATGAACACTGCTGACAGTGCTAGTACATGATTTTCCGCCCATCGGAGAATCCTTGTGGCTTCTGCCATTGCCATCCTGCTTCTTGTTCCGCCCTGTCGATTCACATGGGCGACTGCCGTGATGTTGTCTGACTGGATCAGCACCGGCTGGTGTAGGAGCAGGGATTTTGCTTGACTTAGGGCATTGTAAATGGCCCTTAGTTCCAGAATATTTATGTGAAGGGAAGTCTCCTGACTTGACCATAGTCCTTGGAAGTTTCTTCCCTTTGTGACTGCCCCCCAGCCTCGTAGGCTGGCATCCGTGGTCACCAGGACCCAGTCCTGTATGCCGAATCTGCGGCCCTCCAAAAGATGAGCACTCTGCAGCCACCACAGAAGAGACACCCTGGTTCTTGGGGACAGGGTTATCAAGCGATGCATCTGAAGATGCGATCCGGACCACTTGTCCAACAGGTCCCACTGAAAAATCCTGGCATGGAACCTGCCGAATGGAATTGCTTCGTAAGAAGCTACCATCTTTCCCAGGACCCGCGTGCAGTGATGCACCGATACCTGTTTTGGTTTTAGGAGGTCTCTGACTAGAGAAGACAACTCCCTGGCTTTCTCCTCCGGGAGAAACACTTTTTTCTGGACTGTGTCCAGAATCATTCCCAGGAACATTAGACGTGTCGTCGGGACCAGCTGTGACTTTGGGATATTCAGAATCCAGCCGTGCTGGCGCAGCCCTTCCTGAGATAGTGCTACTCCCACTAACAACTGTTCCTTGGATCGTGCCTTTATTAGGAGATCGTCCAAGTATGGGATAATTAAAACTCCCTTTTTTCGAAGGAGTATCATCGTTTCCGCCATAACCTTGGTAAATACCCTCGGTGCCGTGGAGAGTCCAAACGGCAGCGTCTGGAATTGGTAATGGCAATCCTGTACCACAAATCTGAGGTACTCCTGGTGAGGATGGTAAATGGGGACATGCAGGTAAGCATCCTTGATGTCCAGGGATACCATGTAATCCCCCTCCTCCAGGCTTGCAATAACCGCCCTGAGCGATTCCATCTTGAACTTGAATTTTTTTATGTATGTGTTCAAGGATTTCAAATTTAAAATGGGTCTCACCGAACCGTCCGGTTTCGGCACCACAAATAGTGTGGAATAGTAACCCCGGCCTTGTTGAAGTAGGGGTACCTTGATTATCACCTGCTGGGAATACAGCTTGTGAATCGCTGCTAGCACCGCCTCCCTGTCTGAGGGAGCAATCGGCAAGGCAGATTTTAGGAACCGGTGGGGTGGAACCGCCTCGAATTCCAGCTTGTACCCCTGAGAAACTATTTGAAAGATCCAGGGATCCACCTGTGAGCGAGCCCACTGATCGCTGAATTTCATGAGGCGGGCCCCCACCGTACCTGGCTCCGCCTGTGGAGCCCCACCGTCATGCGGCGGACTTGGAAGAGGAAGCGGGGGAGGACTTTTGCTCCTGGGAACCTGCTGTTTGTTGCAGCCTTTTTCCCCTACCTCTGCCTCTAGAGAGAAAAGACCCTCCTTTTCCCCGCTTGTTTTTCTGGGTCCGAAAAGACTGACCTGATAAAATGGCGCCTTCTTAGGCTGTGAGGGGACATGGGGTAAAAATGCTGACTTCCCAGACGTTGCTGTGGAAACTAGGTCGGAGAGACCATCCCCAAATAATTCCTCCCCCTTATAAGGCAAAACTTCCATGTGCCTTTTGGAATCTGCATCTCCAGTCCACTGGCGAGTCCATAAGCATCTCCTAGCAGAGATGGACAATGCACTTATTTTAGATGCCAGCCGGCAGACTTCCCTCTGTGCATCTCTCATATATAAGACTGAGTCTTTGATATGGTCAATTGTTAGCAGAATCGTGTCTCTGTCTAGTGTGTCAATATTTTCTGACAGTTTATCCGACCACGCAGCGGCAGCACTGCACATCCATGCTGACGCAATAGCTGGTCTAAGTATAATGCCTGAGTGTGTATATACAGACTTCAGGATCGCCTCCTGCTTTCTATCAGCAGGTTCCTTAAGGGCGGCCGTATCCTGAGACGGTAGTGCCACCTTTTTAGACAAACGTGTGAGCGCTTTATCCACTCTAGGAGGTGTTTCCCAACGTAACCTATCCTCTGGCGGGAAAGGGAACGCCATTAGTACCTTCTTAGGAATTACCAATTTCTTATCAGGGGAAGCCCACGCTTCTTCACACACTTCATTTAATTCATCTGACGGGGGAAAAACTACAGGTAGTTTTTTCTCCCCAAACATAATACCCTTTTTTGTGGTACCTGGATGTAAATCAGAGATATTTAACACCTCTTTCATTGCCTCAATCATGCAGTGAATGGCCTTAATGGGCATTAAATTTGACTCCTCGTCGTCGACACTGGTGTCAGTATCCGTGTCGACATCTACTTGTGCCATCTGAGATAGCGGGCGTTTCAGAGCCCCTGATGACTTTTGAGACACCTGGACAGGCACGAGCTGAGAACTCGGCTGTCCCGCAGTCGGCATGTCGTCAAATTTCTTATGTAATGAGTCTATACGTGCACTCATTTCTTTCCATAAGCACATCCACTCAGGTGTCTGCCCCCCAGGGGGTGACATCCCTTCTAAAGGCATCTGCTCCGCCTCCACCTCATTATCCTCATCAAACATGTCGACACAGCCGTACCGACACACTCCACACACACAGGGAATGCTCAATATAGAGGTCAGGACCCACAAAAGCCCTTTGGGGGGACAGAGTGAGAGTATGCCAGCACACACCAGAGCGCTATATAAGGCAGGGACTAACTGAGTTATGTCCCTTATAGCTGCTTTTTTAATATAAACTATATACTGCGCCAAATTAAATGCCCCCCCTCTCTCTTTTTTACCCTTTTCTGTAGAGTAGTCTGCAGGGGAGAGCCAGGGAGCTTCCTTCCAGCGAACTGTGAGGGAAAAATGGCGCCCAGTGTGCTGAGGGAGATAGCTCCGCCCCTTTTCCGCGGCCTATTCTCCCGCTTTTTTCTGTATTCTGGCAGGGGTATTTACCTCATATATAGCCCCTGGGGCTATATATTGAGGTATTTTTGCCAGCCAAGGTGTTTTTATTGCTGCCTCAGGGCGCCCCCCCCCAGCGCCCTGCACCCTCAGTGACCGGAGTGTGAAGTGTGAGAGGAGCAATGGCGCACAGCTGCAGTGCTGTGCACTACCTTGGTGAAGACTGATGTCTTCATGCCGCCGATTTTCCGGACCATCTTCTTGCTTCTGGCTCTGTAAGGGGGACGGCGGCGCGGCTCCGGGACCGAACATCAAGGCTGGGCCTGCGGTCGATCCCTCTGGAGCTAATGGTGTCCAGTAGCCTAAGAAGCCCAATCCGGCTGCAAGCAGGCGAGTTCGCTTCTTCTCCCCTTAGTCCCTCGCTGCAGTGAGCCTGTTGCCAGCAGGTCTCACTGAAAATAATAAACCTAAGACTATCTTTCTTCTAAGAGCTCAGGAGAGCCCCTAGTGTGCATCCAACCTCGGCCGGACACAAAATCTAACTGAGGCTTGGAGGAGGGTCATAGTGGGAGGAGCCAGTGCACACCAGGTAGTCCTAAATCTTTCTAGAGTGCCCAGCCTCCTTCGGAGCCCGCTATTCCCCATGGTCCTTTCGGAGTTCCCAGCATCCACTAGGACGTTAGAGAAAATATATGTAGTGGAGGGTAGCAACGTCTGCGGCTGCTGCAGCAATGTGACATAATGTAATGCACTCGCCACCAGGAAATGTATGTAGTGGAGGGTAGCAGTGTCTGCGGCTGCTGCAGCAATGTGACATAATGTAATGCACTCGCCACCAGAAAATGTATGTAGTGGAGGGTAGCAGTGTCTGCGGCTGCTGCAGCAATGTGACATAATGTAATGCACTCGCCACCAGAAAATGTATGTAGTGGAGGGTAGCAGTGTCTGCAGCTGCTGCAGCAATGTGACATAATGTAATGCACTCGCCACCAGAAAATGTATGTAGTGGAGGGTAGCAGTGTCTGCAGCTGCTGCAGCAATGTGACATAGTGTAATGCACTCGCCACCAGGAAATGTATGTAGTGGAGGGTAGCAGTGTCTGCGGCTGCTGCAGCAATGTGACATAATGTAATGCACTCGCCACCAGAAAATGTATGTAGTGGAGGGTAGCACTGTCTGCGGCTGCTGCAGCAATGTGACATAATGTAATGCACTCGCCACCAGAAAATGTATGTAGTGGGAGGGTAGCAGTGTCTGCAGCTGCTACAGCAATGTGACATAATGTAATGCACTCGCCACCAGGAAATGTATGTAGTGGAGGGTAGCAGTGTCTGCGGCTGCTGCAGCAATGTGACATAATGTAATGCACTCGCCACCAGGAAATGTATGTAGTGGAGGGTAGCAGTGTCTGCAGCTGCTGCAGCAATGTGACATAGTGTAATGCACTCGCTACCAGGAAATGTATGTAGTGGAGGGTAGCAGTGTCTGCGGCTGCTACAGCAATGTGACATAATGTAATGCACTCGCCACCAGAAAATATATGTAGTGGAGGGTAGCAGTGTCTGCGGCAATGTGACAGAATGTAATGCACTCGCTACCAGGAAATGTATGTAGTGGAGGGTAGCAGTGTCTGCAGCTGCTGCAGCAATGTGACATAGTGTAATGCACTCGCCACCAGGAAACGTATGTAGTGGAGGGTAGCAGTGTCTGCGGCTGCTGCAGCAATGTGACATAATGTAATGCATTCGCCACCAGGAAATGTATGTAGTGGAGGGTAGCAGTGTCTGCGGCTGCTGCAGCAATGTGACATAGTGTAATGCACTCGCCACCAGGAAACGTATGTAGTGGAGGGTAGCAGTGTCTGCGGCTGCTGCAGCAATGTGACATAATGTAATGCATTCGCCACCAGGAAATGTATGTAGTGGAGGGTAGCAGTGTCTGCGGCTGCTGCAGCAATGTGACATAATGTAATGCACTCGCCACCAGAAAATGTATGTAGTGGGAGGGTAGCAGTGTCTGCGGCTGCTACAGCAATGTGACATAATGTAATGCATTCGCCACCAGGAAATGTATGTAGTGGAGGGTAGCAGTGTCTGCGGCTGCTGCAGCAATGTGACATAATGTATTGCACTCGCCACCAGAAAACGTATGTAGTGGAGGGTAGCAGTGTCTGCGGCTGCTGCAGCAATGTGACATAATGTAATGCACTCGCCACCAGAAAATATATGTAGTGGAGGGTAGCAGTGTCTGCGGCTGCTGCAGCAATGTGACATAATGTATTGCACTCGCCACCAGAAAACGTATGTAGTGGAGGGTAGCAGTGTCTGCGGCTGCTGCAGCAATGTGACATAATGTAATGCACTCGCCACCAGGAAATGTATGTAGTGGAGGGTAGCAGTGTCTGCAGCTGCTGCAGCAATGTGACATAATGTATTGCACTCGCCACCAGAAAACGTATGTAGTGGAGGGTACCAATGCATGCGGCTGCTACAGCAACATGAAAATAAGAATTTACTTACCGATAATTCTATTTCTCATAGTCCGTAGTGGATGCTGGGGACTCCGAAAGGACCACGGGGAATAGCGGCTCCGCAGGAGACTGGGCACAAAAGTAAAAGCTTTAGGACTACCTGGTGTGCACTGGCTCCTCCCCCTATGACCCTCCTCCAAGCCTCAGTTAGGATACTGTGCCCGGACGAGCGTACACAATAAGGAAGGATTTTGAATCCCGGGTAAGACTCATACCAGCCACACCAATCACACCGTACAACTTGTGATCTGAACCCAGTTAACAGCATGATAACAGAGGAGCCTCTGAAAAGATGGCTCACAACAATAATAACCCGATTTTTGTAACAATAACTATGTACAAGTATTGCAGACAATCCGCACTTGGGATGGGCGCCCAGCATCCACTACGGACTATGAGAAATAGAATTATCGGTAAGTAAATTCTTATTTTCTCTGACGTCCTAGTGGATGCTGGGGACTCCGAAAGGACCATGGGGATTATACCAAAGCTCCCAAACGGGCGGGAGAGTGCGGATGACTCTGCAGCACCGAATGAGAGAACTCCAGGTCCTCCTCAGCCAGTGTATCAAATTTGTAGAATTTAGCAAACGTGTTTGCCCCTGACCAAGTAGCTGCTCGGCAAAGTTGTAAAGCCGAGACCCCTCGGGCAGCCGCCCAAGATGAGCCCACTTTCCGTGTGGAATGGGCTTTTACAGATTTTGGCTGTGGCAGGCCTGCCACAGAATGTGCAAGCTGAATTGTACTACAAATCCAACGAGCAATAGTCTGCTTAGAAGCAGGAGCACCCAGCTTGTTGGGTGCATACAGGATAAACAGCGAGTCAGATTTTCTGACTCCAGCCGTCCTGGAAACATATTTTCAGGGCCCTGACTACGTCCAGCAACTTGGAATCCTCCAAGTCCCTAGTAGCAGCAGGTATCACAATAGGCTGGTTTAAGTGAAACGCTGAAACCACCTTAGGGAGAAATTGAGGACGAGTCCTCAATTCTGCCCTGTCCGTATGAAAAATTAGGTAAGGGCTTTTATAGGATAAAGCCGCCAATTCTGAGACACGCCTGGCTGAAGCCAGGGCTAACAGCATTACCACTTTCCATGTGAGATATTTTAAGTCCACAGTAATGAGTGGTTCAAACCAATGTGATTTTAGGAACCCCAAAACTACATTGAGATCCCAAGGTGCCACTGGAGGCACAAAAGGAGGCTGTATATGCAGTACCCCCTTGACAAACGTCTGAACTTCAGGAACTGAAGCTAGTTCTTTTTGGAAGAATATCGACAGGGCCGAAATTTGAACCTTAATGGACCCTAATTTTAGGCCCATAGACAGTCCTGTTTGCAGGAAATGCAGGAAACGACCCAGTTGAAATTCCTCTGTAGGGGCCTTCCTGGCCTCACACCACGCAACATATTTACGCCAAATACGGTGATAATGTTGCACAGTTACATCCTTCCTGGCTTTGATCAGGGTAGGGATGACTTCATCCGGAATGCCTTTTTGCTTCAGGATCCGGCGTTCAACCGCCATGCCGTCAAACGCAGCCGCGGTAAGTCTTGGAACAGACAGGGTCCCTGCTGGAGCAGGTCCTTTCTTAGAGGTAGAGGCCACGGGTCTTCCGTGAGCATCTCTTGAAGTTCCGGGTACCAAGTCCTTCTTGGCCAATCCGGAGCCACGAGTATAGTCCTTACTCCTCTCCTTCTTATGATTCTCAGTACCTTGGGTATGAGTGGCAGAGGAGGGAACACATACACTGACTGGTACACCCACGGTGTTACCAGAGCGTCCACAGCTATTGCCTGAGGGTCCCTTGACCTGGCGCAATATCTGTCCAGTTTTTTGTTGAGGCGGGACGCCATCATGTCTACCTTTGGTTTTTCCCAACGGTTCACAATCATGTGGAAGACTTCTGGGTGAAGTCCCCACTCCCCCGGGTGGAGGTCGTGTCTGCTGAGGAAGTCTGCTTCCCAGTTGTCCACTCCCGGAATGAACACTGCTGACAGTGCTATCACATGATTTTCCGCCCA